>NC_071527.1:14606338-14906338 GCF_027887155.1 Malaclemys terrapin pileata | reverse complement strand
CGAACAAGGTCAGCTCCCAGACTACTGCACTGGGCAGCACAGTATGGGGAGAAGGTGACCAGCCCTCTGTGGAGAAAGAAGTGGTTCAGGACTATTTAGAAAAACTGGACGTGCACAAGTCCATGGGGCCGGATGCGCTGCATCCGAGGGTGCTAAAGGAGCTAGCGGATGAGATTGCAGAGCCATTGGCCATTATCTTTGAAAACTCATGGCGATCGGGGGAGGTCCCAGACGACTGGAAAAAGGCTAATGTAGTGCCCATCTTTTAAAAAGGGAAGAAGGAGGATCTGGGGAACTACAGGCCAGTCAGTCTCACCTCAGTCCCTGGAAAAATCCTGGAGCAGGTCCTCAAGGAATCAATTTTGAAGCACTTAGAGGAAAGTGATCAGGAACAGTCAGCATGGATTCACCAAGGGCAAATCGTGCCTGACTAACCTAATTGCCTTCTATGAGGAGATAACTGGCTCTGTGGATGAGGGGAAAGCAGTGGACGTGTTATTCCTTGACTTTAGCAAAGCTTTTGATATGGTCTCCCACAATATTCTTGTCAGCAAGTTAAAGAAGTATGGGCTGGATGAATGGACTATAAGGTGGATAGAAAGCTGGCTAGATCATCAGCTCAATGGGTAGAAATCAATGTCTCCATGTCTAGTTGGCAGCCAGTTTGAAGCGGAGTGCCCCAAGGGTCGGTCCTGGGGCCGGTTTTGTTCAATATCTTCATTAATGATCTGGAGGATGGCATGGACTGCACTCTCAGCAAGTTTGCAGATGACACTAAACTGGGAGGCGTGGTAGATATGCTGGAGGGTAGGGACAGGATACAGAGGAACCTAGACAAATTAGAGGATTGGGCCAAAAGAAATCTGATGAGGTTCAACAAGGACAAGTGCAGAGTCCTGGACTCAGGACGGAAGAATCCCATACACTGTTACAGACTAGGGACCGAATGGCTAGGCAGCAGTTCTGCAGAAAAGGACCTAGGGGTCACAGTGGACGAGAAGCTGGATATGAGTCAACAGTGTGCCCTTGTTGCCAAGAAGGCTAACGGCATTTTGGGCTGTATAAGTAGGGGCATTGCCAGCAGATGGAGGGACGTGATCATTCCCCTCTCTTCAGCATTGGTGAGGCCTCATCTGGAGTACTGTGTCCAGTTTTGGGCCCCACACTACAAGAAGGATGTGGAAAAATTGGAAAGAATCCAGCGGAGGGCAACAAAAATGATTAGGGGGCTGGAGCACATGACTTATGAGGAGAGGCTGAGGGAACTGGGATCGTTTAGTCTGCAGAAGAGAAGAATGAGGGAGGAATTTGATAGCTGCCTTCAACTACCTGAAAGGGGGTTCCAAAGCGGATGGATCTAGACTGTTCTCAGTGGTAGCAAATGACAAAATAAGGAGAAATGGTCTAAAGTTGCAGTGGGGGAGGTTTAGGTTGGATATTAGGGGAAAAAATTTCACTAGGCAGGTGGTGAAGCACTGGAATGGGTTCCCTAGGGAGGTGGTGGAATCTCCTTCCTTAGAGGTTTTTAAGGTCAGGCTTGACAAAGCCCTGGCTGGGATGATTTAGTTGGGGATTGGTCCTGCTTTGAGCAGGGGGTTGGACTAGAACCTCCTGAGGTCTCTTCCAACCCTGATATTCTATGATTCTATGAGACCAACCTAAAAATCACAAGATTTAAAAACTGGACAATGCAAGCTAGGTTTTCTTCCTTTGCCTCCTGGGCTCACATTTTCCAGCTCCTCTCTGCAGCCACAGGAACTAGAAAACGATTTCTTTGCGAACGTGAAAGCTGAGGTTCCCCTGTACTCCCGTGAGTCCGGGAGCTGGGGATTTAGGGAACAAACGATCACAAGTCTCAGGATCCAATGCTGAGAGTTGGCAAAGCTGCGGCTGTACGAGACCAGAGAGCCGTGCGGTTGCGGGAGGAGGTGCAGCGAGGCCTGGGGTGGGATGGCAGGCGGGGCGGGCGTGCTCACTCACCCGGGCCACGGGCGACTTGCGCAGGTTGGCGCTCAGGATTGCCGCGCGGGAGGTGTCGTCAGGCAGCGGGATGTAGATGAGCTGGTCCAGCCGCCCGGGGCGCAGGATGGCTGGGTCGATGATGTCTGGCCTGGGGATGCGGGGAAGGCGACAAGGAAAGACAGCCTCAGCCCCTGCCCGGCACCCACCCCAGAGGGCATCCTGGGGTGCCTCCAGAGAGGGGGCAGCTCCCACATACACCCACCCCCACCGCTGGCATCCCTCGACCCCAGAGCAGCCCTGGGAGCACGGGGACTAGGGCTGCGCAAAGTTTCTCCAGGGAAACTGGACTGCCAAGAAAAGGAGCCAAACCCCAGGAACCCCGTCCCCCACAACGGACCCTCCTCTACTCCCACGGACTTTGTCCAACCCCCCTGCGCCCACAGAGCCTGCTCACCCTCTGTCCCCAGGGACCCCATCCCCTGCAAGAGACCCTCCCCTGTCCCCAAGGAGCCTGCCCTGCCCTCCCCTGCCCCCAGGGAACCTCCCCCACCCCCACGGAGCCTGCTTACCCCCTGCCCCAAAGGCCCCTGCCCATCTCCTGCCCCCAGAGACCCTCCCCCACCCCATGGAGCCTGCTCACCCTCTGTCCCCAGGAACCCTGTCCCCCACAAGGGACCCTCCCCTGTCCCCACGGAGCTAGTCCTACCCCTCTGCCCCAGGAACCTCCCCCACCCCCGCAGAGCCTGCTCACCCCCTACCCCAAAGGGCCCTGCCCATCTCCTGCCCCCAGGGACCCTGTCCACCCCAAGGAAGCCTCCCCAACCACACGGACCCTGCCC
Source organism: Malaclemys terrapin pileata (assembly GCF_027887155.1). Classification (NCBI taxonomy): domain Eukaryota; kingdom Metazoa; phylum Chordata; order Testudines; family Emydidae; genus Malaclemys; species Malaclemys terrapin. The sequence goes on along the minus strand of NC_071527.1, from coordinate 14,903,537 downwards.
CCTTCCTCTCAGGGACCTTGCCCCACCCCTGCCCCCAGGGTGCATCTCCCAAGCTCATATAGATGGGAGGGGCTCCTCGGCCCCCTCCCCATGGCCAGGTCTCCCACGGTGCAGGAGCACACAGCAGGGCAGTGCAGAGGGGCTTGTCCTGGTCCCAGCAGCCGCTGGCTGAGACACCGCCGCCCTCGGCCCGGGCCTGGGGAGCAGGGTATCCTGGGGAGGGTCTCACCTGTTGGTGGCCCCGATGATGAAGACGGTTTTCTTGTTGGTCATGCCGTCCATCTCAGTGAGGATCTGGTTGATGACGCGGTCGGCCGCCCCCCCGCCGTCCCCCGCACCGCCACCCCGCGCCTTGGCAATGGAGTCCAGCTCGTCGAAGAACAGGATGCAGGGGGCGGCCTGGCGAGCCTGGGGCGCAGGGGGAGAGAGTGGGGTGTGGGGGGGAGCCCCCAAGGGGGAAGAGAGGGCGGGGTGGGCCTGGTGGGGTACACCTGGAGGGGGACAGAATGCACTGGGGAGGGGGGAACCCCGGGGCTGGGTTGGGGGTACTCACTGGCGACAGCAGTGCCATGACAGGGGCTCCCCTGCTGCTGGGACAGGCTAGGGCACCATGCAGCTCCCCTCCCCCAATTAGCAGGAATCTCCCCAAACCTGCACCCCTTTGGCTGTGCAGGCATCACCCCCACAACTGGCGAGCACAGCAGGGTGAGGGGGCGACACAGATCCTGCAGCCAGCGCTCATGGGTAGGAGCAGTAGAGAGGCCCCCCATGCCCCAGCACCCCGAGGCCCGGCCAGGCAGGTGGCGGAGAGACCCCAAGGCCCGGCCAGGCAGGTGGCAGGGAGCCCTGAGGCCTGGCTGAGTGGGGGGGGACCCCAAGGCCCAGGGAGGGGAGGGGGAACCCCAAGGCCCAGCCACGCCGGCGCTCCACGCCCCACGCACCTTGTCAAAGACGTCGCGCACGTTGGCCTCGGACTCCCCGAACCACATGGTGAGCAGCTCGGGGCCCTTGATGGAGACGAAGTTGGCCTGGCACTCGTTGGCGATGGCCTTGGCCAGCAGGGTCTTGCCACAGCCGGGCGGCCCGTAGAACAGCACGCCCCGGGACGGCGTCATGCCGAACTTCAGGAACTTGTCCGGGTACTCCACCGGGAACTGGAGGGGAGACAGCTGGGGGTCAGGGATGGGGGGGGCCCAGAAAGCCGGCACCGCCCCCTCCCTTCACTGCACCATGGAGGTGCCCCCTGCTGAGCCCCGCCCCCGTCCCCTGCAGCACAGTGCCCCCTAGCACCGCACTGGGGCACTGGGGCTGGCATTGAGTAGGGAGAGTCCCATCCAACCCCCAAACGGGCGGATCCCTGCTTAGCCTGGGCAAGGCGAGTGCAGCCCCCCACTCACCTGCACCAGCTCCTGTAGCTCTCGCTTCACCTCCTGCAGCCCCCCGATGTCTTCCCAGCAGACCTGGGGCACCTCCACCACCGTCTCCCGCAGCGCCGACGGGTTGCTCTGGCTGAGAGCCCACTGTGCGGGGGGGGGAGGGGAAGAGCATGAGGGGTGTGGCCTGGAGAGGAGGGGCGGGGCCCAGGGGAGGGGTCGCCAGGTTACCTGGAAGTCGTCCATGGTGACGGCCATGGCATCGAGGATGTCGGCGTCGATGGTGTCGTCCTCCAGGTCGATGATGTTCATCTTCTTGCGGATGGCCTGGAGCGCCGCCTCGGAGCACAGGGCCGCCAGGTCCGCGCCCACGTGCCCGTGCGTCTCTCTGGCCACCTGCAGCCACAGGGCGCCTGACACGGGGCCACGGGGGGGAGGCAGAGAACGGGGCCGTGGGGTGGGGGATAGCCAGGGACAGGGCCACGGGGGGGGAACAGGGCCACGGGCGGGAAGGGGGCATAGCCAGGGAACAGGGCCAGTCAAGGAGTAGGGCCCGGGGGGCAGTCAGGGAACGGGGTCACAGGGAACAGGGCCACAGGGGGCAGCCAGGGAACGGGGGCACAGAGAGGGGGCAGCCAGGGAATGGGGGCACAGAGCAGTGGGCTGTGGGGATGGGAACTCGTTGGGGATGGAGCTATGGGGAGGGGCCAGCCAGCCACAGGGGAGGGGTCACAGCTCCCCTGCCACACCCTCTACCCAAGCACCCATGACCCTCCCCCCATCTATACAGACTCCTGCCCCCCCACATCTGCCCCCGCCCCATCCAGCCCCACCCCCTCACCCGTTCCAGATCCACGTCCTCGGCCAGCTTCATGTTCTTGGTGTGGATCTGCAGGATCTCCAGCCGCCCGACCGAGTCCGGGATCCCGATGTCGATCTCACGGTCAAAGCGCCCTGGGGAAGGAGGAGGGGTGGGGTCTCAGCCCAGCCCCTCGCAAACATACACGGCGTGTGGAACCACCATGCCCCAGGAGCCGGGGCTGGGGGTGAGCAATCAGAGCAGGGGAGCTGGGAGCCAGGACTCCTGGGTTCTATCCCCAGCTCTGGGAGGGGAGTGGGGTCTAGTGGTCAGAGCAGGAGGGGCTGGGAGCCAGGACTCCTGGGTTCTGTCCCCAGCTCTCGGAGGGGAGTGGGGTCTAGTGTTCAGAGCAGGGGGGCTGGGAGCCAGGACTCCTGGGTTCTATCCCCAGCTAGTGTAGCAGCACGGGGAAGATGGGAAGCCAGGGCATTCAGTCCGGGATTTACTTGCCCCCCAGAGTGAGAGTCCTGGGTGAGGTCCCCATGCCCCCGATGCAGCCCCACACCCGGGCACCTACCAAACCTGCGCAGGGCGGGGTCGACACTGTTGGGCCGGTTGGTGGCGGCCATGACGATGACATGGGAGCGCTGCTTCAGGCCGTCCATGAGCGTCAGCAGCTGGGACACGATCCTGCGCTCTACCTCGCCGTGTGTCTGCAACGGGGGAGGGGCTGAGAACAGGGAGACTCACAGCACCAGTGACTGGGGCCCCTGGGACTTCTGTGCTGCTCAGCCCGCGCTGAGCCATGGACACATGGATTGCCCAGCAGCACAGCGCCCCCTAGTGCCCGGCTGGTGGGGGGACTCCCTGCTCTTCTCACTCCGATTGGGAGCTGCTGGCCTCACATCCTAGATGGAGCAGGAGGATCTGGCGCTGTAAAATCCCATAGGCCCGAACCCCTGCCAGGAGTGGGCTCGCTCCATCCCATCCCAACCCCCCTTGCCCGGCCAAAGCAGGAAATCAGGGCAGCTGGCATCAGAGCAAGACGGCGAGAAACACCAGCCGGCCAGGTGTGTGTGTGCGCGCACGCGTGTGCGTGTGTCCTGGGGCCTCCAACAGCCACGACACGGCCCCTTTTTATTATCAATGATCACAGAATCCTAGAGATGTCGGGCAGGAAGGGGCCTCAAGAGGTCACCAGGTCCAGCCCCCGTAGCCCCAGCCCGTCCCTGACAGGGGTTGGTCCAAACTGTTCTTACAAACCTCCAATAACAGGGATTCCACAACCGCCCTCGGTCGCCTGTTCCAGAGCCAAACTCCCCTTGGAGTTAGAAAGTTTTGCCTAATATCCAACCGAAATCTCCCTGCTGCAGATTAAATTCATTGCCTCTCGTCCTACCCCCCGGGGACACGGAGAACAACTGATCCCTGTTCTCTTTGTAACAGCCCTTCACATGTTTGAAGACTGTTCTCAGGTCCCCCTCAGTCGTCTTTTCTCAGGCTAAACATGGCCAGGTTTGAACCTTTCCTCACAGATCCGGTTTGCTAAACCTTCGATCATGTTTGGTGCTCTCCTCTGGCCTCTCTGCAACGTGTCCACATCTTCCCTAAAGCGCGACACCCAGAACTGGACACGGGACTCCAGCTGAGGCCTCCCCAGTGCTGAGAAGAGTGGGACAGTCACCTCCTGTGTCTTATATACGACACTCCTGTTAATACACCCCAGAATGAGATCAGCCTTTTTCACAGCCGCATCACACTGTTGACTCGTATTCGATTTGTGATCCGCTGTAACCCCAGCTCCTTTCCAGCACTTCGACTGCCTAGCCAGGTATTCCCCGTTTTCTGGTTGTGCATTCGATTTTTCCTTCCTGAGTGAAGTACTTTGCACTTGTCTTTACTGAATTTCATCTTGCTGATTTCCGGCCAATTCTCCAATCTGTCAAGGTCATTTTGAATTCCAATCCTGGCCTCCAGCCCCTCCCAGCCTGGCGTCAGACGCAGATTTGATCAGAACACTCTGCACTCGGTTATCCAAATAATTAAGGAAAATATTGACTAGAACCAGACCCAGGACTGACCCCTGTGGGACCCACTGGACCCACTCTGACAGCGAACCATTGATAAGTAGTCTTTGAGTATCTTTGAACCAGTTGTGCACCCACCTTATAGCGTTTGTATCTAGACCACATTTCCCTACTTTGCGTATGAAAATGTCATGTGGGACTGCGTCAAAAGCCCGACTGAAATATTACGGTGACAGAGTGGGAATTTTTCACAATATTTTGGATGAGTCTTGTGTGTGCCTTAGTTTTTCCCATGAGCTATATGGATAACTAGGTCGGGGAAAAGGTTGCAGAGACCCAGAGATACAGGTGTGACTGACGCCTGGCTGTCTGCGGCTGGCCCCACGCCCACAGATGGTCCCAGAAAACAATGTTCACTCCAATTGCCCAGACATTTGGTACCTAGCGACTAATAACCATGAATGACCAGCCCCTCTGCAGGAAGCCAGCCAGGTTGGACCACTGGAAGAACAACGGGCTAAGGAGGAAGCCAGGTGACAATGTTTGCCCAGGAACAAGGATGAAGGATGGAGGAGGGGCCAGGTGAGGTGGGTAAATGGGGGCTGCTGGAAGCAGAAGTTTCTGGATGGAGACTACAGAGAAGTCAAGAGGGCTCTGGGCTGGGGCCCAACCCAAATGGGCTTTGCAGTAACTTTCCATTTTCATGTTAACTAAAGACTTTCTAAGCTGTGTTCCCTAATAAACCCTGCTGTTACACACCACTGGCTGAGTCACTCCAGAGTCAGGAAATGGGGGATGCATCGCTCCCTCTGGAGATGCAAGTCTCCCCCCGGGGGGCCAATCCAGGTGGACTCGTCGTGGGGAACTCGTGGCGTGACCCCAGGGTGCTGACGGCTTGGAGGTTCAGTCCCAGGAGGTGGGGAAGACGAGGGGCCGACCCCAGTGAGAGCGTGTGACCCTAAGGGGGCTGACGCACTGAAGGAGTCCTCCTAGGGACTGTCCCAGAGCCGTGCGAGAGCACCAGGCCTGTGGAGCCGTGACAATAACATTGACTATTCCTCCATCAACTTTAACCCTGACGGGTTAGATTGTTCACATATGATCCCTCACCCAGTGCTGAGATGCAGCTGCCTCTGGGGTGGGGCGCGAGGGCTGTTTATACTGGGATCCCTCCCTGATGCTGAGATGCAGCTGCCTCTGGGGTGGGGCGCGAGGGCCGTTTATACTGGGATCCCTCCCTGATGCTGAGATGCAGCTGCCTCTGGGGTGGGGCGCGAGGGCTGTTTATACTGGGATCCCTCCCTGATGCTGAGATGCAGCTGCCTCTGGGGTGGGGCGCGAGGGCCGTTTATACTGGGATCCCTCCCTGATGCTGAGATGCAGCTGCCTCTGGGGTGGGGCGCGAGGGCTGTTTATACTGGGATCCCCCGCCCCATCTCACCTTCTCCCTCTTGGGGGCAATGGCGTCCAGCTCGTCGATGAAGATGATGGCCGGCGCGTTCTTCTCAGCCTCCTCAAAGGCTTTGCGCAGGTTGCTCTCTGACTCGCCCGCCAGCTTGCTCATGATCTCCGGACCTGGGAGGGGGCAGGGGCTCTTTATAAAGGGCTCCCTTGCCTGGCACTGAGATGCAGCTGGGGTGGGGCACGGGGCTGTTCATACAGGGAGTGATGCCAGCCTCCAGGGCCATGGCAGGGGCTAGCCACTCGCATGCTTCAGGGCAGAAGGGAATCCCCAGCAAGGGGTCAGGAAGCCATGAAAACCCCAGGGCACAATGGGGCCTCTATGCCAGCTGCCCAACTCTGCACCAGGCAGCATCACCACGCCAGCATGGGAGAGCACCAGGGCGAAGGGAAAAACCGAGGGCACCCAGCCCACTCCTGGCAGAGCACCAGGAGGGCGGGTGGGTGCTGCGGGGTGGGCAGCCCAGAGGGAGGGCAGCTGGAGACCACAGCGAGAGGTGCATGAGAAATGCCAGAGATAAGCAAGAGGGGAGTGCGTGGGGACAGACAGACGGACAGGCACGTGTGGGGACAGACAGATGAACGGACAAGTGGGGACGGACATACACGTGGACGGACGGCCAGACTTGTGTGGACGGACGGACGCCCCCATCCCCATCCCCCCCTCCGCTTGGCGTCTCTCACCATTGATGAGGAAGAAGAAGGCTCCTGTTTCGTTGGCCACAGCTCGGGCCACCAGCGTTTTCCCGGTGCCGGGGGGACCATACAGCAGGATGCCTCGGGGCGGCTGAGGAGGGAACAGACCCGGTTGGCAAGAGGCGCCCAATGGGAAAAGTGCCCAACGCAGTCTCCCCGGGCAGGCGTGTGACGTGCAGGCGGACGCCCCCAGACCCTGTGTCCCATCAGCAGGGGTGTGGGGGGAGGTGACTGCAGTGTTAATCGAGGCTGAAATGGTCCTGTCCTGGGGTGCAGAGGGAGGGGGACCCTCCAGATGGCTCTGGGGACACCCCAGGCCAGACTGAGGCCCGTGTCTGGGGACCCAGCAAATGGGGTCCTGGGCGACATCAGGATTGCAGCTTCTGCTAAGAAGTGTGTTGCCAGCCCTCATGGTTGGGAGGAAAAGGTAGAAAATGTGACAGGATATGACGGGGACAGCGCCGCTGCCTGAGTCTGCAGAGAGCCTGACCCCATTGCTCTGGGGGGGGGGGGCAGCTCCAAGGGTGGAGTGCTGGGGCTGATTATACAGGGATCCCTTGCCCAGCACGGAGATGCAGCTGCCTCTGTGGAGGAGCGGAGGGCTGTTTATGCAGGGATGCCCTAGCAGTGAGATCTGCCCGGCTGTGGGATTGGATGAGGTGGCCCCGCCCTGCTGGGCTCACGGTACCTTGACACCGATGGCTTTGAAGAGCCCTGGGTGGCGCAGGGGCAGCTCCACCATCTCCTTGATCTGCGCCATCTGCTTCCGGCAGCCCCCGATGTCGTCATAGCCCACGTCGTTCAGGCTTTCCTCCTCGTCCTGCACGGGTGATGGTAGGGTCCCGGTGTGCCAAAACCCTGGCAGCCACACTGGGACCAGCACCCACTCCCTCCCACTCTGATCCCCACAGACAGTCACGCTGCCCCCAGCCCGCTGGGACCCAGCCCCGACCCACCCTGTTCCACCTCCCCACAGATCCAGCACCGTGGGCCCTGTTCCACCTCCCCACAGATCCAGCACCGTGGGTCCTGCTCCACCTCCCCACAGATCCAGCACCATGGGCCCTGCCCCGCACCTAGATCCAGCACCATGGGCCCTGCTTCCCCCTCCCCCCAGGATCCAGCAGTCTCTGGGGCACCCGCAGAAGGGCCCAGGGGGGCGGCCGCACCCACCTCTCTCTTGATGGGCTCACCCTCGCAGTGGATGACGGTGTCGGGGGCCACGATGCAGTGGGGGCTCGGATCCACTTCCACCACCTTGAACTCCACGGCCCGCATCCCGCCGCGCACCAGGAAGATGTCACCTGGTGGGGGAGGAGACGTGGTTACTGAGCTGGCTGCAGGGAGGCGGGGAGTCCAACCCACACCTGGCGGGAGCACCCCCTGTTGGGGGACAGCCCCACCCAACCTGCTCCAGGCTGGGCGCCTCCCCTAACAGAGACAAGACAGCTAGCCCCGCGCCAGCCCCCACAGGGAGCTGCCCCCCACACCATCATCCCAGGAAGGGGGGCGGGGTCAGTCTGAGGGCTCCCCTTGACCCCGGCTCACCTTTGTGCACAGGCCGATAGGCCTCCAGAAAGTAGGGCTTCAGGTACACGTCAAAGAGGTTCCCGGTCAGGCCGACGATGGTGTCGTCAATGGGCAGCACGTGGATCCGCTTCCCGTACTTCACATCCGGGCAGGCCTGGATGCTGCAGGACAGACCCCGGCTCAGCCTGGCACCTGCAGCACAGCAGCTCCCGCCCAGCGCAGACCGGCAGGGGAGAGCGCCCCCTACTGAGCCCCCTGCAGCACAGCGCCCCCCACTGAGCCCCCGCCCTCTGCAGCACAGCGCCCCCCACTGAGCCCCCGCTCCCTGCAGCACAGCGCCCCCTACTGAGCCCCCACTGAGCCCTCTGCAGCACAGCGCCCCCCACTGAGCCCCCGCTCCCTGCAGCACAGCGCCCCCTACTGAGCCCCCTGCCCCCTGCAGCACAACGCCCAGCCCCCGCCCCCTGCAGCACAGCAGCTCCCGCCCAGCGCAGACCGCCAGGGGAGACCGCCCCTTACTGAGCCCCCTGCAGCACAACGCCCCCACTGAGCCCCCCGCCCCCTGCAGCACAGCGCCCCCTACTGAGCCCCCACCCCCTGCAGCACAGCGCCCCCTACTGAGCCCCCTGCCCCCTGCAGCACAGCACCCCCTACTGAGCCCCCCGCAGCACAGCGCCCCCCACTGAGCCCCCGCTCCCTGCAGCACAGCACCCCCTACTGAGCCCCCCGCAGCACAACGCCCCCCACTGAGCCCCCTGCAGCACAGCACCCCTCACTGAGCCCCCTGCCCCCTGCAGCACAGCACCCCCTACTGAGCCCCCCGCAGCACAGCGCCCCCCACTGAGCCCCCGCTCCCTGCAGCACAGCGCCCCCCACTGAGCCCCCGCCCCCTGCAGCACAGCACCCCCTACTGAGCCCCCCGCCCCCTGCAGCACAGCAACCCCCACTGAGCCCCCTGCAGCACAGCGCCCCCTACTGAGCCCCCCGCCCCCTGCAGCACAGCAACCCCCACTGAGCCCCCTGCAGCACATGCCCCCTACTGAGCCTCTGCCCCCTGCAGCACAGCGCCCCCTGGTGCTGACTGCTGGGGAGACTACCCCCTACTGAGCCCCCCCCATACAATGATTCATCCAAGCATGGCATGTGAGGGCTCTATTGTGTGTGAATACCCCACTGGCCCTCAGAGACACTGCAAAACATGGGCATGGATAATATTCCGGATTGACGCATCTACACTGGAAATTACAATCTTAAAGCCTTGAAGTTAAAGGCAGCGCCAAGGAGGCAACGTACCCCCGGCAGGCTCTGTTCAGGACAGGGGAAGTGGCCACACCTCTCTCGGGCTGGTCATTGTGTATTAACAACATCAGAAAGGCCAGACTGGATGAGACCAATGGTCCATCTAGCCCAGTGTCCTGTCTTCCGACAGTGGCCAATGCCGGGTGCCCCAGAGGGAATGAACAGAACAGGGCGATAGGCAAGTGATCCGTCCCATCGTCCACTCCCAGCTTCTCGCAATCAGAGGCTTAGGGCCACCCAGAGCATGGGGCTGTGTCCCATAGCATCTTGGCTAATAGCCATGGCTGGACCTATCCTCCAGGAACTTACCTAATTCTTTTTTAACCGAGTTATACTTTAGGCCTTCACAACAGTCCCTGGCAACGAGCGGCACAGGTTGGCTGTGCGTTGTGTGAAGAAGTACTTCCTTTTCTTCCTTTTAACCCAATGGTTCTCAACCGGGAGTACACGTTCCCCTGGGGGCACGCAGGGGTCTTCCAGGGGGTACGTCAACTCATCCAGATATCCGCCTAGTTTTACATCAGACTACATAAAAAGCACTAGCGAAGTCAGTACAAACTAAAATTTTATACAGACAAATTTACTTGTTGATACTGCTCTATGTACTGTACACTGAAATGTAAGTACAGTATTTATAGTCCAATTGATTTATTTTATAATTACATGGTAAAAATGAGAAAGTCGGCCATTTTTCAGTAAGAGTGTGGCTGTGACACTTTTGTATTTTTATGTCTGACTTTGTAAGCAACTAGTTTTTAAGTGACATGAAACTTGGGAATACACAAGACAACTCAGACTCCTTGAAAGGGGTACAGTAGTCTGGAAAGGTTGAGAGCCACTGTTTTAAACCTGATGCCTATTAATTTCATGGGGTGGCCCCTAGTTCTTGTGTTATGTGAAGAGATCATAAATAACACTTCCCTGTTCCCTTTCTCCGCACCACTCCTGATTTTGTACACCTCTAGCACATCCCCTCTTAGTTCTCTCTTTTCTAGGATGAACAGTCCCAGTCTTTTAAAGCTCCTTTCTTATGGAAACTGTTCCATTCCCTTAATTATTTTTGTTGCACTCATCTGTAACTTTCTCTTTTTTTTTTTTTAGACGGGGCAACCAGAGCTGCACCCAGTATTCAAGGTGTGGGCGTACCATGGATTTAGAGAGTGGCATTGTGATATTTCCTCTCTTACTATCCCTTTCATAATGGCTCCTAACATTCTGTTTGCTTTTTTGACTGCCGCTGCACATTGAGCGGATGTTTTCAGAGATTTATCCACGGTGACTCCAAGATCCCTTTCTTGAGTAGTAACAGCTCACCCGCAGAGGGACAGCGGGGCCTGTGTAGGCTGAGAAGGGAGTGACGGTGTTGCCCGGGACTGGGGGAGTTGGGAAGCTGACCCCCAGCCGGCACAGCCATGGTTTCCTCCTGCTAAGGGCAGGTGGTAGCGAGGTGCCACCCATCCCTGAGCAGCGTCACAGAAGGGCGCTCCCTGCAGCACCCCGGGGTTTCCCTATTGCAGTCTGCCATCCGCCCCCTGAGCAGGCCAGCCCCTGCTTAGCTGCAGAGCTGGCGGGGAGGGGGCCCCCCGGCACTCACCTCACCACGTCGCCCAAGCGCACGCGGAGGTTGTTGCGGGTGACGCGGTTCATGCGGATCTTCTCGCTGTGGCAGGAGTCGTCGGTGAGGACGATGCAGACCGTCTCCCGGCGCTTCTTGCCCTTCAGCAGCACCGTGTCACCCCGGAACAAGTGCAGCTCCTCCATCTTGGTCTGCAACGGAGACGGGCAGTGACGGACCACACGGGGCATGGGAGAGGGGGGGCATTTGCAGAGTGTGTGGGGTGCACGGTGTGTCCATATGCAAAGGGTGTGTCGAGGGGTATGTGCATGGTACATGTGCTACTCCTGCGGGAATGCTGCACCAACCAATTAAAAATTCTGCGCACGACATTTTAAAATTCTGCATATTTTATTTGTCAAAATAAACGCAATATAATCAGGCTGGTTTCAACTATGTAGGTAATTTATTTAAACTACAATACAATGGATGGAGAATGGGAATGGGGAGCATTGGAGGAAATCCCCAAATCCTCTTGCCTAATAGTAATGTAGCTAGGTTTGACCCTTTATTTCTAGTTATTAGTCAACAAATAGGTGCGGCCATATGCTCAGTGTTACATCATAGGTAACTGAAGAGCAAGTGAGGGCTGGGGAATCAAACTCACAATTTGGATTGGCTGCTGACCATCTCCAGGAAGGTCAGTAGCAAACAGGTCATGGAGCACATTGTGATAAGAAATGTTTTCAGTCCAAAAATTTAGACCAGTTCTAATCACTAACGCACAATAAGCATTTATAAGGCCAGACTGTCATTTATACCACTCTGGCAATGTAAAGGAACCTTAAAACTTATAACACCTGTTTTATACTCCAGGGGGAATTCACAAAGACAATGGGAACAGTTCACTAAGCAGGCCGGCTGCTACTTCTGCTCTGCCTGAGGGGATCGCCTGCGCCACGCCTACCTCCTCAGACATTCCCTGACGCCCTGTCTCTCCATGCCGAGTGTGCTGCAATAGCGAGGGAGAGGGACAGAGTGTCTCTCTCGCTCTCACGCATGCACGACTGCTCACCCCTTCACACACCCCCAGTGGTGATTTACGTCTCTATTGGCTGCTCCGGGTGCCTGAACCGACCTGCCTGTGCTGCAGGGGAGGGATGCATGACTGCTCTTGTAGCTTCCCTTTGCTCTCCCATCAGAAGTCATTTTTCTGCAGGGAAGTAAAGAAATCTGCGGAGGACATGAATTATGCACACGTGCAGTGACGCAGTATTCCCCCAGGAGTAACAATGTGCACGGTGGATATGTGAGACTGCATGGGGTGTGTGCTTGAAGCATGTAGGTGCATTATGTGTGCACAGTGTATGTTCATTGTGTATGCATATGCATAGGGTGTATTGGGGCTCTGTGTGTGTGGTGTATGTCTGCATGGTACCTATGTGAGATTGCATGGTGTGTGTATGCAATGCATGGGTGGATGGGGTAGTACGCATGCAGGTGTGTGGTGTGTGTATATATGCCTGGGGTATGTGGAGGTGTGTGTGCGTGCATGGTTTATGCATGTGCAGTGTTTGAATAATGAGTGTGTGCATATGATATGTGTGTGCGCGCATTGGGGGGTACATGATGCACATGGGGGTGTATGTAGATGGTGTGTGGGTGGGTGTGCATGTATGTAGATGACATGTGAGTATGTATACACATGCATAGAGGTGTGTAAACACGTGTTACCTTCACACTCTCCTGACGAGAACCCAGCCTGCCTCGCTATGAGTCCTAGCCCCTGTATTGCTAGCAGCAGGGGATTCTCCCAGAGCTCAGAGGGCAGGCGCTTTAGGAGCAGGGGAATCCAGGTTCAATCCCTGCTGGTCAGTGAGTGTCCTGGAATGCAGCAGGGAGCTCCCAGGGGCCTCAGCTCAGCTACAGAGCAAAGCCTGTGCGTGTCCCCCAACCACCCCCAGCCGACCCCTCTGCGCAGTCTCAGCCCGCTAGGCCGCCTGCCTCACAGCGGTGGAAGGGGCTCCGGTTCCTGGCGGGCCAGGCGGAAGGCTGGGGCAGGAGTCCCCATGCGGCACGGGGGCCGTACCTGTGACAGGCTGACAATGCTGTTGTCCTCATTCACGGCATCATCCACAAGGAGCCGGTTGGGCCGACGCTTCTGGCGTAGGATGGCCGTGGAGTAATCCTCCCCTTTGGAGCTGCTGAGGGGAGAGGGGTCAGAGGGTCTCCCTCCCCAAAGGGAACAAAGCCAGCCCCCCACGGGCCCTTCAGACAGGGGAGAGCAGGAGATGCAGAGCCTGGGAGCGGGACTCCTTGGAGGTGGGGGGAGGATGTCAATCTTAGAGGGGCCTTCAGACCCCAACCCTCCCTAGCGTGCCTGGCCTGGGGAATCCCAGAGCTGAGCGGGGTCTGGGGGCCCGACTTTGGGGGGGCCAAGGGGACACAAGGAAAACTAAAGCACTTTGCATTTTGAAGGGGGAGCAGAGAGGCAATCGTAGCTGGACCTGGGGGTTGGGGGGGGGGGGGGTCACAGACAGGCACAGGAGAGTGGGGGGGGGTAGGGTGACCAGATGTCCTAATTTTATAGGGACAGTCCCGATATTTGAGGCTTTTTCTTATATAGAAGCCTCTCACCCCCCACTTTCCCCCCCTCCCGATTTTTCACACTTGTTGTCTGGTGTGTGTGTGTGTGTGGGGGGGGGGGGGGGTTACAGACAGGCCTTAGGGTGTCTGGGGCAGGGACCTGCAGCCAGGCCCCCGGGGCTTGGGAAGGGGGGGGGGGGGTTCTCAGCCAGGCCCCCAGGAGTTGGGAGTCACAGCAGCAGATGAGTGGGGAGGAGTCGGACTCACACAGGGTAAAACACCAGCTCCGGCTGCCAGCTCCGGCCTGGCCTCTCGGCACAGGCGGGCCGCGGGTTCGGGCCCCGGAACGGACCCACCAACTGTGTCCCGCACCGCGGGGGGGGGGGAGGCGCCGCCGAGGAAATTGCAAACTGCCCCCCCCGGGGGGCCCCTGGGGGCGGGGCTGCCCTCTGCCAGGCTGACTCTGGGCCAGTCCCGGGCGCGTGCGTGGGGGAGGGGGATCGTGTTTCACCCCAGCCGGTGCCAAGAGCCGCCCCTATAAATACCCCGCGGCGTGGGATCATCGCCCGTTATAGACCCCAGCCGCCCCCGCCCCCCCAACAACAAACCCGGGGTCCCCCCCCCCGCGCCAGAGCCCCCCCAGCCTCCCCTCTTGGGGGCAGGCACCTCTCCCCCCCCAAGTTCGCATCCAAACTTTTCCCGCCCCTCCCCCCGGCTAAGCCGCCTCCCAGCTGGGGGGGGGGGTTGCAGGAGCCCCCCCCGTTGCCCCCCGCCCCGGGGGGTGGAGCCCCTCGAGCGCCCCCACTTACTCCCCGCCCGGGCCCGGCATCTCGGCTGCGCTACCCCCGCCCGGGCCGTCCCGCAGTGCCCGCTGCTGCCTCCGCCCGCCCGGCCCCGGCCCCGGACCGCCCCGGCTGGAGCTCGGCCCGGCCCCGCCCCGCCCGGCCAGCGCCCCCCACGGACACCCGGGGAGCGGCAGAGACCGGGGAGGGGGGGGGACCAGTGACACTTGTGGGGGGAGGGGAAGGAGGCTGGGGGTGGTGGTGGAGGAGGGGGGGTTGGAGGGGTTTGTGGTCGGGGAGGGTGGGGGGTGTTTGGCCTGGGGAATCCCAGAGCTGAAGGGGGGGGGGTGCTTGGGGAAACGGGGGGTGGTGGGGCGGGGTTGGGGGAGGCGTGTGAGGTTTTTGGAGGGGACGTTTGGGGGGAGAGGTGAGGTGGAGGAGGGGGTGCTGAGGGGGTATTTGGGAGGGGAGTGGTTGGGGTGGGGGGAGATGAGGTTGAGGGGGGGGTGTTGGGTATTTGGGAGGAGGGGAGTGGTGGGGGTGGTTAGGGGCGGGGGAGTGGTGAGGTTGGTGGAAGGGGTTTGGTGTGTTGGGGGAGGGGAAGGGGCAGTGGTGGGGCAGGGTTGGGGGAGGTGTGTGGTGTGTGAGGTTTTTGGAGGGGGTGTTGTGTGGGGGGGACGTTTGGGGGGAGAGGTGAGGTTGAGGAGGGGGTGTTGAGGGGTATTTGGGGGGAGTGTGAGGGTGGTTATGGGTGGGGGAGAGGTGAGGTTGAGGAGGGGGTGTTGGGGGTATTTGGGGGAATGGTGGGGGTGGTTAGGGGCGGGGGAGTGGTGAGGTTGGTGGAAGGAGTGTGGTGTGTGGGGGTGTTTGGGGGAGGGAAAGGGGCAGTGGTGGGGCAGGGTTGGGGGTTGTTTTGCTCACTGTTGGTGCCTGGTTCTGCTCCAGAGCAGCTGAGCCGGGGGGGGGGGGGGGGGGGGGGGGAGGGGCAGGACCAAGTTCAAAGGGACTGGGGGGGGGGGGCAGTCAGTTGGGTGAATGTGTGGGTCATGTCCCTGTGTGCAGGGCTCAGGGTGCAGCTGGCCAGGTGTGAATGTGGGATTGGCTGGGTGGATGCATTTGTGTGAGTCCATTTGTGCATGGCTGTTTGGGACATGCAGGGTCTCCAAGTGCTTTGGAGGATACGATTAAAATTCAAAGTGATTGGTCAAACTGGAGAAATAGTCTGAAGTAAATAGGATGAAGTTCACTAGGACAATTGCGAAGTACTCCACTTAGGAAGGAACAATCAGTTGCACACATACAAATTGGGAAATGACTGCCGAGGAAGGGGTACTGCGGAAAGGGGTCTGGGAGTCCCAGTGGATCACAAGTTGCAAAAAAACGAACATCATTCTGGGATGTACTAGCAGGAGTGTTGTAAGCAAGACACAAGAAGCAGTGCTTGGTTTTTGCTAGAGCTGAGCCTCTGGGCCTGGCAGTTCAGAGCCCCGGCACCTCTGGGCCTGCTGCATCAGTTATGAATGTAAAAAAAATTGCTTGAGTCCCTTCACCTCTTTCATTACAAATTAAGCACTGACAAGAATAAATTCTTCTGCTCTACTCCATGCTGATTAGGCCTCAGCTGGAGTATTGTGTCCAGTTCTGGGCGCCACATTTCAAAAGAGATGTGAACAAATTGGAGAACGTCCAGAGGAGAGCAGGAAACGTGACCTATGAGGGAAGATTGAAAAAATTGGGTTTGTTTAGTCTGGAGAGAAGACTGAGGGAGGACATGACCGTTTTCAAGTAAATAAAAGGTTGTTAGAATGTAAGAATGGTCATACTGGGTCAGACCAAAGGTCCATCTAGCCCAGTATCCTGTTTTCCGACAGTGGGGGAATGAACAGAACACGTAATCATCAAGTGATCCTTTCCCTGTCACTCGTTCCCAGCTTCTGGCAAACAGAGGCTAGGGACACCATCCTGGCTAATAGCCATTGATCGACCTAGCCTTCATGAATGTATCTAGTTCTTTTTGTACCTTGTTATTGTCTTGGCCTTCACATCTTCTGGCAAGGAGTTCCACAGGTTAACTGTGCATTGTGTGAAGAAATACTTCCTTTTGTTTGTTTTAAACCTGCTGCCTGTTAATTTAATTTGGTGCCCCCTCGTTCTTGTGTTAGGAGAAGGAGTAAATAACACTTCCTTATTTACTTTCTCCACACCAGTCATGATTTTATAGACCTCTATCACGTCCCCCCTTAGTCGTCTCTTTTCCAAGCTGAAAAGTCCCAGTCTTATTCATCTCTCCTCCTTTTCCAATTCCAATATATCTTTTTTGAGATGGGATGACCAGATCTTCACACAGGATTCAAGATGTGTGTGTACCATGGATTTATATAGAGAAGGAGGGAGAAAAATTGTTCTCCTTAACCTCTGAGGATAGGACAAGAAGCAATGGGCTTAAATTGCAGCAAGGAAGGTTTAGGTTGGACATTAGGAAAAACTTCTTATCTGTCAGGGTGGTTAAGCACTGGAATAAATTGCCGAGGGAGTCACAGCAGGTGACTGTCATTGGAGATTTTTAAGAGCAGGTTAGACAGACAGCTGTGAGGGATGATCTAGGTACTGTTTAGTCCTGCCTTGAGTGCAGGGGACTGGACTAGGTGACCTCTCAAGGTCCCTGCCAGTCCCATGATTCTGTGATTCCACCAGTGCCCGCTGCTGGATGGGATGTGGCAGCCCTGGCTCTCCTAGGCACAGCTGGCTGGCCTCTATACACCCTGCCAGGCACAGCTCGCTGGCAGGGATTTCCCTAAACCCCCCATTCGGGGTATAACCCCCCCTTGAATTTCCCCAACACCTCCCCAGTGGCAGGACTGGCTCTAGGCACCAGCAAATCAAGCATGGGGCGGCACAATTCCAGGGGCAGCACTCCGGACACTTTTTTTTTTTTGCTTCAGCAGTTGTGCTCTCAGAGGGGGTTTGTTTGTTTTTTTTGCTTGGGGCAGTAAAAAGCCTAGAGCCGGCCCTGTGGTCAGCTAGTTACATGCAGTGTTGCCATATTAGTCATTGGTTGGAAATTTGAATTGAAATTGAAACATTAGTTCACCCTTTAGAAGCCTATACAGAGTACAATAAAATACTTGTACCTGAAAAAGTAGAATAGGTTTGAAAAGTGTGAACAAAGACTAGATTCTTCACACAGCTGTTGTTTTTTCTGACAATGTCGGCGCATCCGTTTCGGCAATGTTGGCCAACCTTATAATATCAAATTATGATTCGCAAGCAAGGTCTGATTGAGCTCTCCCCCAACAGCTACTGCTGGGGGTGGGGTGGGGGAGTAAGGCCTCACGTGAGGGGAAAGCTTCAGAACCAGGCTGTATTTACCTGAACTCCCCTACCTTGCCTAGGTATCCAGCAGACAGAGCTGTGTTGCTCAAGTGATCAGTTTTGGCTGGGGTTGGGTTATAAATCACTTTAGCATTGAATGTGGGGGTATAACAACGCGCTGACTCATCACCACAGCACCTCCTGCTGGTCAGTCCAGGAATTAGCTCATTCCAGCCTCAGAGCGCCTCCTGCTGGCTGGTGTCTCGCCCGTTGTCGGCTCTGTTGTGTTGTCTCCACCACTAGGACACGCATCACTCTCTGGACCACAGTGTCCTCTTCAGGACACCGCCCTCCGGCAGCACCCACTACTCCATTCTCCCCCCCCCTTCCGGCAGTATATCAGCAGTCCTAATCCACACCTGCCTTTATGGCTACCCCAAAGTCTAGTCCCTTACCTCAGGGACAAGGTGCAGTTCATGGGCCACGCTCCCTCATGCAAGGTGCGGTGCAGTGTGGGGTGGGGGGGGGGCAGGCCCGGCCCACCTACTACTCTGGGCCCCAGCCCAGGGACCCTTGAGCGGCAGCTGTTTGCTGCCTTCCTCCACTCCCTGTCACTGCCCACCTTCCCTGGGCTGGGCTACTTCCCTGTATCCTAACACCCACTCAGCCCTTGTTTCAAGGCCTGCAGTCTGGCAGGGTCAGCCAGAGTTCCCACTGCCCTGCAACCCTGCCCAGCTGCTGCTCCTACCAGGAACCAGTCCTCATCCCTTGCTGGCCAGGAGAGACTCACCTCTCCTTTGCTAGGCAGCCTTTATATAAGGCCCAGCCTGGCCCTGATTGGCTCTCCACAGGCCTTTGCTGACTGGCTGCCAGTCTGCACAGCCTCTGGGGCTTGTTCCAGCCCTTTTTTTCCTGGAGTGGGGCAGCTGCTCAATGCTTAATTTTTGCCAGGGCTGAGCCCTGGCACCTCTGGGCCTGGCAATTCAGAGCCCCGGCACCTCTGGGCCTGGCATTCAGAGCCCCGGCACCTCTGAGCTTGCTGCATCAGTTATGAAAGTAAAAAAACTTGCTTGAGTCTCGGCACCTCTTTCATTACAAATTAAGTACTGGTCATCCTCAAGTGAACTGCACTGTCTAAGCGAGGGGTTTGGATGGCAGATCCCAGTGGGGGTGGGGGAAGAAAGGGGTTTTGCTTGGTGGTGTGGGCTGTGCCTAAGTGTCAGGCCCTATTTGGCCTGCTCCTCTCCCCTCTAGAAAGATAGAGCTTATTAGGCTCCATAGAGAGTCTTTTGTTAAGTGACCATTAGAGCTGAAACCACTGAGAGCCGAGTGGAACCTCAAGAGAATGACTTGCACAGGACACAGTGGTACGTGGCAGCAGAAGGTGACGGCTCCGGGCCATCAGTGATGGAGTGAACAGTGGCACAATAAACAACAGCACCAGAGTAAGCGGCCGGAGCGAGTGGCAAGCAGCTGGAGGAAGAGGCAAGGTGCCTTCTTCCCTGCATCTCCCCAGGGTGGGAGGTGAACTCATGTGAAAGCACCTCTGAGTCTCCACTGACCAAGGACAACAACTATGAGTGGGGTGTGGTGGATGGAGAAGGGAGACATTAAAGGAACATTTGTTTGTTGGATTATGTTTTAGTGACTTTGCTCCAGAATGTTAGATTTGTGATTGTGAAACGTATATAAATATACATTTCCTAGTAGGCCACGGTTTTTAAAACGCCTTATTTGCCAAGGTCATTCTCTCACATTGTTGCTATCTCAAGAAGTTGTTACCGTGGGGAGTTTCTGTACTAAACATTTTTATTATATTATAATTAATGTTTGCATAAGAACATAAAAGCGACTATATTGGGTCAGACCAGTGGGCCATCTAGCCCAATACTCTGTCTTCCGACCATGTCCAATGCCAGGTGCTTCAAAGGGAATTAACAGAACAGGGCAATTATTGAATGATCCATCCCCTGTCGTCCACTCCCAGCTTCTCGCAAACAGAGGTTCTCGCAGTATGATGTTGCATCCCTGCCCATCCTGGCTAATAGTCATTGATGGACCTACCCTCCATGAACTTATCTAGTTCTTTTTTGAACCATGTTATAGTTTTGGCCTTCACAACATCCTCTGGCAAAGAGTTCCACAAGTTGACTGTGTTGGGTGAAGAAATACTTCCTTTTGTGTGTTTTAAACCTGCTGCCTAGTGATGTCAGTGGGTGACCCCTCGTTCTTGTGTTAGGTGAAGAAGCTTATTTACTTTCTCCACACCCGTCAAGATTTTATAGACCTCTATCATATTCCCCCTTAGTCCTCTCTTTTCCAAGCTGAAACGTTCCAGTCTTTTTCAGCTTTCCTCCTATGGAAGCTGTTCCGTACCCCTAATCATTTCAGGTGCCCTTCTCTGTACCTTTTCCAACTCCAATACATCTTTTTTGAGATGGGGCGACCAGTACTGCACACAGTATTCAAGATTTATATAGTCAAAGTGGAAGAGCTTTGTTTGCCAGACTGATCAGCAAAGCCAGTGCTGACAAACTATATGAAAAGGCTGCAAAACACTATGCCTCTGGACTGCATCAACATGCAGAAAGCCTTATAAGCCAGTCACTGTCAACGCTAATTTTAGAAATACTTAATGAGGTTGTTAAAAATGCTGGAGATACAACACAGTTTATTCAAATAAACATGGCTGTCACAGCACGCACTTTCTTTAAGCAAGAGATACCACACACTACAAACTGGAGGCCAATGTTAAGTGCATTGTCATTTGTTAGTTCGGAAGTTGGACACTAGTTCCAACCAAGACCAGCCAATGCTCACTATCTTTCTGCAAGAAATTCAACTGACTGGCCAGAAGCATGCGGTGCAACAGTGAAAGACTCAGCAATTGAAAAAGTGAAGAACTCTCTCACCACATTCAAAAAACGTGCATACATGGCTGATGAATGCACCAATGCAAATGGGCGTCAAATATTAAGTCATGGTGTACGTTATCTTGATAACGTATGCCAGATGCATTTCTAGAAGACACATCGGCTGCATCTCTGACAACCCACATCTTAGAAGAGTTACATTTCTAGATGTTCTAGGTTATAGAAGACATTGCTTGTCAATTGAACCCCAAACAGATGGCTGCTTGTGCGTTTGATGGAGCTGCAAACTTCTCTGGAAGACATAGTGAAGTACCAGCTTTGTTCAGAGAAAAGCGTAACTCTAATCTCTCCAATGCACATTGCAGATGTAAGGGGACTGTTGTCCCCTTACTAACATTCAGTGGGGGTGTTTTGGTGACTAGCTCCCAGCACTAAAAGGGGAAGGGTCGATGGGAAATCAGGAGCCTGAAATTGACAGTCCCCAGGAACAATGGGGAGAGGCCAATGCTCCAGGTCAGCCTGATTGACAAGGTGGGCAGGCCAGGGCCGGCTCCAGGGTTTCTGCCACCCCGGCGGCAGCAATTGGAGAAAAAGAAAAAAAAAAAAAGCCGCGATCAGTGGCGGCAGTTCAATGGCAGGTCCTTCGCTCCTAGAGGGAGTGAGGGACCTGCCGCCCCTGAATTGCCGCACGTGCCACCCCCCTCCCTTGGCTGCCCCAAGCACCTGCTTGTTAAGCTGGTGCCTGGAGCCGGCCCTGGGGCAGGCTAATCAGGGAGTCAGGAGGCCGGGTGGGTCCCGTCCTCTGTGTGAACTGGAATTGCCTGGGTCAGACAGAGTGGGGGCCGAGCTAAGGAGAGAGCAGGGGCCCGAGCTAAGCTGCTGGGAGCAGAGCTGCAGCCCACAAGCCAGAGCACAGCCCAGAGAGAGCAGAGCTGCCCTGGGGGCAGAGCTGCAGCAACCAGAGCCAGAGGGGCCAGACAAGCAGCCCAGGGAGCTGGAGGTGGAGCAGCAGCAGCAGGGCTGAGGCAGTGTGGAGCTGGGGCTGGAGCCGTCCGGAGCTGGGTGCCGTGAGCAGCTGGGGAGAGTGAGGGGGACCCTGGGCAGTGGGCCCAGCGCAGGGAGACGCCTCAGCCAAGGGGCTCTCCAGGCCAGACTTGGACGGGGATCGTAAGCATGACGGGGCAGGGGCGACGCTGGGAAGAAGGGTCCTGCCACCTAGAGCCTGAGAGCGTGTGGCCACCACCCGAGCAAGTGTCCAACCCACAGCATCCCTGCAGCACAGCCAGGGTCTGAGAAGGAGGCACTACCAGCAATGGGGTTGCCACGTGATCAGGACAGACTAGAGAGGCTGAAGACAGAGTGCAATATCATACGACGAATGAATGAAGATTTGACTTCAACTTCTTCTTCTTTATCATCACTAGTGGCTCGACCCGATCTTTGTGCTCTGTTTCCTGGGACGAAAAAAGTAGGAATTCATCTCTTTCTGCTCCCAGCCCCAACAGCGAAGGTTGAGCGTTGTTTTTCCTCATTGAATAGAATTTTGTGTTCTGAAAGAAGTGGCCTTCTGCCTGATCAAGAGCATGTCATGAAGGGCTGGAAATACTGGACACATGAGAAATCACCAAAAAGGAATGCACTGCATGCGAGAAGTTCATTAACAGAGTTGTGCAAAATTAAAACAAGAAACCAAGAAGGATGTAGATATCGTGCTCCATAGTAGGCACATGTAGCCAACTTTAATTTGTGTGAGGATTTAAAAACGAGTTAAATCTAATAAAATGGTGGTGAAACATTTTTCAGATTTGACTATGGTGCCATAAAGCTCACTTTCACCCTAATGGTCTCACCCCTCACAACCCACCCTGTATTTCTGAACACCCCCCCACCCCCAATTTCAATTCCTGGGGAAAACACTGCTCGCTGGTCCTTCTATACCCCTCCTGTGTGCTGCTGGGAGCCTGGTACCAGGGATGGGAAATAATGGGCTCAGGGAAAGGGTTGGGATGGCTTTGTGGCCTGCATCATGCGGGAGGTCAGACTAGATGATCATAATGGTCCCTTCTGACCTTAAAGTCTATGAGTCTATCCAGCAGCCCCCCCGCCGCAGAACAGGGGGGGGATTTCTGGTTCGCAGGGCAGAACCTTGGCACCCCAGGGGGACGAGGGCTCCCCTGTGCCCAGCCCCTCTCTGCTTATCCAGGCTGGAGAAGGGGCAGTCGTGTCCCAACATCTCCCTCACATGCCACCCTGCCCTCAGGGAAAGGGCCTGGGCGAGGGAGCTGCTCTGAACACAGTAAAGTCCAACCATGACCGAGACAGCCAGGCTGCAAAGACCCCGCAGCCATCCCCACCACCCTCCTGCCTAACCCAGGCCAGAGCAACCGCCAGCCAGCACATCACACCACAGCTGCTGGAACTCCAGGCCCACAGCACCCCGCTCAGCTGTCCCTGCGATTGCCAGGGAGGATGGTGGTGCTGGGGGAGGTGGGTGAATCACCAGTTGTTTGGTGCTCCAGCATCTCCCCCCGAAAAAGTCATTTCGGGCCGGGCCAGTGCAGAGAAGTCACATGAATTCTTTGCATCCATCTTCACTGCAGAGGGCGGTGGGGGTGGGGGGGATCCCCATTTCAGAGCTATCCTTTCTGGGCCACAAACCTGAAGCACTGTCTCCCACAGATGCATCAATGGAGGAGGTTTGAGAACAGATTGATCAGTCACTGGGACCAGCTGGCATTCACCCAAGAGAGCTGAAGAAACTCAAATATGAAATTGCAGAACTACTAACTGTGCTATGCAACCTAGCGCTGAAATCAGCTTCTGGACCAGATGGCTGGTGGCTAGGCAGAGGACACTGATTTCTAAAAAGGAGTCCAGAGACAATCCTGGCAATTACAGGCCGGTAAACCTAACCTGGTCAGTAAACCAGGCAAATCGGCTGAGACTATAGCAAAGACCAGAATTAGCAGACATGGTATGTTGGGGAAGAATCAACACAGCTTTTGTAAAGGAAAATCATGCCTCACCATTCTATTAGAATTCTTTGAGGGAATCAACAAGCACGTGGATGGGGGGAATCCAGTGGATAGAATATGCTTCAACTTTCAGAAAGCCTTTGACAAGATCCCACACCAAAGCTCTTAAGCTAAGTGAGCTGCCATAGGATAAGAGGAAAGGTCCTCCCATGGATTGGAAACGATAGGGGAGGAATAAATGCTCAGTTTTCACAATGGAGAGGTGAACAGCGGGATCCCCCACGGATCCGTGCTGGGACCAGCGCTGTTCAACGTAGTCATAAATGAGCTGGAAAAAGGGGTGAACAGTGAGGTGGCAGAGTTGGCAGATGATACAAACTTATTCAAGCAAATTCAGCACAAAACTGACTGCAAAGAGTTACAGGGGAAATGACACGAAACCAGGTGACTGGGCAACAAAATGGGAGCTGATAAGTGCAAAGTACTGTAATGCACACTGGGAAAAAACAATCCCAAGTGTGCCTATGCAGTGATGGGATCTGCATTAGCTGGTCCCACCCAAGAAAGATCATGGTCTCATCATGGAGAGTTCTCTGAAAACATCCACTCAATGTGCAGCAGTAGTCAAAAAAGCAAACAATGTTAGGAACAGGGTAGAAAATAAGACAAAATATCACAGAGCCACTGTGGTGTGCCAACACCTGGAATGCGGTGTCCAGTTCTGGTTGCTCCATCTCAGAAAGGATATGGTGGAACTGGAAAAGGTTCAGGGAAGGGCAACAAAGACGGTCAAGGGTATGGAATGGCTTCCTTAGGAGAGGAAACTAAAAAGATTGGGGCAGTCCAGCTTGGAAATTAGACAACATGGCCGGCGGGGGGGTGGGGGGGAGAATATAAAATCACGAATAGTGTGGACAAGTGTTACTCCTTCACATGCTACAAAAACCAGTGGTTACCCGATGAAACAGACAGGCAGCAAGCTTCATACAAACAAGAGGAAGCACTTTTTCCACACAACGCACTGTTAACCTGGGGAACTCATTGCCAGGGGACGTCGTGAAGGCCAAAAGTATAACAGGTCTCAAAACAGGAGTAGATAAATTCCTGGAGATTAGATCTATCAATGGCTGTTAGCCAAGATAGTTAGGGACGCAACCCCATGCTCATGGTGACCCTAAGACTCTGACTGCCAAAAGCTAGGAGGGGAAGACAGGGATGGATCACCCCACAATTGCCCTGTCCTGTACACGCCCCGTGAAGCCACTGCCAGAGACAGGTCACTGGGCCAGACGGACCATTGGGCTGACCCAGGATGGCAACTCTAATGTACCAACGTTTTTGGCTAAAAAAGTCTGGTTTCGTGTCAAAGGCAACGCTTCCATTTTGATTTTTTTCTTTTTTTTGTTCAAAATTTCCTTCATTACAAAACCCCAAGGAAACATTTGGATTTTCTCTGATTCTCCCTGCATCACCATTTTTTTTTTCCAGCACAAAAAATGCAAAGGATGAAAAACGTCACAGCTCTAGTTCCGATCCTCCCCAGCACACCCTCACCATGCTGCGGTCATGGGCATGCTGAAGGCCATGAATACAGAGCAGCAGCTCGGTGCAGTTGCCTCGGCGTGACTCTGGAGTAACCAGGATAAGGATCCAGCCAGGCCCTTTGGCTTAGGCCTTGTCTGCCCTGGCATGTGGCAACCCCCAGTGCCAGGCTGGGCCCCTCAGCTCTGGGTGGGGGCTCTTCGTTGTCATTGGTGGGGCAGACGGGACAAGCTCCCCTATAGCTAGGGAGCTGCTGGATGGGCCCATACAAGACATCCTGGCCCCACCATGCACCTCCGCTCAGAGGCCATCCGGGTGTTCCCAACGGGGGGCGCTGGGCCCACTCTCCCAGCTACCCCAGAATAATAGCATCATCCATCTCTTACCTAGCGCTTCCCAGCCGTAGATCTCAAAGCACGGCACACAGGGGCCCAGTCTCATTATTCCTGTGCTGTAGATGGAGAAACTAAGGCGCAGGGAGGGGATGAGACTTGCCCAAGATCACTCAGCAGTTCAGTGGCAGAGGTGGGAATGGAGCCCAGGTCTGCAGAGTCCCCATCTAGTGCTCCATCCACTAGGCTGTGCCGCTTCAAGCCTTCTCCCCCCACGCCGCCAGACCCGCCCCCGCCCCGAGCCAGTCAGCCCAGCAGCCTTCCCGGTGCCAAGAACCAAACTTTTATTGCAAAAACACAAGCTTATAAATAAGAATTGCACTTGGGTTGGGGGAAGGGGGAGCCCCTACACAGGGCTCTGTGGAGATTGGGGGAGACGGGGCCTCCAGCTCAAATTCGGGTGGGGGAGGGGACCCCATGGTGTTCTGTGCACATTGCCGGGGGGGGGGGGAGGGGAGGGGAGGGGAAATTCTCAGTGCCCAGCAAGTTTGAGGAACCGGGGGGCGGGAGGGGGGGGCGAGATGAAACCCCGGCAGATGGGGCCTGGGGTGGGATTATGCCCACAGATCAGGGGAGCCTGTGGAGACCCCCTGTTCTCCATTAACAGCAGGGATCCAGCCCCTGGCTGGGGCTTCTTCAGGGGAGGGTTTATGGACCAGCAGCCCCAACCCTCTTCTCGTTTACCCCCACTACCCAACTGGGGCCCCACCCCTCCCAGGGCATCAACCCTCCTAGAAGCGGTGGGGTGAACTCTGCAGAGACAGGTCCCCGGCCTGCCCTCCAGCCCCAAGGGGTGGGGGTGGGAGGGGGAGTCAGGGCTGAGCCGCCTCCCCTCGCTAAGGCGAACGAGCCTCCTGGGCCTAGAATCAGAGGAGTTTTAAAAGAGCCAGTGGTCAGTTAAAATACAATGGGCCTGTTTGGGTGTCAGGCCTGCCCTGACGCCAGGATGAGGGGCCCAGCAGGAGGCAAGTAGCCAGCACTTGCCCCCTGCACCTCAGGAAGCCACACAGGGGCTGTGCTACTGTCCCTGCCCCCCCGGGCTGCCCCAGTGTACGGGCTCCCTGCTGGCGCCAGGGCAGGGGAGGGGCGTGCAGGCCGGGGAGCTCAGGATCTGCACCAGCAGGTCGGTGGCCAGGGTGTGTGAGGGCTCCTCGAAACCGATTGTCAGCAGTGGCTGGAAGTCACCCGTGGGCTGCGGGCACAGCACCCTGCAAGGAGAGCGAGGGGCACGTTACAGCCTCTGCCCAGGCCCAGGGGCGCCCAGCCCAGCCGGCGCCCAGCCAACGCGCGCCCCGCCCTGATCCAGCCGGGCCCCCACATCCTGCCAGGACCACACCCACCCACCACCAGAGGCGCCCAACCCAGTCAGAGCACCCAGCTTGTCCTTGCTCCGATCCACCCAGCCACTGCTCTCCCCGCCCCTCCCTGTCTCCTGAGCCCTCCCGGCTGCCCCTCACCCACCTGGCTGCCAGACTCCCGCCCCAACCCCGGGCCCCCTGTGTCAGCCCTGGCAGGAGGGGGCGCTACTCTCTGTTCCCTGGTCCAGGGTTACTCAAGGCTCACCCCGCGGTGCCTGCAGCTGGATGGGTTTGGGTGCTGCCTCCGTAGGGAGGGTCTCGGATGGAGACAGGGTCACAGGGATGTGGGGTCAGCTGGGCTGGACCACGTCACTGGGACTGACACCAACCCCCCCGCCCCCCATAGCAGCTCCCCACCTCTCACTGCTGCAGCCGGGAACTCCCTCCCTGCCCCACAGCCCCCTGGCCCACACCCCGGCACTCACCACTGCAGGACGTCGGAGGAGTGCTCTGCATCGGGGTCCAGGGGCACCCAGCGCCCGATGGACCAGAGCTTCTGCATCTTGACGGCATTCTCCCTGCCCGTGTCCCGGAAGCACAGGAAGTAGCTGCAACAAAATTCGGGGGCGACAGTCGGGGAGGGGTCGGACTGGGGCAATGGCCCCCCTGGGAGATGACCTGGGGCAGCAGGGCTGAGGAGGACCCTGCAGGGAGCAGGAGTAAATTGGGGATCGGGGGAGATGCCTAGCAGAGGGAAGGGGTGCCAGTTGGAGGGGCACGCAGTGCCCAATGGGAGGCCAGGTGAACCCCTCCATCTCCTCCATCTACACCTGAGCTCCCTGCTGCGCTCCCACCACAGACACCCCTAGGTCCCTGCCAACGAGGCAGGAAGGGATGGCGGGTGGGGTTGCCCCCTAACCCGGGGCTCAGTGAATCACTGCAGCTCAACATCAAATCTCCCTCGGGCCCAGGCCCCACTCCCAGGGCCCAGCAGCTCACTACTCGGTGCGGTGCCCCCGGCGCCGCCCCCCCCCGGCGCCCGCCCCTTCCTCCAGAACGTCCAGGTTCCAGCGCATCTTCTTGTAGAGGTTGCGGGGCAGGCGGGCGGCCGTGTAGGGTGCGGAGATGCAGAAGCGGAAGACAGAGAGCTGGCGCCACTCGCTGAGCCAGAAGCGGCCGCAGAAGAAACATGAGACGCTGGGGGAGGGGGAGAAAAACCAAACAGATGGGGTAAAAGCCCCCTCTCCACCGGGGGGAGCCGTGGAGGGGCTGGCATCCTCGGCCACCCTGTAGCATAGTGCCCCCTAGCACTGCATAGGGGCATTGGGGCTGACTGCGAAGGAAGAGCCCCTCCTACTGAGCCCCCCACCCTGCTCCTGCAGCACAGCGCCCCCTAGTGCCACACTGGGGCATTGGGGTCAGCACTGACTGCCAGGGGAGAGTGCCCCAAGCTGGGTCCCCACCCTGCTCCCTGCAGTACAGTGCCCCCTAATGACGTACAGGGCTCTGTGCTGACTGCGAAGGGAGAGCGCCCCCTGCTGAGCCCCCACCCTCACATACTTGAAGGGGTCGGTGTCCTCCAGGGAGACGAAGCTGAAGGAGGCGTACATCAGCACCAGCTGCTCCAGCCGTAACGCCAGCTGCTCTGAGATCTCCAGCAGCTGCAGGGGAGAGAGACCGGGAGCCTCTGGGCGTGGGCCTGGCACTGGGGCAGGACCCCGGGGGGAGGGTGTCCCCCAGCGCCAGGCAGGG
The DNA here is from genome assembly GCF_027887155.1 of Malaclemys terrapin pileata. NCBI lineage: Eukaryota > Metazoa > Chordata > Testudines > Emydidae > Malaclemys > Malaclemys terrapin. Next base: position 14,875,285 of record NC_071527.1, on the reverse strand, counting down.
AGGGACCCTAAGAGTCAGCATTCAGTCACAATCAACAGCTTGGGTGTCGGGGCTGCCCTGATGCCGGGGCGAGGGGCAGGAGGAGTCACAAGGAAGCCTTCCCGGGATGGGCAGCCCAGTCCCCTTCCTGGTCTTACCCCCAGGTGGGCTGCCACCCCTCGTCTAGTCACTGAGCCCGATGGCAGCTTCCTGGGTCCTGCCAGCCACCGGCCTCCAGGCATCCCTGCCCAGCGTGTCTAGGGCGGGCTGGTAACCTAGCTCCTTCTGCCCCCCAACAGAGCCTGGCTAGAGGACAGGTACTATTCGCTGGAGCCCCTCCCCCATTTCGTTAGTGAGGACCTTCAACGGGGCTGGACCCAGTGATCCAGTCGACACCCCAGCTGAGCCCTGCCCCATCCCTCCCCAGCCACGCCCCACACTATGCCCAGCTACCTAGCCCCCACTTGAACCCCTAGCCCCCGCCCTGCACAATGCCCCCACCACCACCACTGCCCCACACCCTCTGGCCTAGTACATCACCCTTAGCCTTCCGTTCTGCTCCTGGAGCCTGTACTCAAAGGTACATCAGTTAGCTCTGAGCTGGGGGTCCTGACTCCCCGTGCCCCTGCTCTAACCACTAGACTCTGCTCCCCTCCCAGAGCTGGGGGTAAAACCCAGGAGTTCTGACTCCCAGCCTCCTCCACCCCATCCGACACCTTTAACAGGAGAGTAGAGAAGACAGGTGACCTTTTGCTCCTGATGCGGGGCAGATGCACCCCACTCCCACCCCAAACCCTCATGCAGGCATCTGTGATCCCCCCCGACCCCCAGCCCACTCACCCTCTTGCGCACGGACGCCTGCAGGCCGCCCAGGCTGGAGTTGTAGCTGCGGGCGGTGGACTCCAGGTATTCGAAGTAGGGCTGGCACATCTGCAGGAAGGTGGGCACGGCCTTGGCAAACTGCTCCTTCTGCATCCTGTCCCTGCTGGAAAGGAAGCGGGCACCCAGTCACAAGGGACCAGAAGAGGCTTGTTGGCACCGACGGCAAGCAGAGAGCTCCCACCAGCGCCAGGCTGGGGCATGTGGGTCAGCAGTGACTGCAAGATGAGAGCGCCCCCTACTGCTCCCTGCAGGGCCTTGGCTCCTCACCATCCCCCTCCTGGCCCTGGGTATCTGAGTTCTGCATCTCCAAGGGGGTACCGCACCAACACCACTCCCCATTCTGCCCTGGGGCTCAGTGCGCCCACAAGTCCCCTGGCAGAGAGCTGGGCACTCACAGCTCCTGTTTGATACAGACCGGCCTCTTCCAGCGGGCAAAGGTGGCTCCTGGAACCTCCACTCCCAGCTGGGTCAGATCAGAGGTGACCGGCGAATTCTCCTTTTCCCCTGGAGGGCAGACCCCTGGTGGGGCACGGCCTCCCCACCATGTGGGGTACCACCCAGATGAGCCCCTGGCTTCTCAGCAGAACAGCTGGGATCCCAGCATGGCACTGCCCAGAGTGGGAGCTGTGCAGGGTAGACTGGCTGAGAGATGCTGTGAGGGGGGTGCCCGCTTGGTCGGGCATTAATCCTGCCCAGCACTGTCTGATCCAGTGCGGGCTCCGACCCATCCTAGGTCCATCCTCCCCTGCGTTCCCAGCCTCCTCGCCAGCATTGGCCGCTCTGCCCAGCTCAGCGCCACCTGGACCCCTCCCTTCAGCACACAGAGCTGCCCGGGGATGGCTGGTGAACTGGCCCGCTGCCACCACCCTGCTGCCAGGCTGCCCCCATATCCGTCCCCCCCACACCAGCCCCCTCTCTCCCCACTACCCTCCACCACTGCCCCTCTGTGCCAGGCTTCCCCTTAACACCGCCCCACGTTAGCCGCCTCACTCCCCACTGCCCCCTCTGTGCCAGGCTTCCCCTCCCACCACTTTCCCCACCTCTACCCCCATGCCAGCCCTGTCTCTTCCCACTGCCCCCCTACACTGCCCCTCTGTGCCAGGCTTCCCCTTAACACCGCCCCCCCACCTCTGCCCCCCATGTCAGCTCCTCACTCCCCACTGCCCCCTCTGTGCCAGGCTTCCCCCTCACCTCACTCCCCCCAACTCTGCCCTCATGCTAGCCCTGTCTCTCCCCACTGCCCCAACCACTGCCACCTCTGTGCCAGGCTTCCCTTTAACCCTGCCCCCCACCTCTGCCCCCCATGCCAGCTCCCTCTCTCCCCACTGCCCTCTCTGTGCCAGGCTTCCTCCTCCCCTTACTTCCCCCACCTTTATCCCCCACGCCAGTCCCTTCTCTCCCCTCTGCGCCAGGCTTCCCCCTCCCATCGCCTCTATCTCCCATGCCAGCCCCTTCTCTCCCCACTGCCCTCCACCACTGCCCCTCTGTGCCAGGCCTGTGCCTTAACATTTCCTACCACCCCTACCCCCCTGCCAGCCCCATCTCTCCCCACTGCTCCCTCTGTGCCAGGCTTCCCCCTCACCCCACTCTCCCACTTCTGCCTCCCGCTGCCAGCTCCCTCACTCCCCACTGCCCCCTCTTTGCCAGGCTTCCCCCTCCCCTCGCCTCTACCTCCCATGCCAGCCCCTTCTCTCCCCACTGCCCCACCTCTACTGCCCCCTTGGTACCAACCCCCTTACCCCGCTGTCCCCCCGTTCACTGTTGGCCCACTTCTTTGCCATACACCCTTCTCTCCCCATTGCCCCCATACTAGGTGCCCTCCCCTCTGCCAGGCATCCCCCCCACATCCCCTCATGCCAGTCCCCTCCAGTGCCAGGCGCCCCCCTTTCACCCCTGCACACCTGTAGAGCAGGTATGTCTGGAAATCTTCTGCCTTCTTCAGCAGGTACTTGAGTTTCTCCGTGACGGGGGTGAGCAGCTCTTCCAGCGTGAGGTTCTCGTGGGTCGGGGACTCGGCCTGCGGCGCTGGGCAGCTCAGCCAGCGGGCTTCAGCCGCAGGCGAAGAGAAAAGGCTACTGTCCGGGCTGCAGGGAGACAGGCTCGTCACGCTGCCAGGGCTGAAGCACTGGGCCTTGGCAGAGCCCTCTGGGCAGAAGGTGCCACCGTACCCCTGCTTGCCTGCCATCCCGGGGTCCCGTCTCGGCGTCTGCAAGAGAGGGAGCCGCTGAGGCCGGGGCAGGGGGCCGTGGGTTTTGCCCCCACAGGGGAGCAGCCGTTACCTGAAGGGATCGGCCAGGAGAGCGGGTTACTTGGCCCCCCCAGCCTGATGCCGCCAGTCCCCCATGCATCTCCCAAGGGCAGTGAAGAGCGCGCCAACTCTAGGGGGTGGAGACGAGGGGAGAAGGCCTTGTCTACACGGGGAAGCTAATCTGAATTAGCTAACAAGGCGAATTCAAACCAGATTAGCCCCCCCGTCCGGACACTCCCATTCCAGATAGAGGTGCCCTCAATCCGGATTCGCCCTGGCTATAGAAAATCCCCAAGGGAGAGGGCTCAGGCCCAGAGGTCTCAGGATCACCCAGAGGTGCTGCCAACCCCCTTGCCCCCCAACCCATCCCCGTGCCCCATCGCAGCTGCAAGGGGCCTTGGTACAAGCCCCCCAGCTGCAGGCAGGTGTGCCCAGGAGCCCCAAGGCCAGGGCCCTGCAGCGGGGGAACCCTGTTAGGGCCCATTTGGCCACCTCCTGCAGGGGGCTGGGTGGGGCTGTTCCCGATTGTGGGAGCAGCCCCAGCTCCAGGCTAGGCGCCCCAGTGAGGAACTGGGCAGGGGGAGGGGGCATCTCCCACCAGGCCCCCCAGGTAAGTGGTTGCTTGAGACATTGTTAACCTCATTGCCTCAGTTTCCCCATCGGCGTAACGGGGGCGGGGGGAGCTACCTGGGTTCACACTGCAGGGAGGGTGGGCGGGGCTATGATCTTGGGGGCGGGGCACAGGGCGGGGCTAGGTAGCTTTGGAGCGGGACAAAGCGAGAGGGGCGGGGCCGTGTGACGGTTGGTTCCCCTCCCCTTCACCTGCTCCTCCTACTGCGCCTCGCGCGCTGGCCACTTCCAACCACCGCCTCCGTGAGGGGCGGGGCCAAAGGAGGGGGCGGGGCCCCGGGCATCCCAAACAAGGGGGCGGGGCCTTGGCAGGCAGAGAGCGGGGCAGAGAAGAGCAAATCAGTGGGGGGGGGTCTGCAAAGGGGGCCAGCCCCCCCACCCCTGCAGGGCCCCATTTCCCTGCCAATGCTAGGGGCCCCAGGCCTTACAGCCTCCCCCCATCATGCCCCCTGCACCCCACTCCTCCCCCTCTGCAGAAGCTGCACTGAGGGGCCTGGATTGTCACCCCCTGTCCAGAGACCACGTGTGGGGGCAGGGACAGGGAGCAGCTCCCACAGAGGGGGCACAAAATGGGACATCCCCAAGGCTGCCCCCCCCCCTGACCCTCCTTGCGGGTGCTCAGGGCGTCCCTGACAGCCCTCCACAGGAGCCGTGGGCAGGAGACAGAACTGCCACTTCACGGAAATAAACCAGATTTGTTTTCATTCCACATGAGACCCAAAATGCAGGAAAGAACCACAAGCATCACACTCGTCCCTAAAGCACAGTTAGAATCTGTTCTAGCTGTTGCTCTGGGTCGAGCAGCACCTGCCGTTATGGTGAAAAAAATCGCCACTGGCCACGCTGATATATTTTAAGTACACAATAAATAAATAACATAAAATATTCAGCCAGACTAATTTACAAACAAGGAATCTGAGTGGTTCCTTCGGTCCCTCCCCGGCCCTTCAACATTTCAGCTGCATCAACCCAGTCCTGCCAAAGCGTCAATTTCATCCAAGGAACATTTTTCTGCCAGAGGAGCCAGCTCTGCCCTATAAAGCCCCAGGTGCTGGAGTCCTGGGATTTGTTTCTGCGGCAAAGCCTTTTACCCCCATACGTGAATGGGTGTTTCATAGAGTTGACACCAGAAGGGATTATTTCATCATCTAGGCTGGCCTCCTGTATAGCACAGCCCATTCAATCCCCCCAGATACCCCACACTGAGGCCAGAGACTTAGGTGACTCTAAACTGATATAGACCCAGGGCTGAGAGGGGTACCCCAGCCCTACAGCAGGCCAGTGGGACCAGGGCACACATAAACCCACCCCAGCAGTAGCAGGAGTTCAGCCCCATTCTTCAGCAAGGGGTTCATGCTCCAGAACAGGGCAGGAGAAATCAAAGCAAACTGATCCTTTCCCTTGCCCCAGGATCCAGCTTCTGTAGGCCCCTACCTGCTCCCTGCAGGTCTGCTGTGTCTCTCTGACCACCTGGCTTGGTGGCCTCTTATCTCAGGCTCTGTGCTGCCCCACTCTCGAACCCATCACCGAGGGGGGGGGGCAGCTAATTAACTACAGGTGGGGGTGGGCTAAACCCACCTTTTTTAAAGGGCCAGACCAGCCTGAGCCAGACACAGCTGGTCTCCTGCTTTAGCTCCAGCGGTTTAGATGTGGGTGGGAGTTTTGCTGTTGATTTCCTTGGGAGTTGGATCAGACCTGTAGCGAAAGCAGGGCAAAGACCCCGTGTGGACGCAGTTTTTCCACTAACAGAACAGCTCTAGTAGCGCCGCCTGGAGCTACGTTTTTGCCCAAGGTTTCCGTTTTCAGCTGCTTAGAACTTTGCCAAAGTTTAATTGTTTGGGACAAAACATCCCCTGCTGGGGATCCGCTTCAGGTGAACTTGGGGAGTTTAAAACCACACAACTGGGGGGAAACGCCATTTAGCCCATGTGGAAATTTCCCCCCAACCATTTGGTTCAGCAGCTCTAGCGCCCCCGTGTGGTGACACAGAGACATTTGATGGATGGGGGAGGCGGAGGTCCTGGGGTCAGGGAGATGCCGCTCCTTGGGCCAGGGACTGTCTTCCTGGCCTGTGTTTGTACAGCACCTGGCACGGTGTGCTCCTGGCCCATGATTAGGGTGCCTAGGCACTACTGTAATACACCTAATAAATAACGTACAGCACCAAGCACCAGGTCTTGGTCTGACTGGGGTGCCTAGGCATTACCGTAATACACCTACTAACTAACTAATACAATGCGATCCCAACAGGCTCTGAACTCAGAGACCAGAATAAACTGAGACCTGGGTTAGAACAAGCCAGGAAAGAATTGTTTTCCTGGGGACAAATTTAAAATATGTTTTTAAAGTTTGGGGCAAAATTTTGTTGTAGGCTTTTTCCAGGTTTTCATCAAAAAGCCAATGTGTGTCGAACAAAGTCATTTGAATGGAAAATATATTTGACACCCAACACCCCGTTTATTGTTTAAAATAATCTCATGACATTTTAGGCCAATCTTGCAATTTGACTCGGGATCTTAAAATGCCTGGGGTTGGCAATACTGGATGTCCCCTTATTCAGTGGTGTGTGGCTCAGGGTTAAGCCAGTAGGAGGTGCTATTCGGCTGCCAGCTCGTCTCTTCTCTGGCTTCTCCATTGATTTCTGCAGAATTCCAGAGTCCAGCCGTTATGGATTCATCACAATGATGAGTGAGCCGTGCTCCATCTTGGTTGGTGTTGACTCTGGTCCCTAACAATGACACCCAAAATGGCCAGTGTGTTAAGAGTTGATCATTTTATCCCAAACATCTGGCTCATATCATTTTAGCCCTGTGGGCAGGGCTTGTAGGTTGCACCTGTCCCCTAACCTTTGTTGTGTCGATTTAGATTGCAAGAGCCTTGGAGCGAGAGTCGTCTCAGCGGGGTGGCCGTGCAGCTCCAAACGAAGCCATCCCAATGTCTGCTGTTCTGTGTTTGCGCAGCACCCACAGCAGGGGTCTGATCTTGATTGTCCCTTCCCCCAGCACCATTGTAAGAAACATGATTCTCTTCTCCTCCCTCTGAGCCCTGAGCTAGCTTAGACCACGCTGCCCATCACCTCGGCATCGGGCCTTTTATCACTTGCTGCTGAGGGAAGAGCTAAGGACAAGGCCAGAAGGAGACACAAGGAGGCAGCATGTGACGGAGACAGGTGGCCGCAGCGCTGGGCCAGCACGGGTGCCATGAGACGCCCCTTCTGGGGATCACGGCATTGGGAGTTAATAGCTGAGTACAGGCGCGCTGGGCCTGTTACATGCATGAGAGGGCAAACCCCTGCCCAGCCCAGCCTGGGCCCCCAGGTGCCCCACACCAGCCCGAAACAGGTGCATGGAGAGCTCTGGGCTATGCAGGTGCCAGACTAGCTGGTCACGACGATCCCTTCTCCTCAATGGCTATGAATGAGCCTTCAGGACCAGTCCATGGCTGACCAGCTCAGCCACTACCCCCCAGCAGTAGGGGGGCTCAGGGCCTGCGTGGGCTTCCCCCAGTGGTGGGTGGGGAGGCAGGTGCACCCCACATCCTGGGCAGCTCTTCCAGGGCTCAGCTGTCTGGAGGCAAGACACTAGCGGAAGGTAAGGCCCCTCTGCCCAGCCCCCACGGGCTCTGGCCACTTGCTCCAGGAATGCGGCCATGTGGCTGGTTGCTGGCAGCGCCGGCCCAAGAGCACATCTGGGGGGCAGAGCCCCAGTGGAGGTAACTTAGCATTGTGCGAGTGGCGTCAATGATCCCCAGCTGGTGTCAGTCTAGGGCACCCCCGGAGAGCTGGCCCCGAGCGTTTGTGCCACGATGCCCCAAGTGCTGGGTGGAAGACCAGGGATGAGTGGGACACGTAGGAGGCTGCTGAAGCATTTGCTGGCGTGTGGAGCGTGTCAGCAGAGAACTGAACAGATGACAGTACAGGGAGCTCTCTCCTCGAAGTCTGTATGAACCCACTACCCCATTGCAGCACCAGGGGGCGCTGTGCTGCAGGGACAGGGAGTATCAGTAGGGGGCACTGTCCCCTTGCAGAAAGCACCAAATCCAATACCCAAGAGCAGGACTAGGGGGCGCTGTGCTCAGTAGGGAGCATTTCCCCACAGTCAGTGATGACCCTAATGCTCCAGTGGGGCAACAGGGGGCGCTGTGCTGCTGGTAGGTCTACTGCTCAGAACAGACCCCAAACCTAGCCAGGCATGATGAATAAAGATTCCCCAGACCCCATCCCAGCTCCCTCCAGGAGAATCCCCTTGCCTCCCTCAATCCCCATATAGGAGCATTGGGACTTGGGCATTTCCCCCACTTCCTGTCCTAAACTGCCATGCACAGGGCCCTGGACGAGCTAAATAAACTCCAGGCCCACTGCGGCACTGCCCTGTTCCCCAGAAGGGGGCGCTGCAGCTACCATGCCTGCCCTGGGATTCTCCTCTTCACTGAACTCACCAGGTCCATATTAACCCCTGCTGCACTGAGGCCAGGTGCCTCCGTTGGTTCCTGGGCCTTCTGCAGCAGGTTGAGGGCCCAGCCATGGTGCCCCCACATGCTGCCCAATCCCTCCGGCTTGTCCCATCTGGCAGCCTCTCACCACCATTGTGGGGAGCTTCCTCCTCAGCCTTCAATGTGCTTCTTAACCAGGGGGGAGGGGAGAGCTCAGTCTCACAAAGTTACCAGTGGGGAAACTGAGGCACGGGACGCTTGCCCAAGGTCAGTGGCAGCGGAGAGAACTGAGCTCAGGAGTCCTGGCTTCCAGAACTCCCCCTGTTCAAACCACTAGACCCCACTCTCCTCCCAGAGCTGGGCATGGAGTCCTGAGTCCCAGCTGCTGCTCCCGAAGGGTTTCCCACAGCGCTGCTCTGGTTGAGAGCTCTTCTAGCCTCCCGGAATGAGACGCCGCCGACAGCTGGGCTGCAACATTTGCTTAACTGGTCTATAATTTACAACTCACATCTCATAACACAAAGGCAGCTGATTGGCTCCCTCTTGCCCCACAGAACACAGCCCGAGGGTTTCCCTGCGGGGACAGAGGTAGTTAAAAGGCAGGCGGGCGGCGGGGTGACTGTAACCTTGAGTCTTTGCCTGGAGCCAGAGCGACCACACCCCAAAGGCTGATAGGCAGGGGCGGGAATGTTAAAGGGGAAACTGAGGCACAAGAAATGTGTCTCCACCAGGCACACACAGCAAGTCAGTGGCAGAGCCGGGAACAGAACCCAGAAGTCCTGATTCCCAGCCCCTCCTGCTCTAACCACGAGAGCCCACTCTCCTAGGTCCAGGACAGAACCCTGACTTCTGGCCATATGCCCCTCTTTAACCACTAGACCCTTCTTTCTTCCCCATCAGTAACAGAACCCAGGAGTCCTGATTCCCCAGCCCCACCTCCATCACTAGACCCCTCACCCATTCATAAGCAATGGACTCAACGCCTGCCAACCAGGATGAGAACAGCCCCTGTTGTGGTGACACTGCGGTGAGGGGCACAGCTCCGTGGGGACTGGAGCAGCAGGCAGGTGCATGAAGCCCCCATGGGGAGGTGCTGCAGGATGGGGCAGCACCCTGTGGGTGGGAACGTAGAGACAGTGGCCTCCCCCACACCCCCGGGGATGGGAGTACACAGGGAATCCCTTCCCCCAACCCCTGTGGATCTGCTGTTCCCTCAGCCCTTGTGCCTGCCTGACCACCCCATGGGGCCAGCAGCCCCCAGCTCTCACCCCAGTCATACCCAGGGAGGCCTCTGCTCCCCTTTATCAGGGGTGATGTGGCTCCAGCCCCTCTAACCTTCATGCAGTGAGCGGGGAGGCTAGGACATCATGCTGAGTGTGATCAGACTGGTGAGAGACAAGGAAAATGCAGGGAGTGGGACAGGGGCTCAGTGCCCCCATACAGCACGAGGGGGCGCTGTGCTACTGGGAGCAAGGTGGGGGAGCACAGCAGGGGCGCTCTCCCTTCACAGTGAGTGCTGACCCTAAAACACCAGCACGGCACTAGGGGGCGCTGTGCTGCAGGGATTGTGGGGGAGCACAGCAGGGGCACTCTCCCTTCACAGTGAGTGCTGACCCTAAAACACCAGCCTGGCACTAGGGGGCGCTGTGCTGCGGGGAGCAGGGGCCACTCTCCCTTTCAAGGCAATGCACAGGGCCCCCTGGTTTTGGCTTAGAATTAAAGCTGGAGCCCTGATCAGTTGTCGCAGAACCCGAGGTCAAGTCCAGCACCCTGCACCCAGGCAGGGCCATGGGTACCTAGACCATCCCCCACAGTTGTTTGGCCAACGTGTTCTTAAAAACATGGCCCAGCCCATGGCCAGTGACAGGGTGGGAGCGCCAGCTTCCTGGCCAAAGTCCCTTTGGGGCAGCCCCCTGCCGCCTGCCTACAGTCCCGATACAATCCCCCTTCCCCTCCAGTCCTAAAACTGTTGTGTTCTGTTGCTGGTGGCTGTTAAGCAGCTGGTACAGCCCACCCCAGAGGCAGCTGCATTTCAATGCCATGCCAGGGATCCCTGTATAAACAGCGCCCATGCCCTGCCCCAGCGGCAGCTGCCCCCACCAGCTCCTGTGTCACCTGCCTCCAGATGCTTCAAATGGTCCATGATATGAGGAAGAGCCCACAGGCAAAGGGCTAGGCTGACCCTCGCCTGGCCTTGGGGGAGCAGATGGGCCTACAGCCATGGGCAGAGGGCAGCTGAACCCTGGGTAGAGCTGTGGTAGGATGAGGGGCTGCGGGGCATAAAGCCCCCTAGCTCAGGGGAGGTTTCCAGGGCTTCAGAGAGGGGCAGGGGGGTGGGAGGTGGACCCTCCTGGGCATCCTTCTGGGACCTGGCCACCAGTCCTCCCCCAGGACCCAACATTGGGTGCCACTCCTCTGCCCTCAGGGTGGCCCCTACTTGCCCCGAGGGTCCAGCAGCTCCCCACCCCCATGAGCTGACTCCACCCTGGCCTGGCAGGGCCCCCACCTCCCCTCAGTGCCCATCCTCCCCCCACCCAGGATGCAGGGCACAGACCCCTCCTCTCGCTGCACCCCTACCTCTGAGAGCAGAGGGTGGGGCTCAGCCTTTCACCCTCCGCAGCGCCAGGGCCAGACCCAGGCTGGGGGTAGGAACCAGGGTAGGGCCAGCACTGAGCTCCTCCCCTTCGCTTGTTGGCAAAACTACAATGGTCCAAGAGAAAGTCACGGGCAGAGGGGGCAGATGGGGAGGGTGGGGTTGGAGGGCAGCAATCCCTGGCAGGGACTCCAAGAGATCCACCTCCCCGTCTTGCTTCTGCAGCCTTGGAGCCAAACTGCCCCCCCAGCACGGATCCGGGCTGGCTCCCCGCCCCACTGTGTCCTTCAGAGCCCCACGGGGCGCCAGTGGGAAACCCTCCGTCCGTTCCCGCGGCCCAGATCTCCCCTGGGCTAGCAGGTGTCCGCGAGGTAGTCGAAGTGGCGGAAGGCCTCCTGCTCGGCAGCGGTGAGCAGGCGCGGCTCGCGGGGCGGCGTCAGCGCAGGCGCCTCGGCCGTGAACTCCTCGTCGAAGTTGCTGATGTCCTCACGCCCCTTGATGATGGGGACGAAGGGGGGAGGGAGCCGCCGGGCCAGCAGGGCCTCCCAGTCAATGACCTGCGGGGGGAGGGGAGCCGTGAGTGAGTGGGGGAGGCTGCAGCCAGACTGGGAGTTAGCCCTGCCCTTGGGAACCTCCCACCAGGCTAGGCCGGGCTGGCCCTGGCCAAGCCTTGGGCAGCTGCAGGGTGGGAAGCACAACAGGGGGCGCTCTCCCCTGGCAGTCAGTGCTGGCTGTAATGACCCCGTGCAGCACTAGGGGGCGCTGTGCTGCAGGAAACAGCACAGAGGCCTCAGCAGGGAGCGCTCTCCTCTGGCTGTCAGTGCTGGCTGCAATGCCCCCATGCAGCACCAGGGGGCGCTGTTGTCTAACATGATCTTAGACCAAGGGGGCTGCACTTCATCCTGGATATGGAGGGAGGGGGCATCGCCTCCTGCTGGCTGAGCCAGGTGTGGCAGTGCCAGCATACACAGGGGGCATCCCAGCAGGAGCCAGGCTGTAGCCAGGGACGGGAGCTGCAGTGGAGGGTTGTTCTGTCTGGAGTGGGAGTGGGGGGGTGGCCGCAGGGCGGGATGTCAGGGGAAGAAGGAGGGGGGTTAACATGGGGGTGGGGACTGACCCTGAAGAACGGCTGCTTCTTGACGTCCTCGGCGTCCCGCTCGCTGGAGCCCAGGCGCCGCTCCGGGTTCCTGCGCAGGAGCTGGACAGAGACACAGTCACGCTCCAGCGCCTTTCCCCCACCCCTGCTCTCCAGCCCTGGAGATCTCCCCCACTCCCACTCTCCATCCCCAGGAACCCCTCCCTGCCCCTGCTCTCCATCCCTGGAGACCCCCCATCCCCGCTCTCCACCACTGGAGACCCCCCATCCCCACTCGCCACCACTGGAGACCCCCCCCACTCTCCATCCCCAGGGGAACACAGGCGCTGCACTGAGCCACCCTTCCTGATCCCCACCCAGAGCAGAGCCCTGGAGCATGAGGATAGCTTGACCAGATGAGCCATACACTGGAGGGGCAGGAGCTGCTCCACGCTGGGGGCAGGGCCCCCACCTCCCCTCAGTGCCCATCCCCCCCCCCCCGGTGTCTGGCCCCTCCCCCCAGAGCCCACCCCCTGCTCCAACAGGCCCTTCGGGAGCTGCCCTGTTCCCTGGCCCAGCCCCAGTGTGTGTGGTGGAGGGAAGACCTGGCGCACTCACCCGGCGCATGACGCCAATGGCCTCGGTGGACAGGAACCGGGGGTACCGCACCTCGTCATTCACGATGCTGTCAAACACCTCCTCCTCATCGTCACCTGGGAATGGGGACTGCGGGGGGGAGCCAGGGGGCGGGTCAACGTCCTCCCAGCTCAGAGCGACCCCCAGCACAAACCTGCCACCACTCTGCCCCGAGCACCCCCCCCAAACCCCATGGAGCTGACCCCACGCACCTCAGCCCTGACCCAGCCCCCTCACCCTGAACCAAGCGCCCCCCCACCTCCAACCTACCCAATATCTCTCCACCTTTGACCCAGCCCCCGCCCTGTCCCAAGTGCCCCCGCCCCATGCCCCCTGCCTCTGACCAGGCCCCTCCCCCCAGCCCAAGCCACACCCCCTCCCTTCATTCAGACCCATCCCCCATCCTGCTGAGAGAGCCCCTCTGAACTAGTCCTCACTCGGAGCCCCTCCCCAACCTACCTGCCCCTCCAACTGCCCTCCCCCACCCCGACCAGCCCTGGGGTGGCCATGTGAAGGCCCAGGGTAAGACCCCGCCCCCCGACTCACCTCCCCCACCAGCATCTCGTAGATCAAGACGCCCAGCCCCCACCAGTCCACGGCGCGGGTGTAGGACGTGTCTGTCAGCACCTCGGGTGCCAGGAACTCGGGGGTCCCACAGAACGTGCTGGTGCGGTCGCCGTAGCCCATCCCTGAGCGGGGAGGGGAAAGGGTTAAACCCCGGGGTCCCCCCCATGCACTGAGCAACCCCCTCCCCATCGCAGGGTGGGGGCTATGCCCGGGGCTTCCTCCCAGCTCCCTGGAGGCCACAGACCCACCAAGGCTCCTGCCCCCGCCCCCCCTTCAACTGCCCCCAAGCTAAGCAGGGTCAGTGCATGGAGAGAGCTCCCAGAGAGCAGGCTACCCCTCAGGCAGGGCTGGCCCCAATACCCCAGTGTGGCACTTGGGGGCGCAGTGCTGCAGGGGGTGGGGTGAGGGCTCAGTAGGGGGCGCTGTGCTGCAGGGGCTGCCATACCTCGGGGTGGTTATTAACAACCCCTGAGCTCCCCCCAGAGCTGCGTTTGTCCTGGTGCCCCAGCACGGCGCTTCCATCCCCCTGCGGCCAGATACACGCCTCTCCTTCACTTCCTGTCCCAAAGTGTTGCATCCCCCCCGAGTCCTACAGCTGCCACGTCTCCCCACGGAAGTGGCTGCACCCCGGCGCTGGGTGAGCCACCTCATATAAGCAGCTTCTACGTTCCACCCCAGAGGTGGCTGCACTGCAGCGGCAGGTGGAGTGGGCATAGAGACCCCCAGCTGCCTAACGGGCCCCAATGGCAAAGTATCTTGACACTCACACGTAACTGCCCCTGGTACCCCTGCCCCCCTCCCTTGCCCTGTGCCCAGCACCCACCTTCCTTGCACAGGCCAAAATCTGCGATCTTCACAAAACCCTCCTTGTCCAGTAATAAATTATCCAGCTTCAGGTCCCTGAAGGAGGAGGGTGCGAGGGTCAGTGTGTGCTGGCAGGCTAGGAGTCCAGCCTGCTGGGATCTATCCCCAGCTATGGGGGAGGACTGAGGTCTAGTGGTTAGAGCAGGGAGGGCTGGGAGTCTGGACTCCTGGATTCTATCCCCAGCTATGCACAAAGTCCCTTCCCAGCTGTGTGCCTCAGTTTCCCTACCTGTACAGCAGGGTGCAGAGCGGGGAGCCCCATGCTGGGCAAGGGAATGTTCTCCCCTCCCCCATTGAGAGTCTCTTACCTGTACACTATTTTGCGCTCATGAAGAAACTGCAATCCGAGGACGACACAGGCGGCGTAAAACCTGCAGGGGACGATGGAGGCGGGGGGGGGTTTGTCAATGCTACAGCCTGTGCTGGGGCAGCCCCTCCCTGCTGGCTCTGCCATACAGAGCAAACCCAGCCCAGTGGGGGAGCAAGAACGGGCTGGGAGCCCGGACTCCTGGGTTCCATTCTTGGCCCTGAGAGGGGAGCGGTGTCTAGTGGTTAGAGCAGGGGGCTGGGAGCCAGGACCCCTGGGTTCCAGGCCTGGCTGGGACTGCCAGCAAGGCCCTGTGGGCTGGCGCGTGGCTGCCCTGCACTCACGTGGCCCGTGGCTCGGTGAAGACGTCAGTGTGGATGTGCATCATGAGGTCGCCGCCGGCTGTGTACTCCATGACGAAGCAGACGTGCTCGGGCGTCTGGAAGCAGGCGAAGAGGTTCACCAGGAACGGGTGCCGCGAGCTATTCACCGTCTCGAAGATCCGCTTCTCGCACATCAGGCTGCAGGGGAGGGGGACATGGGGAGAGGCAGGGAAAGGCAGGGGTGGGGTGAGGGAGTCGGTTCCCCAGGCCCTCAGGAGGGATCTCCAGAGGGAACTGGCTGGGTCTCCATGGCACAGGGGGGGAGGGAGGGGTACTGGGCACTCACCTCTCCACCTCATCCCGCGCCACAATGTCCCCCTTCTTCAAGGCTTTGATGGCGTAGAGCTCCCCTGTGCGGCTGTATTCGGAGAGCAGCACCTGCAGCCACACACAGCCGGCGTTAGGGGCCGCACCATGGCTGGGGGCCAGGGCTCCTGGGAGGGGAGTGGGGTCTAGTGGTGAGAGCAGGGGCTGGGCGTCAGGACTCCTGGGTTTTCTCCCCAGCTCTGGCAAGGACTCGTGGCACGACTGGGTGCAAATCACTTCTCTGTGTCGTTTCTCTGTCCCGCTGGGAAGGGCCTAGATGGGGGGCACTTTAGACTTCCTGCCACAGCAGGGGGGCTGCAGATGAATGAGTGGGGGGGAGCCCTTGAGGAGTTACTGGGGGGAGGGGCTGGGTGAAGGGGCACGAGTGGGACTGGGTCCAAGACTCACTTTGCCAAAGTGCCCGCGTCCCAGCACAGCCAAGAACCTGAAGTCATCCAGCGTCAAGGGCGTCGTCCTGGGGGGCAGAGGCAGAGTGAGAACCAGGCATCGCTGCGGCTGGCAGCCGGCGTGTGGCGGGGAGGGACCTGCGCACCATTGGGCAGAGAGTCCCCTTACCCCTCCCCTGGCCCAAGCCTGAGCAGGGGGGGCTGCGAATGGTGCCCCCCTAATCCCCACCCCCTCTGGGGAGAGAAGAGCCCCAGGAGGGGAAGGGGCTGCTCGCTTCACCCCTGCCCCCCGCACAACCCGACCCCCTCTGTCAGCCGGCTCTGGGCAGTGAGAGTCCCTGGTGGGGGCTGTGGGGGGCAGGGTGGGACCCTGGGGATGGGGTGACTGTCCCAGCGGGGGTCCCAAGAGGAAGGCTCTGGGGTAAGAGAAGGGGTCTGTGGGGAGGAATGGGACTAACAAGTGTGTGTGTGTGTGGGGGGGGGTAAGGCTGGAAGTGGGGAAGGAGTCTGGGGGAAGGGGAGGGGGGGCCAGCAGGTGAGGCTAGGGGCAAGTGGGGGAGGAATTGGGTCAGCAGGCAGGAGAAAGGCTTGTGATGGAGGGGCAGGGCTGGCAGGTGAGGGAGGGGCCAGTGATAGAGGGGTGGGGTCAGCAGGTGGGGGAGGGGCTTCGCATGTGGCAGGTGTCAACCTGGGTGGGGCCCTGTTGCCAGCTTTCTCCCTGGAGTGGCTGGGAGGCTGGAGCAGGGCTGGGGGAAGGGGTTCCCCCCCCCCTTGTCCCAGAGGCAACCTCTAGCGAGGTTGGGGGGACAGCGGCCGGGGGTCTGGGTCAGGAGCAAATGGGGCTGGGAGGGACCCTGTGGTCTCTGGGGCTGGGCAGATACGGGGCTGGGGAGATGGGGGGCAGCATGGGGGCAGGGGTCCCTCACCTGTGCAGGGTGCTATTCCCAGGCCTTCGGGTGTCTCCTTCCAGAACCGGCTCCTCATCTCCTGCTTGCGGGCTCTGGGGGGCAGACGGGGGGGGGGGGGTCAGGCAGACAGGAGCTCACCCGGCCCCCTCACTGCCCGCTGCACCAGGTGTGGGGGGGGCAGCTGAGATGGCACCACAGTCCCATGGCAGTGCTGGGTGGTGCCAGAGGTTTGCGGGATGAGCCCCGGGGGACAGCAGGGCCTAGCCTTCCTCACTGGGGTACAGAGGGGCCCAGCCATGAGGCAGGGAATCTGCATCTACAACTCCCTGCTTCATCTCCAGGGTGCCCATCCCCACGGACTCTGGGCGCAGCCGATGGCCCTGTCAGACAGGAGGGAGCGAGAGTCGAGTCCCCAGTCGCTGGAGGCAGGGGGTCCGTTCCCTCCCCTGGGCTCTGACTGCAGGGAGCCCCTGGGTCTGGCACTGGTTCCCCGTGGGGCTGGGTGTGGGCTGCTGGGTCCCCATAGCTGGTGCTGGAGCCCAGGGTGGGCGGTTCTCTGTGCCTGGCGCCAGGGACCCGGCCCATCCCTGCCATCCCCAGGAGCTGCACTAGGCACTGGGCTGGTGCCCTGAACCCCGAGCTGCCTGGAGCTGCTCTAGTGGACAGGACCAGCCCCCCACATGGCCGGGGGAGTCTTACCAGTGCGCCCCTCTCCGGTCGCTCCCCACCATCGGCCGGCTGGCCTGGCTGCTCCTGCTGCGACTTATCCATGTCCAGGTTCAGCTTCTCGATGGAGAAGTCTCTGCGGGGCAGGGAAGGCGGGGGTCAGAGGGGAAGACCCATGGGATCCCCCCATAACCCCCTCCCCCCAGATCCCCGGAGGAGCTGGAGCTGGGGGACCCCGCCTGGGAGGCTGGAGGGTCTGACGACAGGAGGTAGCTGCCCCCTCGTGATCCCCTCCCTGTAAGCATTTGTGGGGTGGGCCGGGCAAACCTCCTGCCCCCTTCCACAGCTGGGCGGTGAGGCACCCCCAGGCTCCTGGCAGTATCTGGGCTCTTGCCCCACAGATCTGGGCCCTCCCATCACCCCACACCCCTCTGGGGGGCAGCTGGACCGGCCTGCCAGGGGTGTGGGGCCTGCCCCTCTATCCCTTCACAGCGGGGGGCTGTCCCTGGGGGCCCTGCCCAACCCCCACAGTCCCGGGCCCCAGAGCGAGGACAGAATGAGCCCCCCAGGGGGCCATGCCGGGTGCGGTGAGCTCCAGCCCCCCACTCCCCCAGGGACCCCCAGGGGCTCACCTGGCCAGGCCGAGGTGGCCCTCGGAGCCGGGCCCGGCGGGCATGTGGGCCGAGGGGCTGTAGGCGCCGGTGGAGCTGGTGGTGGGCAGGAGGCGCCGTAGCAGCCGCACCCAGGTGGCGATGTCGATGTTCATCTGACGGGCGCGCAGGAAGGCCTTGCCTGGGGAGGGTCAAAGGTCACGGTGGGACTGGTCCCCCCCCATACCTCCAGTCACCCCCCAGATCTGCTTTAGGGCTGGGAATGCAGCCGAACCCGGAGCTTCAGCAGCAAGAGGCTCCGGTGCCCAGTGCCCGTCCCCTGGGGTGGGGGATATGGGGCAGAGCCCAGCGTCAGCCCCCAAGGAAGAGGGTGGAGCATAGGTGGCAGAGCCCGTCCTGATAGGGAGGAATGAGGATATGGGGCAGCGTCAGCTCCCAATGGGGGACGGGGACACAGGCTGGCATCCGGTGCCCACACATAACTCTGGGCTGGGGAGTTCACGCAGGAGCCCCCGTGGGGCGCTGCATTTGGGTCCTGCCCCCATCCAGACGGCACCTTGCTGCTTGGAGAAAATCTTCTTCTGCCTCTGAAGCTTGGGGATGCGCTCGATGACGGGGTCGAAGAAGGTCACCTGGGGCGGCAAGAGACCGGGGTGAGGGGCTGGGCCCGGGCGCGGGGGGCCAGGACAGGTGAGGTCACTGCACCCCCCACCGCCCCCAACACTGCTCTGTTCCTGGGGGCCATGGGGAAGCTCCCACTCCCCTGTGCAGTGGGGCCAGCACAGGCCCCGCTCCAGCGAGCCCATGGGGTGACTGGCTGTGTATGGAGGAGTCCGGGGCCAAGGCACTTCCCCCTCCCCCGGTAAATTTACCTTGATGGGTGTTGGGAAAGGGACAGGGCCAGTTCCCCTCGCCCCGAGGCCTGTTCCCTGCTCCCCGCTTCCCCTTCCCAGGACTGCTCCCCACTCCTTCCCCCCAGGGCCAGCTCCTCCCTCCTCCCGCCCCCCTGGGACCTGCTCCCTGCTCCCCTCTCCCTCCCCGGGGCCTGCTCCCCCTCCCTGTTATCCCAATCCTGCCCCCCGCGGGCATCACCTCGGCCAGCAGGGTGCCCTGGGGCTCCAGGTCCAGGTGGATCTCGTGGCGTTGGTTGTCCAGGAAATCCTCTAGCTTGAGGTGCTTCAAGGCACAGAGGCTGCGGTAATCCCGCCAGTACACCGAGATCTCCAGCTCCCGCGCCTGGGGGGCAGAGCCCGGGGTGAGAGAGGCCCCAGGGACCCAGCCAGGGCTATGGGGCAGCTGGAGGTGGGGGGCAAGACAGTGCGGAAACCCCACCCACCACCTGGCAGCTCCACCCATAACCCCTGCAAAGGAGCTGGATAATTGGGCTAAAATGTCCAGCAGTAAAACTGGAGCCATGATTAGGTTCCGGTGTAAACAGTTTCCCACTGACCTGGGGCCATTTTAACCCCTTCCAGTAGCTGTTTCTGCAGTGGCTCAGCTGAGTTTTGGGCCTGGGGTGTGTGTGTGACTACAACTCGGTTAGAGCTGGAGTGCAGACGGGAGCTGGCTGTGCCCTGCTAAACACTTTGGGCTGGGGGAGGGCCAGTCCACACTACAAAGTGACAATGTTGGAAGCAGAATCAGGGCTGGGCCATGTTGGAACCAGGTGCCCCAATGCGGTTAATAAGGTCAAGGGGGGACGGGGCAGCTGAGCACTGGAAGCCCAGCTCTGTTCGGGATCGGCAGTGCGGGCCGTGCAGCAACCAGGCTGAGGGGGCTGGGGGCCAGGACTCCTGGGTTCTATCGCCAGTGCTGGGAAGGGAGTGGGGTCTAATGATTAGAGCAGGAGGGCTGAGGGCCAGGACTTCTGGGTTCTATCCCTGACTCTGTGAGGGAAGTAGGGTCTAGCAGTTAGAGCAGGGAGGAGGGGAGCTGGGGGCCAGGAATTCCTGGCTCCACCTCCCTCAGAGAGGCTCATCTGATTCCGGTGCATGGCTGCCCTTCGACCAGACCCAGCGTCCTGGAGCAGCAGGGCCCAATGGTTGCGCCTCCCCCCCACACTCACCCTCTCCAGCTCCAGGGCAAAGGTCTGGTTCCAGGCCTGCTGGCCCACAGGCTTCCAGGCCGTCTGCCCCATCACAGTGTTATCCAGCTTCAGCACGGCGCTCACCTCATCTGCGGGGAGAGGCGCGCGTCACCCCCTGTCCATCCTACCGCTGCCTCCTTGGAGCCGGGCCCTGCCAGCGGAGCATTTGGGAAGCTCCCAGCACATAGTGCAGGGGTGGGCAAACTTTTTGGCCCGAGGGCCACATTGGGGTTGCAAAACTGTATGGAGGGCTGGGTAGGGAAGCCTGTGCCTCCCCAAACAGCCTGGTCCCTGCCCCCTATCCGGCCCCTCCCACTTCCTGCCCCCTGAATGCCCTCCTCAGAACTGCCGACCCATCCAACCCCGCCTGCTCCTTGTCCCCTGACCCCTCCCTCCCGGGACCCCCCCCACCCCTAACCACCCCCCGGGACTCCACCCCCTATCCAATCCCCCCGCTCCCTGTCCTCTGGCTGCCCCAACCCCTATCCACACCCCGCCCCCTGACAGGCCCCCCCGGGACTCCCACGCCGATCCAACCACCCCCTGCTCCCCGTCCCCTGACTGCCCCCCAGAACCTCTGCCCCATCCAACCGCCCCTTGCTCCCTGTTCCCTGACTTCCCCCCTGGACCCCCCATGCCTTATCCAACCCCCTGGCCCTGACCCCCTTACCATGCCGCTCAGAGCAGCATGTCTGGCCGCCGTGCCGCCCGGCCAGAGCCAGACACGCTGCTGCGCTGCCCTGCAGGAGTGTGCGGCCCGCCACCCAGAGCGCTGCACGCGCGGCGGCGTGACTGCGAGGGAGGGGGGACAGTGGGGGAGGGGCCAGGGACTCAAGGGCCAGGCAAGACAGTCCTGCAGGCCATAGTTTGTCCACCTCTGACATAGTGGGTACCATGCTACTGTACCAGTAGCCACCAGGGGATGCTGTTACACAGCCTGATGCTCTTTGCGTGCGAGTGAGTGTTCAGCCTCGGGAGACACGCTGCGTGTTGCTGGTGGCACTGTCCCAGCCTGGGTCTCTCCAGCGAGAGTCAGTGCTTGGGGCAGAGTTGCTTCCTGGGCATCAAGAGTTGGTGCAGGGCTGTGGTCCTGGGTTGCCCTGAATGCTACTGTGCCCACCTCTGCCCCAGGACTGGGGCATTGACAATAAATTAATTCTATTGAGGGTCTCCCCAGACTCTGTGTCACGATTTCTCCCCAAGGGGAAACCGGCTCACTCACTGCTGAAGTCGTCGGATTTGAGGATGGTCCGTCCGCTCAGGCTGCCGCTGCGGCTGTAGAGCCCCCGCCCGCTGCGGTTCATGAAGGAGGGGCGCGCCTCGCCGGGGTTGTTGCAGGGCAGCGAGACGGTACCACCACGGGTCCGGCCAGGCACCGACTCCAGCAGCCCACTGCAGCCCAGCAGCTGCACCTCCAGCATCCCTGCAAGGGGTGGGGGGCGTTAGAGCAGGGGGCTGGGAGCCAGGACTCCTGGGTTCTATCCCCAGCTCTGGGAGGGGAGTGGGGGGCTAGTGGTTAGAGCAGAAAGAGGCTGGGAGCCAGGACTCCTGGGTTCTATTCCAGCTCTCTCACGGACTTCTTGTTCCCTGGGGGCTGGTACCTGTAGGGCGCTAGAGGGCACCGCCCCAGGGGGCCGGTACTTTGGTGTTTGCCCCAGTGGGACTGTTGCCAGTGGGCCCTGGGGTGCTACCCAGGCAGCGGGTACCTGTGAGGGGCGAGGGCTTGCAGAGCGTGCTGTACTGGTTGTGCTGGTAGGGGGCGTTGTTGCGGGTGCTGAAGGCGGACGAGGTGGCCATGATCAGCTCCTCCTTGATGATGCAGCCCTTGGGGTGATCCTCGGGCAGCTCCCCCACGCGCCGCTCCAGCGCCAGGCGCAGCAGGTCCAGTTTCTGGCTCGACTCGGTCAGCTTCGCCTGGGCCTGCAACGGGCACAGTGTGGGCATGGCCCCTGAGACCCTCGTGTCCCCATATGTACTCACCCTGCCCCCCATGGCCCCCCAGGTACCCTGGCCCTGCACCCACAGATAAACCCCAGTCCTGTGCACCAAACCACCCCCGATACCCCCTGCTCCCCCTGACAGCCACCTCTGCTTGCTGCCCTGGGACCTCTGTCCTCCTCGATAGCCCTGTGGAGGGGGGATTAGAGGGGGGGCAGTACCTCAGCGATGGCCCTGCGGGGGTGGTGGTGTTAGAAGAGGGTCTGGGGGGCAGTACTTCAGTGATGGCCCTGAGGGGGGGTGAGGAGAGCCCGGGGGGCAGTACCCCAGCCATGGCCCTGCAGCATGGGGGCGGGGGGGCAGTACCTCAGTGATGGCCCTGCGGGGGGGGGGGGGGGGGTTCGAGGAGAGGCTGGGAGGCGGGCAGTACCTTAGTGATGGCCCTGTGGGGGGGGGGGGTTCGAGGAGAGGCTGGGAGGCGGGCAGTACCTCAGTGATGGCCCTGCGGGGGGGGGGGGGGGTTCGAGGAGAGGCTGGGAGGCGGGCAGTACCTTAGTGATGGCCCTGTGGGGGGAGATTTGAGAAGAGGCCGGGGGGGGGGGGCAATACCTCAGCGCTGGCCTTGTGCAAGGGGGGGGAGTTCGAGGGAGGCCAGGGGGGACAGTACCTCAGCGATGGCTCGGGGGGGGGGTTCGAGGAGAGGCCGGGGGGGGACAGTACCTCAGTGATGGCTCTGTATGTGTGTGGGGGGGGTTCGAGGCGAGGCCGGGGGGGGAGGGGGACGGACAGTACCTCAGCAGTGGCCCTGTGTGTGGGGGGAGTTCGAGGAGAAGGGAGAGGACGCGGGGGGGGGGGGGGGCAGACAGTACCTCAGCGATGGCTGGGGGGGGTGTTCGAGGAGAGGCCGCGCGGGGGGGGGCAGACAGTACCTCAGCGATGGCTGGGGGGGGAGTTCGAGGAGAGGCCGCGCGGGGGGGGGGGGCAGACAGTACCTCAGCGATGGCTGGGGGGGGAGTTCGAGGAGAGGCCGCGCGGGGGGGGGGGCAGACAGTACCTCAGCGATGGCTGGGGGGGGAGTTCGAGGAGAGGCCGCGCGGGGGGGGGGGGCAGACAGTACCTCAGCGATGGCTGGGGGGGGAGTTCGAGGAGAGGCCGCACGGGGGGGGGGGCAGACAGTACCTCAGCGATGGCTGGAGGGGGAGTTCGAGGAGAGGCCGCGCGGGGGGGGGCAGACAGTACCTCAGCGATGGCTGGGGGGGGAGTTCGAGGAGAGGCCGCACGGGGGGGGGGCAGACAGTACCTCAGCGATGGCCTTGCGGTCCGGCGTCCTGGCAGAGCCCAGCAGACGCAGCACGTTCTTGGCCCCCTCGGACACAGCGTGCTCCACGCGGAAATGATGGCGCAGCTCCTCGATGCGCAGCTCCATGCAGCTCAGGTCCAGGTTCCCTGCGGGGGGACAGTGCTGGGTCAGACCCCTGTCCTGGAGGGGGAGCTCCCTGCAGGGGTGGGGGGGCAGACCCAGAGGCCCTGCCCTGCAGCCATAGAACAGTGGGCAGGACTCCTGGGTTCTATTCCAGCCCCGGAAGTGGAGAGGGAGCTGAGGTTCACAGCTGTGATGTCCCACCCCAGAAGTGGCTGCATCTCAGCACCGGGACAGGGGTCCCTGTATAACCAGCCTCCGTGCCCCACCCCAGAGGTGGCTGCACATCTAGGAGCTGGGGCGCATGGCAGTGTCCTATCCCATTAACCTCAGCCAATGCCTCTCCAGGTGTCTCAGCTCCGCGGGGCTGACCGGTGAGCACCAGGCTAGGAATTAATGACCAAAGCCGGGCTCACTACTCCTTGAGGGGCTCTGGAGAGAAGGGAGGGGTTGCCGCCTTCCCTGCGCACCCTGCATAGCAGTAGAGCTGTGCCCCCCCCCCCCCCCGCCAGCTGTGCCTGTCCCATGGGCTTGGCTGTAGCCAAAGCTGCTAGGGTTCCCTCCCACTGAGCAGCGTTGGCGGGGGGGGGGGGGGGGGGGTGGGGAAAGCCCAGCTGGACTACCTGGGTGCTGGGGGAGCCCTGACCCGGGGGATCCAGTGTTTGGGGGGGATCCCTACCCTGTGGCTGGGCCATGGGACGCCAGGGGGAGGGTTCGCTGGAAAAACACCTCCCAAGTTGACAGGGCTCCAGGATCTGCTCGCCGGGCCCCACCCCCTGACCCTTGGGAGAGCAGCCCCACAGCAGTGTAGTGAGCAGGGCTGTGGGGAGCAGAGGATTGTGGGAGTTCGGGCAGGGTGAGTATCTACAGCAGGAGCTTATGGACACCGGCCCGGCCCCCACGCTGCTGCCCATCCCTCACCGCTCCTTGTCTCCCCACCCCCCCACTGCCCTGTGCCCCACGGCTCCCCAGCCTATTTCCCCTCCCCCCACTGCCCCTCCCACCTTGCCCGTCCTCGCCATCGGGTGGTACCACGTCGGCCTGCGCGGCTCTGCGGATCTGCATGCGGATGATATTGATCTTGGTCTTGCTGTCTTGCAGCATCTGCTGGGCCGTCTGCAGCAGCTTCCGGTCCTGGGGGCAGACAGGGGATGGGGTTGGGGGGCTGCTCAGCCCAGAGCTGTCTGAAGAGCGCCCTGCCCCCCACCCCCATGAGTCTGACCCCCGCATATCAGGGGCAGCTCCATGTCCCAGCCCGGCCCTTGTGGGGCAAACCCCTTGTGCCCCTTGGGGGCTGGATGGGCCCTGGGGAGCAGGATCCTCTCTCCCCACTGGGGGGGAGCTCTGGGGCTGGGGGCATCACCAGCACCTCACCCCTCCCTGCTGCTTTCCCCAGATCTCCCCGCCAGAGCCACAACACTGTCGCTACCCCGGGGGAAACTGAGTCACGGAGCGGGGACGTGTCTGGGAATCGCGCGGCGTCCCTTTAAATAGTCTGTCAGCCCTCGAGTGGTGCTCACTGGGTTCTGTGCCAGAGCAGCGGGGTGGGGGGAGCTGGGTCCGGCCTGAGCAATGGGGGAGCAGCTGGGGCTGGGCAGGGGGAGGCTGATTATTATTGTGGGAGATACACATGAGGGGGAGAAAGAGAGAAGGGCTGGGGGCTGGCAGAGAGCAAGGGAAGGGAGCGGGCTGAGGAGGGCAGAGGGAGGGACTGGGGGCAGGCCTGAGGAGGGGGAGGGGCTGGAGAAAGGAGGGGGCTGACGAGGGTGGGCGAGGGGCTGGCTAGAGAAAAGGGGGGTGGGGCTGGGGGGGCAGGCCTGGGGCTGGCGGAGATCTGGGGAAGGAAGGGGGCTGTTGAGGGCAGGGGGAGGGGCTGGGGGGCTGGAGAAAGGAGGTGGCTGAGGAGGGCGGGGGGGCATGCTTTCACTGTAGTCAACAGGTCCCCCAGGAACCACACGCTGGCTGGGGGTTGTGGCCTGGGACGCTTGGGGGGGGGGGGTATGCTGAGGGGGAGAGGCAGGGCCATTGGTGGGGTCCCTTTGAACCAGGTCTTTTACTTGCTGCTAAAACCAGCTCCCTGCTACAGGCCGTATGACCCCCCCGGCTCCCCAGAGCAGACGGATGGGTGGGAGCTACCTAGCGGGAGTGGGGGGGGGGCTACATGTCTTCTCTCCTCCTTGTGCCAGTTTTTCCGGGCTGGAGGCCTCTTTGGGAATTCGGTCCCAGAGCCTCCAGGGCAGGGGAAGGGGGATCTAGGGGGCGGAGAGCGAAGGGGGCAGGTAGAGGTGGAGGAGGGTGTGGGGGGAGGGGAGAAGGAAGGGGACCGGGAGGTAGGTTGGAGAGGCAAAGCGACCAGGGGAATTGGGAGGCAGGGGGCCAAGGAGGGCCGGGATGAGGGAGGAGCTTGGGGGGTGAAGAGGTGGTGGAATGGAGGTTGGGGGGCAGGGTGAGGGTTGGGGCAGAGGCCAGGCAGGGGAGGGTGGGATAGGAGGCAGGTGGAGGAGGGATCGGGACCCCTCACCTTGGTGGAGCCATTGGCATACATCTGGATCATGTTCTCTGCCCCCTGCTTCACCTTCAACTCAATGTTCAGCTGCTTCTCCAGCCCGGCCAGACGGTGCTTGTTGGCGGCCGAGCGGCTCAGGCTGTTGGGTGACTGGGGGACATCTGCAAGGGGGGAGGGGGAAGGGTCAGCAGTGCCCGGCAGGGGGTGGCCCTGCCCCTCCAGGACCCAGGAGCCCAGGGCAGGGCTAGCAGGGGGCTACGGGTCAGGATTGAGGGGCATCAGCAGAGCCAAGGTGTCTAATCCCTGCTGGGGGGGTGTCGTGCCCCCTGAATTGGGGGGGCTGGATGAGGAGGGGGAGGGGCACTCTCACCGATCTGCCCCCATCTCTGCTGGCAGGTCCCTCACTGCGGCACCCCAGCTCTGCCAATGCCCCTCAATCCTGACCGGCAGCTCCCTGCCAGCCCGGGGCTCCCCACACGTAGGCTATCTGGGGGGTCTGGCTCGCTGTCCAGAGGGAGTTTGACTTAGGGCCACATTTAAACCCAGGGCCCTAAAGACAAAGAACCATCCCTGCCCCAGGTGCCTTTACCCTGCAGGCATGGGGGAGGGAAGCCCCAGTATCTGGCTCTTGGGGAAGAGTTGCTGGGAGCTGAGACAAGAGGTTTCTCTCCTTCACTTGGATCAATGCACCTAAAACATCTCATTGAGCAGAGAGGGCCAAATCCCCCTGTGCATGGGCTGAGCCCTGCCATGCCCCACCCCAGAGGCAGCTGCATTTTTTGCGCCAGGCAGGGAATCACACAAATGTCAGGCTCAAAGGGACCTTGAGAGGTCACCTAGTCCATCCCCCTGTTCTGCAGCAGGGCCAAGTAACCCTAGCCCGTACCTGACAGGGGTTGGTCTAAATTGTTCTTACAAACCTCCAATAACAGGGATTCCACAACCGCCCTCGGTCACCTATTCCAGAGCCGAACTCCCCTTGGAGTTAGAAAGTTTTGCCTAATATCCAACCGAAATCTCCCTGCTGCAGATTAAACCCATTGCCTCTCGTCCTACCCCCCAGGGACACGGAGAACAACTGATCCCTGTCTTCTTTGTAACAACCCTTAGCATATTTGAAGACTGTTCTCAGGTCCCCCTCAGTCGCCTTTTCTCAGGCTAAACATGCCCAGGTTTGAACCTTTCCTCACAGATCCGGTTTGCTAAACCTTCGATCATGTTTGGTGCTCTCCTCTGGCCTCTCTGCAACATGTCCACATCTTCCCTAAAGCGCGACACCCAGAACTGGACACGGGACTCCAGCTGAGGCCTCCCCAGTGCTGAGAAGAGTGGGACAGTCACCTCCTGTGTCTTATATACGACACTCCTGTTAATACACCCCAGAATGAGATCAGCCTTTTTCACACTGTTGACTCGTATTCGATTTGCGATCTGCTGTAACCCCAGCTCCTTTCCAGCACTTTGACTGCCTAGCCAGGTATTCCCCGTTTTCTGGTTGTGCGTTCGATTTTTCCTTCCTGAGTGAAGTACTTTGCACTTGTCTTTACTGAATTTCATCTTGTTGATTTCAGGCCAATTCTCCAATGTGTCACGGTCGTTTTGAATTCCAATCCTGGCCTCCACAATGCTAGCAGCCCCTCCCAGCCTGGTGTCAGACGCAAGTTTTATCAGCACACTCTGCACTCCGTTACCCAATTCATTAATGAGAATATTGACTAGAACTGGGCCCAGGACTGACCCCTGCGGGACCTGCTAGACACACCTTCCCGGTCTGACTGCGAACCATTGAGAGCTGCTCTTTGAGTAGGGTATTTCAATCAGTTGTGCACCCACCTTATAGTATTTGTATCTAGACCACATTTCCCTAGTTTGCGTATGAAAATGTCACGTGGGACTGTGTCAAAAGCCTCACTAAAATCAAACCGTATCACATCTACTGCTTCCCCCCATCCACTTGGCCAGTAACCCTGACAGAGAAGGAAATTAGATTAGTTTGGCATGATTTGTTCTTGACAAATCCATGCTGCCTATTCCTCTTAACCCTACTGTGCTCTACCTGCTTACAAACTGATTGGTTAATAATTTGTTCCAGTGTCTTTCCAGCTAGCGAAGTCAGGCTGATCGGGTTCTCTGTTCCCCTTTTAAAAGACAAGTTCTATGTTTGCCTTTCTCCCTCCTCTGGGACCTCATCGGCCCTCCAGGAGTTCTCAGAGATAATTGCTAATGGTGGTGCGATTGCTGCTGTTAGTTCCTGAAATAGGACGAACTGCACTGGGCCCTGCCGACTTGAACACACCTAACATCGAAATATTCTTTAACCTGATCATTCCCTAGATTGGCTTGTGTTCCTTCCCCCTGGTGGTTAATATTAATTGTGCTGAGTGTCTGCTCTCCATTAACCTTTTTAATGAAGACTGAAGCAAAACAGGCATTAAACGCCTCAGCTTTCTTGACGCCATTGGTTGTTTGCTCTCCTTCCCCGCTTTCCTTCGTCCGTCTCTCGCTCCTAATGGATTTAAAGGATCTCTTCTTACTGCTGTTTATGTCCCTTGCTGGGTGTAACTCATTTTGTGCCTTAGCCTCTCTGATATCGTCCCTATAAGCTTGTGCTGTGTTTTTGTTCTCCTGATCAATCTGTCCCTGTTCCCATTTCTTGTAGGTTTCCTTTTTGATTCTCAAGTCATTAGAGAGTCCCTGAAGGAGCCATCTTGGCCTCTCCCTATTCTTCCTCTCTTGCCTTGGCCTTGGGCTGGTTTGCAGTTGTGCCTTTAACACTGCCTCTTTGACAAACTGCTCGACTCCTTCATCCTGGAGATTTTCTCTTGATCGCCCTTATTCTGCTGTTCTCTTTCCTCAGGGTCCTGAAAGCTGTCATTTCCCGATCGCTTCCACCCAAATCGCCTTCAGACGCAAAACCAATTCGGTCAGAATCCCGGGCTGCTCACCCTCCACTCCCCTGTCACTTCCTCCGCTTCGTGGAACAGACAGCTGGCCCCAGCACATCCCAACAGTTGCCTGGAAATTCTGCGCTTTGCCGTGTGCCGGAGGTGACGTCCCCATTCCGACCAGAGCGTGTGTTTGGATAGTTCTGTTATTCCTTCTAGAAATACCTCCTCCCCCGGGTTGGGTGGTTTAGAGGAGCCCCCCCACCAGGACAGCGCCCCCCCCTCCCCCCCACTTTATCTTTACCCAGAGACTCTCAACTGGTCTGACAGCCGCCTCCTGCTGGCCCTCAGAGCCAGCCTATGTATTCTTGTGTAATGCACCAGCTTCCTTTCCCCCCCGCCTGGCCTTCCTGAACAGGCTGTACCCCCATCCCCATGTCCCAGTCACGAGACTTATCCCACCACGTCTCTCTGATGCCGATTAAGTCATAATGAAGCAGACGGACTTTCTCGGGGTGGGGGGGGCACTCGGGGCTGCTGGGCTGGGAGGGGCTGTAGCAGGCGCCGGATAATTTGTTTTTCTAGCTCAATAGAGGAAGCAGCCGTGTCGCTTCCTGCCTCGGACCCCCCAGCTCGCGCCGCGATTCGCTGCTGGGGCAGGTGGCATGTGGCGGCTTCCTGTTATGAAATCCCAGTCGTTGGTACAGCCCTGGCACCGCACAGGGGCCTGGCACTCAGGGAGCTCAGGTCAGACACCGAGGGGGGTCAATTCCCAGCTAGATGGGGAGGAGGGAGCTAGTGAAAATGCTCCTGGGGGGGGGGGGGGGAGAACTGTGGCTGTGACCCACAGGGTCTGCACTGCCCCCTAACCCTCCATGGGGCCATCTCAGCAATGCAGCCTGGATCCCCATGGCAGAGCAGTTCATTGGGCCCATCTGCTAGCTACCGTAGAGGCAGGCAAATCCCCACAGGGATGGGGGAATCCACTCCCAAGGCCGAGCCCTCCTGCCCCCGACAGCTGGAGAGCTGTACAAAGAGCGGCCCCACCCCAGAGGTGGCTGCATCTTGGCACAAGTGCTAACACTATGACACCACACCACGGGGTGGGGGTGGGGGCTCCCTGCCAATCCTGCGGGTGTTCAGAGGCCTCCATTCCAGCCCCAGACAACCCCCCCAGCCTGTTTGAATCCTGGTTAACCTAGTGCCAATAACCTAGTGTCAGGAAGCTCCACCGGCCATTGCTGCCGGGCGATGGAGACTCCCCTGGGTTCTGTTCAGCATTTGCTGCCTTGTGGTTCCCTTCCCTGCTTCTTGCGTCGCATCTCAGGAAGAAGAGCAGTGCCCAGCCCCCTGATGAACCCCGGCCACTAGTGGGGGTCCGCCTGGCACCTGCCTCCTCTCCAGGACAGCCCTGAGCTAGCTGCATCCCAAGCCCTCCTAGCACTCGGAGCACTGAGCCTTTACCCTGCAGGCGTGGGGGGGGATCCCCAGTATCTGGTTCTTGGGGGAGAGTTGCTGGGAGCTGAGACAGGAGGTTTCTCTCCTTCACTTGGCTCAATGCACCTAAACCATCTCATTGGGCCCCCTAGCATGGACCCCCGTATGACCCCCATGTCCTCCAGCAATGACCCCTGCTCCCTGCCCCCCAGGCCCGCCATGCCCCTGCCCCCTGACCTCCGCTCTCCTCGGGCTCCTTGACCATGATGTGGGCGTCCAGGTGCTGCAGCCGGCAGTGCAGCTGGCGCAGTTTGCGGTCGGAGCCGCGCAGCAGGCTCTCCACGCTGGCCAGGTTGCGGCGGTCGGTGGTGGCCCGGCGCAGGTTCTCCGCCCCCTCCTTGATCTTCAGCTCCTTGCGGATCTCGCGCCGGATCCGCTCCTTCTCCTCGTCCAGGCGCAGCTGGACGCTGCTGGCCGCCAGGTCGGGGCTGGGATCGAGCGCCAGCTGCTCCAGGACCGACCAGCTCGGCTCGCCCTGCGGGGGAGAGCGCGGGTGAAGGGCCTGCAGCGCCTGGCCCTGCCCCACCTCCATGGCTGCCCCCCGATAGCCCCCTCCCTGCCGCCACAGCTGTCCCCCAACAGCCCCCCTCCTGCCTCCCACCTCCACGGCTGCCCCGACAACCCCCTCCCTGCCACCCACCTCTATGGCTGCCCTGCAACAGCCTCCACCCCTGACAGCCCCCTACCCGCCCCCCACCTGCCCCTCTAGACTCCTGCATCTGCTGGCCCAACGGCCCCTCAATTCCCCCCAAGCTCACAGCCTCCCCCGCCCCATCCCAGCCCCCTGTCCTGAGCTCAGTCGGGGTCTGGGCAGCACCCGGCACTATGGGGGGGGGGCTGATCTTGGTTAGGGTCTGGGCAGTGACCAAGGAGGGGGGATGATCTCAGTTGGGGCCTGTAGGTCCTACTATAATATGGACAATACCAGCTCATCTCTGGGCACAGAGACGGCTGGGCGAGGGTCTCTGGGGGGGGTCAGGCGGGGGGGTCCTCTGGAAATCTGCGTCCAGGATCCTCCCAGGTAGCCCAGCTGGCTCCCGGCCCCCCTGCCAGGGCCTGGCAGCTGGTTTTCCCGTTGCCCGTGGGATTCCCACCCCTCCCGGCACTCAGTAATCAGCCCTAGCGCTGCAGCCCCCAACCCCCCGGGACCTGGCACAGCCGGGGGGGAGGCTCCTTAGTGAACAACGCGCCACCCCGGAGCCGCCACGGCCTCTCGGGGAGCAGCAGGGGGGCCGGCTAGAAGATGGCGGCGTGGGGGCCTAGGTGGGGGCGGAACCCTGTCCCTTCCTGTCCGCCCCTCCCCCCTCAGCCGTTTGCAGGCAGCTGGCGCAGTAGCAGAAAGGCACCGTGCCCCTTGCATGGTGCCCCCCAAGTACCACCTCCGCCCTGGTTCCCATCCCCCACCAGGCCCGCACGGTGCCCTGCCTTGCAGAGCCATATTTTATTTTCTGGGAGGGGGGTTGGCTGATTCCCCTCCTAGGGGGCTGCCCACAGCCCCTTTGCCAGGCGGGCCACCCTCTCCGTCTCCACTGTGCCAGGGCAGCGGGACGGGGACAATTCGTGCCCCCCTCTGGGGCTCCCACCCGGCCGAGTACCTCCAGATCGTGCTCAGAGCAGGAGTCTGACTCGGAGAGCGACATCCTGGCCCCGGGGGGATCCAGGCCGGGCCCCCCGTCCGTCCTTGGGTCCGTGCGCTGGGCCACACCCGGCCTCCTGCTGCTCAGAGTCTATCCCCCCCGCCCCCCCCGTGTCACAAAACCACTTCCCCTTCCCGCGCCTCACAGCACTGCCTCCAGCCACCCGAGCACTGAGCACCGCAGGCTGGGCCTGGATCCACCCCGCCAAGCCTGGGCCAAAAGGGTTAATGGGGGAGGGGGAGACTCCCACAAGTGCAGCCCCCCAGAGCCAGACCCAGAGCTTGAGGCTGAACCCCAAATGCCCCCAGGGAGAACCTGCTGAGCTCCCGCCCACAGAGACCAAACGGCCCTACCCCTTATCCCTCCAGAAGCTCCCCGGACCATGCCTTGAGTGGCTGAAAACTGCACCCCCCAGGCAATGCTCCCCCCCACATGCTGCCCCCAACTCTGCACACAGGGCCCCTTGACACTGGCCAAGCTCCCCCTAGAAACACCCTGGGGCAGAGCCCTCTGGGCCCCAAAACTGGGATGTTCATCCAGGGATCCCAGCTGAACAGCCCCCGTGTCCTACCCCAGAGGTGTCTGCATCTCAGCACCGGGTGAGGGATCCCTGTATAGTCAGCCCCCGTGTCCCATGCCAGAGGTGTCTGCATCTCAGCACTGGGTGAGGGAATCCCTATATAGACAGCCCCCCTGTCCCACCCCAGAGGT
Organism: Malaclemys terrapin pileata; assembly: GCF_027887155.1. Classification (NCBI taxonomy): domain Eukaryota; kingdom Metazoa; phylum Chordata; order Testudines; family Emydidae; genus Malaclemys; species Malaclemys terrapin. The sequence continues at coordinate 14,843,112 of NC_071527.1, read as the reverse complement.
GGCTGCATCTCAGCACCGGATGAGGGATCCCTATATAGACAGCCCCTGTGTCCCACCCCAGAGGTGGCTGCATCTCAGCGCCGGATGAGGGATCCCTATATAGACAGCCCCCGTGTCCCACCCCAGAGGCGCCTGGGGGGTGCACTCTCCCTTCACCCTGATCAACTCTGTACCAGAGACCCACCAGCCCTTTGCAGGCCCCGGCAGTCAGATTTCTCTTGTCCACCAACTCGGAGCCGGGACAGGACCCAGATCATGGGGGGCAGCTCCTTCCCCTTTTCTGGCCCTCTGCGAGCAGCTGTCGCAGCAGCTGCCCCCCACGTGCCACCCGAGCCGTGGGGGATGTTGAACAGACGCGGGGGAGGGAGGGGGCAGATTGGGTAACTCAGCACATCATGGCAGCCAGGCTAGGCCTCGTGCCCACCCCAGCTGGCCGCACCTTGTTGCACAAGAGCCCTACTGCCCTGTCCCCACCCCGGAGCTACAGACGGGCCCCCGTGCGACACAGGACGGGCTCAGCGCTGGGCACCGAGCTGGAACACAGGACACCTGGGTTCCATCCCCGGCTCTGCTGGGTGACCCTCCCCCCTCATTCCCTGCAGCACAGCGCCCCCTAGTGCCACCCCATTGAGCTGCTCACCCCACTCCCTGCAGCACAGCACCCCCTTGTGCCACACTGAGGCACCCCCTATTAAGCCCCCCACCCCAGAGCACCCCCTAGTGCCACGTGGGGGCATTGGGGCCAGCACAGACTGGAAGGCGAGAAAGCACCCCCGGCTGAGCCCCCACCCTGCAGCACCCCAGTGTCACGGGGGCTAACACTGACTCGAGTGGAGAGCGCCTCTGACACCTCTCCCTAGCCACTGGTCTGAGGTCTCCCACCCAGCGCCGGCCCCAGCACACGGCCCAAACAGCTGCAGCAGGCCCTGTTACTGCAGAGACTCAGCACCAGTAAAGTGGGGATGGGGGCCCTTCTGCCCCGGGGACTGGCCCCAGTTGCGACCCCGGGTGCTGCCGCCCCACACACTAGCTGACAAAGCCGGGGTCTGCGCTGGGGCAAGGGTCCAGCTGCACCGGTGCAAACAGCAGCCCGGGGCCTGCACAGGGGTGTCTCCAGGAGGTGAATCCCCGCACAGACCAGGCTGCAGTGAGTCACAGGAAGAGGCCGGAGTCGCTCCCAAATCCTGGCAGTTCCCGGAAAGGCCAGCAGGCCCGGGGCCAGCAGCCTGCAAGGGGCCAGCCCACGGCTGGCCGGGGTGAGTGGGAGCAAGAGGCGACCCCTCTGTGCTGCTCCATCGCTGCGCCACGGGAAGGGTTGGGACTCCCTGGGAACGGCCCCCGTGGCCTAGCATCCAAGGGCGCTGGCTGGGCAGCTCCACCCAGCGCTGGCATGCAGCCAGATCACAGGGTCGAAGCCTGGTCGGGAGATCTCCGGCTGCAGGAAACGAGAGCGGCTGACTCACTAGAGCTCCCCGGAGACGGTGCCGGCCTGGTGCAGCGCTGGGGGGCGCTGTGCTGCAGAGAGCTGGGCTAAGCAGGGGGCGCTGTGCTGCAGGGAGTGGGCAGAGGGCTCAGCAGGGGGCGCTCTCCCCAGACAGTCAGGGCTGACCCCAGTGCCATGCTAGGGGGGACCCACATCCCTCGGCTTGCAGCAGGGAGTCCCCAAGCCCCCAAGATGAAAGCTCGCTTTGGGAGTTCAGGTGCCTGATCTCCGGGGACAGGCGGAGGCTGGCTCAGCCCGTGACCGGAGAGATGAAGCCTTTTAAAAGAAGTGAAAATACGAGCTACCGGCTAGGAGGAACCGGCCCTGCCCTTGGCTGGCCGTATTCCCAACCCCGTGCCCGGAGCGGCTGGCAGGAAACCCGGCGGCCTGGTGATCTGGTTCCCTTCAGCAGACACCTCGTCCTTCGAGGAGCCCACCCAGCACATCTTCTCCAGCCAGCAGCTGCCCAATGCACCTTCCACCCTAACTCCCCCCGATCGGCCCCTGGTCTGCGAGTCACAGCGCTGGGGGGTTTGCCAAGGGAGCTGCGAGGCCGAGGGTCTGGCAACATCCAGGGGTATGTATTCCACCATAGCAGCCAACATGGGGCCGACAGCACCGCCTGGCTTGGATTCAAAAGGAGCCAATTGCTCCTGAGAAGCAGGGTACTCAACAGGAGGACTGGCCACCTGGAGGGCCCTGGGTTCCAGTCCCAGCTCTGCCACTGACTCGCTGGGTGACCTGGAGCAAGTCACTGCCTCTCCGTGCCTCAGTTTCCCCATCAGCACAATGGTGAGGACGATACAGACCCTGCTTCCTGCCGGCGGGGTTGGTAACTGGCTCATATCTGGGCAGTGCTAACGCACTGCGGAAGGGTTAAGTGTTGTCACCCACTGCGCTGAGCGGCAGCAGGGCGCCGGGCCCCACGGGGAGGTTTCCTCTTGGGGGAGGAATCGATGGTGCGGTGCCTGGGGAGTCCCTCAGTGTAACTAGTTTATTGTCACTGCCCCAGTCCTGGGGCAGAGGTGGGCACAACAGCATGCAGGGCAACCCTGGATCTCAGCCCTGCACTGACACCCGGTGCCCAGGGAGTGACTCTGCCCCAAGCACTGACTCTCGCTGGAGAGCCCCAGGCTGGGAGCAAACTCCCCTGCCGCTTGCAGCAGCTCCCCTGCGAAGCATGGGCATGTCAACGCCACCAGCAGCAAGTCTACCGAGGCTGAACACTCGCTCGCACACGAAGAGCATGTCAGGCTTTGTAACAGCGCCCCCTGCTGATGCCCCCCCGGGAACCATGCTCCAATTGCAAACCCTCACCCATGTGCAAAGACCCTGCTTGTGCCCAGCAGCCATCCCCGGGGCAACCCGTTCGCTGTTTCAGATTTTAGAGCCTGCCCCACGAATGTGTCATCTTGACCCCGTGGCTCCTTTCCCCTCCCCCGCTGGCGCCTTTAACGTTATTTAAAGAAACAGTGCGGCTAATCTGGCCTCACTCCCAGCATCCTGGCTTGTCCAGCCCCCACCAGAACCGGCTTCTCCAAAGCCCACAAGCTCCCAGTGCCCTGTTTACTCTGGAGCTCGACTGGGAACAGAGCTGTGGGAGCCAAGCCCGCCCGGGCCGGACAGCGCCTAGCACCACGAGGCCTGATTCCAGGTGCAGCTTTCAGGCGCAATCCCAATATAAACGGTATATGAGTCTGGATCCGCAGCGCACCGCGACAACTGAGCAGCAGGGGGTGCTGGCAGGACTGGGAGGGGCACTCGGCCTCGAGGAGGGGGAAGGGCAGGAGTTTGGCTGGCCAGTTGGTTCCTTGTGTGGGACAGAGGGCGGATGCTGGGATCCAGGCTGCATTAGCTGGACTGGTTCTTTAAATAACATCAGAGGCACGGCCGGGGCTGGGGCAGGGGATCTCTGTGTTCCTGGCCTTAGAGAAATTACATTTGAATAATAACCAGCATCCCAGGCAGGCTCCCGGGAGGAGGGGCAGGCCGGGCAGCTGTATGCAAACCAGCCTCACGCACAAGCTCCTTTGCAGCAGGACGAGCCGCCCAGACCCAGCGCTGAGGTCTGGGGGCCAGATTCCCTGTGGGCATAAAGGGGCACTGCCCCACTGCAGTCAATGGGGAGATCCCCAGCTAGTGCCGACCCGCCCTGGCTGCGCTGGGGTCAGTGGGGCCAGACCCCTGGCCGGCGCCGACCTGCCCGGGCTGCGCTGGGGTCCGTGGGGCCAGACCCCCTGGCAGGTGCCAACCCATCCGGGCTGTGTTGTTGCCCACATCACTGGACCTCTCACTGCTGAAGATCCAGCCTGGAAACTGCACGTGGAAGGCCCCAGCTGGACCCGCGGAGCCCCAAGCCCAGACCCCTGCAGGGACGCTCCGCTGGTGCCACTGGCCCCTGGAGCAGCTCGCACAGGGGAGCCACGGCCTGGGGGAGCAGCGATTTCATGGAACCCCAAGAGCAAACCGGGAGTCGCTGGTGCGGCAGCACGGGCACCAGACACCCCCTTCCCTCCGCCAGCCTTTCGGAGACCCAGGCTCTGCTGTCAGCCTCCGCGCTCCCCAGAGATGCAAACCCCACTGGCCCCGCTGGTCAACATTCCCTCGGCAGCTGCGGCTCCAGGGCGATTGTCGGGGCCGAGATCTGGGTTTGAACCCCCGTCCTCACCCTGATCTCCCGGGGGGGCAGCTGTCCCTACCCCCTCCTTTGCAGCAGCTGCTGCTGCCAGGAGACCGAGCTAGATGGGCCCCCAGCTGAGGCAGGGAGAATGGAGAAAACGTGCTGTACGGCAGGGCTGAGGGGCGCAGGACTCCTGGGTTCTATCCCCGGCTCAGGGAGGGGAGTGGGGTCTAGTGGGTTGGGGGGGGTTAGGAGCCAGGATTCCTGGGTTCTATCCACTGCTGGGTGACCACAGGCAAATGCCCTCTCTGCTCTGTGCCTCAGTTTCCTCTCCCACCTTCGGTCTATTCACTCTGAGTTCTCCAGGGCAGGCACTGCCTCTCACTGGGTCTGGGCAGCGCCTGGCACAATGGAGCCCTGGTTTCAGCTGGGGCATCTAGGTGCTACCATAATACACCTAATAACATGGCCTTGGTTAACCAGGCTGAGCCGAGCAGAGAGCAGCCAACTGGCCATCTGCCAAGCCCAGCATTTCCCACCCTGGGATCCCAAGCGGGTTTGGCTCCTGCCCCAGAGCCCCGTGTCTCTCTCCAACGCTACCCCGCAGCCCCACGGCCTGTGCTGGAAGCGCCCGCAGCATCTACTTCCACCCCCCTGCCCTCGGCTCACACGCAGGGCAACGGCTTCCAAATCGCTCTGTCCTGGGCACAGGCTCCCACAGCCCTTTACAGACCTCGACTGAGTCCCACAAGCAACCCCGGGGTCTGGGCCTATGATCCCTGCACTCACGGGGGGAGGAAACTGAGGCACAGAGAAATTGGCCTGAAGTTGTACTGGGAACCAGGGACACAACAGGGATTGGAACCCAGGAATCTTGATTCCCAGGCCTCTCCTCACTAACCACTAGACCCCACTCCCCTCCCAGGGCTGGGGATGGATGGAACCCAGGTGTTCTGGCTCCCCCCTCACGCCACCACTAAAACAACTAAACCCCAGTAAAACCTGTAATGGGGGTTGGTGCCCTGAGAGAGCAGAGCGGGATCTAAGATCATTATAGATCCCCATCACCATAGCATCTGGGCTCCTCACACCCCCTGTGGGCCAGGGTGGGGCTCTTACCCCCATTGTACAGATGGGGAAACTGAAGCACAGACTGGCTGAGTGACTTGGCAGAGGTCACTCTGGGAGTCTGTGGCAGAGCCAAGACTTGAACCAGATCTCCCAGGTCCCTTGTGCTCTAACCACTGGGCCACCCTTCCTCTCATTCAGTCACCCCATTGCCCCCAGCTCTGGCAGCACCCAATGAGTGGTGGCACGCAGCGATGGGGTGGGGGCTGCCTGGTGCTATCACTGACCCCAGTGCCCGTTGGTTGGGCCATGCCAGGCAGAGAGGGCCCAGGGTGCATTGCGCCCATGAGACCTGCGTGGCACTGAAGTCAGCGAGTGCCCATTTCCAGCCAGAGCGCATGGGGCCGTGCCTGTAATTCACCCCCTCCCAGGTCCATAGTCCTGGCACATTCGGTCTCGCTGCCAGGGGGTTACTGGCCCCTGGCCACTGCTGGGCCAATCCCCTGGCCACCCGCTTCCGTCGGACCGCGTCCAGTTCCCCCGTCAGCGTCTCTGGACAGCTGAGCCTCGAGCAGCACAAAGCAGCCATTCACCCTCCCTGGCCGCTGGCACCACGGGGCTCAGTGCCAGAGCCCCGATGGCGCGGGGGTGGGTGGGTGGGGGCGCTGCCCTGGCAGAGCGGAGAGGCGGGTGGAGGGGAGGAGAGCGGGAAGGCAACTCCCCGAGCTGAGAGAGCCGGCAGTTGGCAAGCTAGGAGGGGAACTTCATCTGAATTAATGCTACTGGGTATATAGATCTGAGCGAGATCCCATCGCGCCGGGCATTGCACAGACCCCTCCCCTCCCCCCAGACTGAGATCGGGGCCCCCGTCATGCCGGGCGCTGCACAGACCCCTCCCCTCCCCTCCCCTGACTGAGAAGGGGGCTCCCTGCAGGGACCCCAGTTGGGGCGTGCGTAGCACCCAGCAGACCAGGCTGGCTCCGGTTCAGGCCGACAGGAGCGACCGTCCCTCCCACCACCCCTGGTAACGGATTCAGGCTCTGAGCTCCAGAGAGCTGCCGACTCAGCTGGGGGGTGACAAGACCTGAATGCCTCCCAGCTCCACGGCCCGGGCGACCTGCCCCAGCTCGGCGGTGTCCCGGCCTGACCGAGGGGGTCTAGCTCCAAGCACGCCTGCTCCAAGGGCCCCGCTGTGGCACAAGGCGGATGGGGTATGGCTTGGGGGATCTACATCGGGGCACTCCAGCATCCCCACCCCCAATGCCTCTGAGAGCCAGAAAACGAGTTCTAGAAATAGTGGCTCCAGCTGCAGCCCCGTTCAATTGGGCTGTGCCTCCCCCTCCCCCGCGCTGCCCGCCACCGAACCGAACCGGAGCAGGGGTTAGATCGGCCCGAACGTGGCTCTGCAGAGCCCCACGAGGGCTGGGTCGGGGTCAATCCGGAATCCCCCTCAGCAAGGTAGTGCAGAAGCCGAGGGAGCCGCGGGGTCTGTCTGCGTCCAGCAGCCCCCATGGATTCACTGCAGCCGGGCCAGCGCACTGGGATTTAACCCTTTAGGGCACCTAGCCCAGCCTTGGGAGACATCACTGCCCCCGGCGTATTTCTAGGGCGCGAGCAGATCCCCGCTCAGCCAGCGTGTCAGCACACTCTGTCCTCTCCTCCGCTCAGATCTGCTCCCCGCAGCCCTTCTCTGCAGCCGACCACCCACCCAGCTGCAGGTCGCCTTTAACAGGAGTCCCCGGGGTGGGGAGCAGCTTCCTTCCCAGGGCCCTGCCCCGGCACTGGCACGTGTGGGACACAGGACGTGATTTAAAGGGCCAGTGCCCCTTGCTCGGTGCAGGGTCTCATGGTGTGTGGCAGAGCCACACCAGGCAGCCAGCGCAAGGCGTGTGCGGAGGGCCCTTTGACAGAACGGAGGCAGTTTTCACCAGTGCAAAGGGAATTCACAAGTCCCAGCGTGGCTGAGTGGTCAGATCGCTGCCCCGGGACTCAGTTTCCGGCCCGGCCACTGGGTGACCCTGGGCAAGTCACCTTGGGCAAGTCACCCCCCGTGCCTCGATTTCCCCATCTGTAAACTGGGGGAAACAATGCTTTAGAAAGCGTCCTGAGGTCTACGGACGTTACTATTGTCACCGTGCACTGGTGCAAATGAACCACCCCAGGGACCTGCTAGTGCGACCCACAAGCCTGTTCCTGTGACACCCCCACCCTGATGCAAGAGGGGGAGGCAGAGAGGTCTTGGGAGGGGGTTTAGTACCAGCCTCTCACAGAGTCCAGGCCAGATGGGAGAGACGGGATCTCGGCTGGGAACCCCCCTGGCATGTGCCCGGAGCTGGTCGGGAATTTGGGGGGGATCGGGAGCACTGGGAGGCAGCACCAGCATGGGCGACAGCTGCAGCAATGCCGGCTCCCCTCTGCCAAAGGCTTTGGGGGAGCAGAGGGGCCGGAGCCACCACGTGACAAGGCAACAGCTGTTCCGGGCCTGACGCGACTGGGAGCAGGCTGGCGCCGCTGGAGAAAGGAGGGGCTGGCGGGTCAAGGCCAGAGGATCTGGGTGCGATTCCCGGCTCTGCCAACCTCACTGTGACCGTGGCCATGTGGTGCAGGAACCGGGGCCAAGGAGCCGGCCTTTGTCTACGAGGACTGGAAGCAATACGAGGTAGAGACTGTCTCTCATGCAGGGTCCCTGCAGCTCCCGGCCTGGTGAGGGGTGTGCGTGTGTGTCAGTAGCATTTCGATGGCAGCATAATATAAATAAAAGCAATGCCTGGCCAAAGCGTGAAGGGAGACCGACTTCCTTTCTCCTACAAGGGAGTCAGGGGGGTGCTAAGAGGGGTCGTACCCGCCCGCCCCCGGAGATCCACAAGGCAGGGGAGCCTGCAGGGCTGAGAGACCCTCTCCCCAACCCAGGATCCATCACGTCCCCTCTCCCTGCCACTCTGGTAATGCTCGCCCAGCAGATCATCCGGCCGGTCCCCGGCTCCAGCGCCCTCTCCCCGACCCAGACACCCATCATCCCCTAGCATGAGCCAGTCCCGGGAGCTGCAGGCCCTGGCGCGCACACACACACCCTGCCTGCTGCCCTCCATCAATCACCAGCGCCGGCCTAGGCTAACCTGATCATTTCTCAAGGCCCTTTTCATTAAGGGGCTGCTGCCAAGATAGGAATCGAGTCAGCGTGAGGGCTGCTGGCTGGAGCTCAATGCCGGGATGGCGCCGGAGAGATAGGGACCGGGACGCTGCCTGGGACAACACCCAGGGTGCCTCAGTGCAGCCCGAGGGGGCGCTGTACTGCAGGGAGCAGAGCTCAGTTGGGTGCGCCCTCCCATCAGTGCTGGCCCCAATGCCCCAGGGCGGCACTAAGGGGCGCTGTGCTGCAGGGAGCGGGGCTCAGGGCTCAGCAGGAGGCGCCCTCCCATCAGCGCTGGCCCCAATGCCCCAGGGCAGCACTAAGGGGCGCTGTGCTGCAGGGAGCGGGGGTCAGGGCTCAGCAGGGGGCGCCCTCCCATCAGCGCTGGCCCCAATGCCCCAAGGCGGCACTAGGGGGCGCTGTGCTGCAGGGAGCGGGGCTCAGGGCTCAGCAGGAGGCGCCCTCCCATCAGCGCTGGCCCCAATGCCCCAAGGCGGCACTAGGGGGCGCTGTGTTGCAGGGAGTGGGGGGTCAGGGCTCAGCAGGGGGCGCCCTCCCATCAGTGCTGGCCCCAGAGCCCCAGGGCGGCACTAAGGGGCGCTGTGCTGCAGGGAGTGGGGATCAGGGCTCAGCAGGGGGCGCTCTCCCTTTGTTTCCAATGGGAGCCCAGTCACATTGCAGGGACCCAAGCGGCCTCGCCAACCGCTTGTACCATAACTCAATGAGTGGTGCCACCTAGGTACTCATTGCACTCTCGTCCACCGGGCATCTGAGCGCCAGTACGGTTATAACAGCACTGGGCACTATGCCCAGCACAAGGGGGGCAAAGTGCACTGCGAAGAGCACGCCCGCAGGCCAGGCTTCAGAACCCCCATTGCACAGACGGGGAGACTGAGGCAGAGAGACAGGAGTCACCTGCTAACAGTGACAGAGCCAGGAATTGAACCCAGGAGTCTTGGCTCCCAGCCCCACCCTGCTCTAGGCCACTAATCAGCGGCAGCCCAGACAGAGAGAGCTCCCCGATGCTGGCTGCACGGCTCAGCCCCGCGGGGACCCCCTCCAGATGGAGAAAGGGAGGCTCGCTCCCCGTGAGCCATTCAGCTCCGAGGGGCCCGGTTAGCACCCATTGCCATGGTGACGGGCCTGTCCCTCTGGGAACTGGGCTGAGACCCGGCAAACTCATCTTACAGGGGGGTGGGGAAGGGCCGCGGAGCAGAGTGCAAGGGGGAGAGAGAGAGAAGAGGAGCGGGCCCAGTCCGGCCCAACCGCCTGTGCCCCCCCGTGCGACTGGGTGTGAGGGGCAGCTACAGACAGACAGCCACAGTCTGCTGCCATGACCCTGACTCCAGGGCAGGGCCTAGCTGTGCTCCACAGCGCATGGGCAGCGGCCCAGAGAAGGGCACAAGACTCCCAGTTCTTATCCCACTCCAGGCAGGTCCTGACTCCCAGGTCTTATCCCACTCCCTGCTGCTCTGTGCCTCAGTTTCCCCATCTAACACAGGAGGAAACTCAGCCCCCACCAAGCCAGGCCTGGTGCCACTCATACCAGACAAGGCGGAGGGGAAGGGGTTAAGTGGCTCCGGCTGCCGGCTCTGCACAGCGGCTCCGCCCAAGTGCCAGGCCCCAAGGCCGGTTCCCACGTTGGTCATTCAGAGGGGCTGGGTGCTGGGAACTCCCTGCCTGCTTCCCCCTCCCCCCCCCACCCCGCCACTGGGCTCCCAGTGCCATGGGAGTCACACGCCCCTGCTCCTTCCTCCCAGCTGCTCTACCCGCTCCGAGTTCTGGCTCTGCAATGCCTGGGGGGGGGGGGGCGGAACGGGGGGGGCCTGGGCCATATAGAGTCATATGGGCCCTGCAGGGTTAGAGCGCAGGCAGAGTGAAGGCGTGTTCACAGCCTCTGCTCGGGCACAGGCTGCACAGTGGGCATGCAGTGGTGTCTAGTGGTTAGAGCAGGGGGGGGGTTGGAGAGGGGACTGGTGTTGGGTGGGGGAGAGCCAGGACTCCTGGATTCTATCCCCAGCTCTGGGAAGGGAGTGGGAACTAGTGGTTAGAGTGGGAGAAGCTGGGGGCCAGGACTCCTGGGTTCTACCCCAGCTCAGGGTGGGCAGTTGTCCAGTAGTAAGCCACTTCATCTTGGTACCTCAGTTTCCTTCCCATCCTTAGGATAGATTTAGTAGCTGCCACCTCCCACTGGGATTGCAGGGGTTAACTGCGCCCATCCCCTCAGAGGTGCTTTTGGGGGGCCCCAGTGACCAGAGTCCCTGTCCCAATGCTTCAGCCCAGGGGAGGGACTTGCTGCCCAAAGCCACACAGGCAGGTGGGATGGTGCCTGGCTGATGTGGGGGCTTGAAAAGGGGGGGTCCAAGCCAGAGTGGGGGGATGGTGCTCACCTCAGTCCTACAGCAGCCCCCGAGGATGCCAAACCCCGGTATGAAAACCCCCACTAGGCTGTGCTTCCCCCAGGGTCAGGGCCAGCCGCTCCAGAAGCCAGGGGCTGTCAGCATTGGGGGGAGGGGGAATTGCTGACCCAGCACCCAGGTGGAGAGTTGCCTCCATCAGCCCCACATGTACCAAGACTCCTCACCCTGACCTCTTCCATCCCACAATCCTTTGCTCCCCGCATGCTGGCTCTACAAAGGAGGCCAACACTAGGGTTTAGCCCTTGCTGCAGTATCTGAGTGTCTCACGCTGCAGCAGATGGAGCCGCACAGCCTAGGGGAGTGGCACCCCCCTGTACAGATGCGGAAACTGAGGCACGGAGCAAGGAAGTGACTTGGCCAAAGCTGCACAGTGAGGCAGGGACTCAAACCCGGGTCGCCCTGGCCCCAGGCCAGTGCCCTCCACCAGACTTCCTCAATGCCATCCCAGAATCCTTTGCTCCATGGTTTTGTTAAGAAGCACTGAACCAGTGCTCTGGTTTAAAGAGGTTGCTCCTAGTATCCTAGTGCTTTTAGGTGTATTATGGTAGTGCATAGAGACACCCCCCCCAGAGATTGGGGCCTGTCACACTGGGCACTGCACAGGCTCCTCCCCTCCGCCCCAGACTGAGATTGGGGCCCCCATCATGCCATGCCAGGCACTGCACAGACCCCTCCCCTCCCCCCCCCCCAATGAGATACTGCTGGCCCAGATGAGCCTGCAAGAGAGAGGAGTAACCAGGGTCAGCACATCGCTATGGGGTGGGGGGACCAATTTGATTTACAATGGATATGGGGCAATCCCCTCCTATAGAGACATTGGCCCAGTGATTCAGGCACTAGCCTGGGATACAGGAGATCTGGGTTCAAGTCCCTCTGCCACAGACTCCTTGGGTGAGCCAGCTGCTCTGTGCCTCAGTTTCCCCTATCTGTACAAGGGGGATAAAAGCCCTGCCTCGGGGCGGGGGGGGGGGGCGGCGCGTTTGAGGATAAACATCACAGGTTGTGAGGCACCCAGATGCTCTGGGGTTGGGGGGCCCAGGGCAATGCCTCAGACAGACCCACATGCCCGAGTTCACCCTTTCCTGAGACAGGGAGACCCAGACAGGTCCCCAGAAACTTGACAGGGGGGGTTGCACACCCAGCCAGGACCCTGGGGTCAATTACTCCAGCCCTGGAGCCCCAGGTCTCCCCAGGTTGGAGTCTGGATTCCCATGGATCCATTCCAGCCTGTAGGTAGAGGGACCCCCCCCACACACACACATACACGGTCCCTGCCTCTGCCAGAGCGTCTCAGCACCTCTGGCAACGCAGGCTGGGAGATGAGGCTGCACTTCCAAACTCAGAATGTGAGTGTGTCTCCCCCCCCAAAGTCTGTGCCCTGGGCTGCCCCCTTAGTGCCCTGGCTAACTGCTCACCCCCATTGCCTGCCCCAGCCAGGAAAGGGCTCGCTCCTGGGGGGCCACAGGGGGGCTGCCCACCCCACCCAACCAGCCCAGGGGAGCAGAGCTCTGCACTGGCTCAGGGCCCCCAGCCCCGGAGCTCAGCGTCACACAGAGCCCCCAGCAACCCAGGTGCTCAGGAAGGAGGAGGCTGACCCCAGGCTCTGGGGAGGTGCAGCTCCCCGCCCCTGGGGATGCACCTGCCCCTGGAAGGCAGCCACTTCTGGGGTGGGGCGGCCAGGAGCAGGAAAAGGAATGGAGCCGGGTGGGAGGCAGCCAGCCGGAGTGGAAGAACCGGCCCTGCCTGCCAGCACTCCTGTCCCCACGCTCCAGGGCTGGCCGCGGGCCGCACCCACACACCTCCCAGGGACGGGTGGCACCTGAGCCTCAGGGTGTGTGTGTGGGGGGGTCCCTCTACCTACAGGCTAGAATGGGGCTGGGGCCTGCACCCCTCACTTTGATGCTGGGTGCACGAGGCCCTGTCCCCCTGCACCCCGCTCCAGCTAAGCTGCCCCGTCCCCACAGCACCCAGCTTCCCCCGCCCCCCCCAGCTAGCGCCAGTTGAATGGGAAATCCCAGGCTTGGCTGCCTTAACCCTTCGCTGCCTGGATGAAGCGCCAGCAACAGAAAGTTCCTAGCAGGAAATGAGGCAGCAGCTCTAGGAGCAGACAGCTTGGAAGGGGACAGCGCTTTGTAGCCAGGCCAGGCAGAGAGGGGTTCGAGCAGGGGGCGCTGGGAGCCAGGACTCCTGGGTTCTATCCGCAGCTCTGGGTGGGGAGACTTCCCAGCTCTGCCACTTCCCCTCTCCATGCCACAGTTTCCTGAGTGCCCAGCCCATGGCAGGCACCAAGGGACCCTTGCCCCGACGCGGAAGGGGCCCCATAGAGGCAGGGGTGGAAGTTGCCTGGCTGATTCTGGGGGTCACGCGCTGCCCTGGGGGCTGAGGGGTCAAAACCTCAGGCGGGGGAGGGGGATTTGGGGGGGCGAGGAGTTAAAGCTGCAGGCAGGGGGGACAAGGGGCTGAGGGGTTTAAAGCCACAGGCGGGGGAGAGGGACAAGGGGTTAAAGCTGCAGGTGGGGGAGGGGATTTGGGGGGCCAAGGGGTTAAAGCTGCAGGCAGGGGGGACAAGGGGAGGGGGATTTGGGGGGCCGAGGGGTTAAAGCTGCAGGTGGGGGAGGGGATTTGGGGGGCCGAGGGGTTAAAGCCGCAGGTGGGGGAGGGGATTTGGGGGAGCCGAGGGGTTAAAGCCGCAAGCAGGGGATTGGGGGGGGGGGGATTTGCTCAGGGTAAATCCAGAGTGGAAAAAACAGTCGGAAAACAGACAAATCTGGAGCCGGGGAGCTAATCCCATAATCCCCCAGAGCTAAACGGGGCGGGGGGGGGTGCATCCCACTGGGGTTCCCCCCCCAGCTAGTCGAGCACGACGGAAGGGGGGAGACCCCCAAGCTTGATCCCAGAGCAGGGAGAAGTCTGGAGAAGAACCCTCACCCCACGGGGGGCAGCCGCTCCCCGGGCCCCCAGCACCCATTATGGTGGGGGGGCAGCCAGACCCAAAGAGGCTACTGCAGAAGGCACTGGGCAGCCTGGCACAGGAGAAGACCCCTGGTCTCTTCGGGGGGGAGGGGGTTCTCTGCAGGACACTGAGCCCAGGGCTAGTGCCCCATAGCATGGGGGGGGGGGCAGGTCCAGCTGTCCACAGGCTGGGTTACATGTGCAGCCCCATGCCCCCAGCCAGCCACTCATTGGGCTGCTGCCCTGTGGGTTGGGGGCAGGCTGGGGAGATCCCCCGGTTAGCATCCAACTGGGCCCTTCAGGAGTAGGCCAGATTGTGGGCTCTGAGGGGGGCCCCCAGTGGCTCCTCCAGCCCGAAGTGTGTGGGTGTGTGTGTGTGTGTGGGGGGGCTGTTTGAGTCGCCCCCCCCCACTGCCCTTCCTCCATGTTGGTTTCTGGCTCCAGGACCTGCTCCCCCTGAGTCACGAGGGACAGATCGCACCCCGCAGGGCAGGTTGTGGGCCCCCCCCCCGGCACCTCTGCACCCGGAGTCATGGGAAGGGGCAGCAGCAGGACCTGCCGGGGGTCACAGCTCTGATCAGGCAGGATGCTGCCAGCGGCTCTGGGCAGCTAATCACCCTGCCCATGGCACCTGTGGGTGCCCCCCAGCGCGCCCAGACCAGCAGGATCATTGGGCAGAGCTGGCACCTTTCAGGGGGTGCTGATGGGGCCCCCGACAGCAACCCCCCCCTCCCCAGTCCGTACAGGGCAGTGAGATTGGCTCTTCCCGGACTGCACGGCTCCACAGCCCAGCCGGCGGGAGCTGCTGTCAGGGGGAATGGGTTGGATGGGGCTCAGCCCTGGGCCCACCCCCAGCAGAGCAAACTGCCCCTGACGGCACCTATGCTGGGCCTTTGGCCTTGGTGCCAGACCCACGGTGCAGGCCCCGCGGTGGCGCGAACTGGCACGCCTGGTGTCGGGGGTGTGGGCAGAGGGCATGGCCATGCCACACAGGTCAGGACTGAGGGGAGCCCAGGGCTGGGCTAGGGGGGGTTGTGGGTCGGGATTGAGGGGCACCGGTAGAGCTGGAGGGGCGTCCTAGCGCCAAGAGCAGGGGCTGTAGCAAGGAGGGATGGGAGCACCCAGGCCTCCTGCCAGCAGCCTGTCCGGCTCCCCAGCCAAGGCCCAGTGCTGGTAGCTTGGGGGTCTGAGAGCTGGGGGCCTGGGCTGGGGGCTCCTGGGCAGGTTTATTCGGGGGAGGGGCTGGAGCAAAACGTGTTAGTTAAAGGACAAAGCCTTGGGAGCGAGGGGGTGGGACAGGGATGGGGGGTAACTGGGGCACCAGATGGGTCAGCGCAGGAAGAAGGATCCTGCCCCTCCCCCCCATTGGCTGCACTGGGGGTGGGTGGGGGCTAAGCCAGGCCGTGACTCAGCAGATCACAGCCTGGAAGCAGGAGACCAGACTCAAAAGAGGTGCTGGAACTAGGGGGGCTGCCGCACCCCCTGGCTTGAAGCGGTGATTACAACCCAAATCCATGGCTTCCGCCTCCAGCACCCCTGCTCGGCAGGTCCAAACCCAGGAGTCCGGGACAGGAGGGAGAGAGACTGCTCTGCAGAACCCAGGAGTCCTGGTGGGGGGAGGGGAGGAGGGAGACTGCTCTGCAGAACCCAGGAGTCCTGATGGGGGGAGGGGAGGTTTGACCACTTCCTTCCAACACTCAGATTCCACAAGGACCTTACACAAGCAGGGTAGTTGGGCCCCCCAGGAGACACCCCCATTAAGATGCAGCCCCCCTCTGCCCTGCTATGCAAGAGGCTGGGGCACTGGGGGGGCACTGGGAGGAGGCCAACCTGCCCCCCTCTCCCCCGCTTTGACAGCAGGTCACCTC
This sequence comes from Malaclemys terrapin pileata, assembly GCF_027887155.1. NCBI lineage: Eukaryota > Metazoa > Chordata > Testudines > Emydidae > Malaclemys > Malaclemys terrapin. The sequence continues at coordinate 14,827,571 of NC_071527.1, read as the reverse complement.
CACCAGGTAGGAAGGGCCCACAGCTGCAGAAGTGGCTGAACAATCAGGGGAGGCAGAGCCGGGCCAAGGAGTGAGAGGAACAGGGCTGCGGGTGCTTTCCCAGGACTGACCAGGGCGCCCCAAGCTAGGAAAGCAGGAAGTGCCAAGCACCCACCCCTTTGGGGGACCCAGGAAGTGCCAAGCAGGCCAAAAACTCTGGTGAGAATCAAATCAGTGCCAGGAAACGAGAGAGACGCCAAACTGGGGGGGGATCTTACAGAGATTCCCCACCTCCATGCTCCTCAGCCACCCCAGCGTCAGGGTCTTGGCCTGGCCTCGCTTTGCACATGCCCTGGGACTGCTAGGGGTCTCCAGTTCAATTCTCCATGTCCCCGGTGCTCCAGACGCTCTGCTGCCCCAGCCCTGCCTCAGTTTCCCTTATGAGCAGACCAAGGAGAGCAAGTGTCCGGAGGGGAGAGAGGCAGAGGCTGTAAGGACCCAATCTTGGTGGTGGGGAGCCCCTGGGCTCGATTCCCTGGTGGCTCAGGGGGCCGGTTACACTTCTGGTGTGAAACGCAACCACACCAGATCCAACCTCTGCCCTGGCGGCACCGAGGGGCACGGGAGAAGGCCCGGATGCCCCTCCACAAGGCAGGCAGAGTGGAGGGTCAGCAGGGGGCCAGTGGAGGGACTGGCAGAGGCATTGACCCCCTTTAGCACCCCCTGCGTTGCATCCCGACTGCAAGAGCCACCCCGATCTAGCCTGGCCTCACCCTGTCCCTGCCATGCTAACGCCCCCTTTAGCATGATCCTTGGTTGGCATGTTAACCACCACACCCCCACCCCCACCCAGCCCTGAGCCAGAACAGGACAGATTGGATTTTCTCACACTCCAGTGGGCTGAGAGGCAGGACACCTGGGTTCCATTCCTGGCTCTGCCACTGCCCTGCTGGCTGACTCTGGGCAAGTCGCTTCGCCCTGCATGCCTCAGTTTCCCCTCCCACCCTGGGTCTATTGAGAACGGAAGCTCCTTGAGACAGGACGTCCGTGCTTCTCTGGGTCTAAGTGCTGCCATAACCCCACCAGTTAGCAACATCTCTCCAGTTATTCCCCCCACCCCAATCACTGAGGGATTCTGGGATGACCTCCAATGTATTTATAAATAGAAATTCCCCCCCCCCCGGCCCCATTTCGCAGCCTGTCAGAGAACGAGCTGGAGTCGTTAACGACGGTGTTTTGATTTTGCTGGTCTCCAGGAAGAAGGGAAGTTTGATCGCAGCGCCGAGGGTTTATCTGCAGCCCCAATCGCTGTGGGCCCAAAGCCCCAGGCTCCTAGCGGCGAGGGGACCACCTCCCCCAATCTCCTAGGGGCGAGGGGACCACCTCCCCCAATCTCCTAGGGGCAGGCAGTTCCATGGGTTCCACCGCAGGCTGGGGCCAGTCCCATGGGATGGGGGGTTCTGAATATCAGGTCTGCGGCCTGGACCTGGCCTAGAGCTGGCATGGAGCGCGATAACAACCAAAGCCTCCCGGGTCACCGTGCCCAGCTCTGGGGCCAAGGGCCGGGGCGTGGCCTCGTGGCCACCGGGCATCCTTGCAGCCAGAGCCATCCGGGGCTCCAGGTGCCCCCAGGTGGCTGGTGCCAACACCTGGCCAGTGTGGCTTTGCAGCTGCTGCAGCTCGGCCTGGCTGGGGCTAGAAGATGGGGGGGGGGGTTAAAGGGACAGCGGCACCCACAAGGAAGTTAAAGGGCAGGGGAGGCCCCCTTGCGGGGAGAAAGATGGGCAGTGCAGTGTCCTCGGCCAGGCTGGGCCGACTACATTCCAACTCCAGGCAGGAGTTTGGGTTTCTCAGAATTCAGTTTAAAAAAAAAGGGGGGGGGAGGGGGTTGTCATATTTACATAGGACCTACCAAAAAACAAAGCACCCGATTCTGCCCTCAGTTACAATAGGTGCAGCCCTGCTGCAGCTGGCAGGGAAGCACCGTTTGACACCAGCACAGATGAGAGCAGAGCCGGGCCCTGTGCGGCTCCCTGGCTGCTGGCATGCCATGCCCCTCCTTGGCAGGAGCGGGGGACGAGGGAGTCCGCGGAGAGGCTGAGTTGGTGGCATCGTGGGCAGAGAGAGAACAAACAGCAGCGCTCAGAAGCGCCACTGCTAGCAACTGTGCTGGGCAGTGCTGGGGCCAGGGCCAGCGGGAAACAGGCCTGGCGGTGCCAGGGCCAGCGGGGAATAGAACCCAGGAGTCCTAGCCTGGTGCCACTGGAATAAGCAATTTGCTGCTCCTTGGCACACTGGGGGTTAGAACTGGCTTCCACCCCCTGCAGGTTCTGGGAGGAGCCCATGAGTGGTAGACCTGGTCTCTGGTACCTGTGGGGTCTGCTGCCCCCAGGCGACGTATACAGACCCTCCTGCCCTATGCCCGACACACGCCAGGAGCTGCCACAGCTGCTGCCTGCCCAGGGCCTGCTCCGGACGCTTCCCCGGTGCCCCAGCTGGCGTTGAAAGCACCGCACCAGGCTTCGCCCTGCGGTGCCCTTCCCCAGAGCAAGGCCCCACTCGCTCCACACGGGCACCAAGCGCCACTGAGATGTAGCCACCAATGGATTAGGGCTGGGGTTTCCCCACAGCCCAAGGGAGTTAGGCACACCCCTATCCCATGGAATCCCCTCTAGCCAGGCACCCCATAGCAATCAATGGATTATCCCCTCCCACCCGGGAGGTAAGGACCTGCTGTCACCCCCATGTATAAAGGGGGAAACTGAGGCAGAGAGGGGCAAATTAAGCAACACGCCACACAGGGAGGCAGATCAAATCAAACGGCAGCATCCCAAGCCCCAATCAGCTGCCCTGTCCCCCCTGATTCGCCCCCCACCCCCGCCGGGCTAGCAGAGCTCAGTGCTGTTTCCTGTGCTGACTGGACAGGTTCTGGGTTCCAGCAGGGGGTAGTGTTCCCCCCCAACCCCACTTTGCCAGGCACAGAGCTCCACGCTGGCTGGGAGAAGCTGGCACCTGTTCTCAGGAGCTGGAAGAGAAGCACCAGGTGGTGGTGGTGGAGGAACGGATCTGATCTAACAACCCCCCACCCACACATCTCCCCTCCCCACAGCTAGTGCTTCACAGCCCCTCTGCGGGCCATGCTGCCATAGAGGGAGCGAGGTTGGACTCGGGGGGTGGATACAGCCTCGGCACCCTGGGGTGGGGTTCGGGGACTCTGTGCTCAGGGAAGTCAGGGGGAATGTAACCGCCAACCGCCTCCCTCCCCCCCCCCGCCGTGGGGAGCAGAGAGCTGAGCTTCACGCACACCGCAGACGGGATCGTTGGATCGGCTGCATTAACTCAGCCTGTCAATTATTCATGTGCAGACAAAGACACCACGATTCCTTCCCGCCCCCTTGTATTAACCAGACACGGCCTCCCCTCTCTCTGGCCGTCCCCCGGCACTGCCTGCCTCGCCGAGAGGAAGCCCCTGTCTCGCAGCGCCAGCGCCCAGTGATCGCCGCCCCCAGCTTCCGTGCGGCGCAAGGAAATCCATCACCTAGCAGCTCCCCAAACAGGGGGAGGCTGCGCCAGCCAGCCAGGACCACTGCCCACAGAGACGCCCGCTGCTCTAGTCGGGGCCTCGCGCCATGCCCAGCGCAGCAGGGAGCAGGCACAGCGTGAACCTGAGGGGAGGGGGGCAGCTTAAAAAAATAAAGAAAATCACAGACCCTGAGCAAGGGAGGATTTGTAGATTTCAAGGCCAGATGAGAATGATCATGAAGTCTGACCCCCCCCCCACACACACACACACATAAACGCGCAAAGAGGTGGGGAGGGTGGACCCAGAACATCTGCAATCAATTCCCAGCGCTGACACAGACTCCCCATGGGACCTCACTCAATTGCCGCGTGACTCAGTTTCCCTCATGCCGTAAAATGGGGATGAGATGAATCCTTCCTTTATCTGTTTAGACCCGGAGCTCTCTGGGGCAGGGACTGCCTGTGCAAGGCCTGCACAATGCCCCCCCTGGATCTGGGCCGGGGGCCCTGCAGCACCGGGCACAGGCAGCACCACCCCGATCTGGGCCGGCGGCCGCTGCAGCTGTTTCCAGAATACAAAAGAAAGACAGGCCACAGAATTTCCCCCAGCCCTTTCTGCAGCCGGGGCGCTATTCGCCCCCCTTCCTCATTGCGCCACTAGAGCCACCTGGGTCTCTCAGGACAACGTCCTGCCTCACCTTATTGATGCCGAGTGACAGAGAATCCAACCCGGCCCAGCCTGGCTCTCAGCTCCCCGAGCTGAGTCTGGCTGGGCCCTTGGGAGTAGGGGGAGGGTGGATATGGGACTAGGGGCAATTCGAAACCTGAAACACACTGGTTGGAAAGTCACGGGACTAGGGGCAATTCGAGACCTGAAACACACTGGTTGGAAAGTCACTGGGCTCAGTCCTGGGGGACTGTAACGGCCTGGCCTCCCCAGCAGGTCGGCCTGGAGGTCCCTGCTGGCCTTGGACACCAGGACAGTCACTGCCCGCCCTGTGGAGACGTTGCATCCCAGCCTGAATTTCCCTGCACATCAGCCCCCGGACGACGGCCCCGGGTCGATCTGCAGCTGTTAGAAGGCCCCGGATCTCACCCATGCTTCGCTGGGGACTTGCAGAAGCCCTGGGCTTTGGCCTGCCGCTGCTCCAAGCCCACGGTTCATGCTGCTGCAAACCCTCCCCGCTTCAGCACGGTGGGCACAGGCTCTTTGACGTTAACAGAATTAGCCACATTATTAGGGGTATTACGGTACTACCTAGGCACCCCTGTCATGGCCAGAACCCCATTGTGCTGGGCGCTGTGCATTATTTATTAGGTGTATTACAGTAGCACCCAGGAGTCCCTGTCATTGTACAGCACCTAGCACAAGGGGTCCTTGCCAGACCCAGGACACAGCTCTTCGGGGCAAGGCCCCGCTCTGACAATCTACAAAGACAGGAGCCGGCAGACGGGGGTGAGCACAGGGAAACAATGAGACAGCGATAGCCTCCTGGGTTAAGTTCCTCACGCAGCACAGGGAACGGTGCCATTAACAAAACTCTGTCTGGCTCATTAGAAGCCCAGGAATATTTTACAAAGCTCTTTCGCTCTCTCTGCTATAGAGGCTGACTGTTTGCTTCCTGCCTCTCTCTGCCTGGACTATTAAAAACAAAACAAAACAAAAACAAAAAATACAAGGAGGTCCCTTTTCAGTTTTGCTCATGGTCAATTTCATTTTCGGGTTGTCCTTGGGTGCAAGCGGCTAATCAGGTCTTTAAATGCAGAGGGAGATCTCTCTACTTACTGCCTCTGGGTTTTGTTACAAAACCCGACACCCTGTTCGTTGCAGAATGGTGACCCTGGAACTGGCCCCACGTGGACTGACTCCCTCAGGGCTCTGGGAAGGCCCAGGAGACTGTCCGTGGTTTGGGGCCAGGCAGGAACAACCGGCTTCCCTTTAGAGAGAAGTTTAGGGTCAACACTGCAAAGGACTTGGTTTGTCTTTACATTTTACAGAAGCTGCTCAGAGAAACGCTTGCTATTTGGATTACGTTTTCAGCTCAAGGTCCCATCGTCAGGATCCAGGTTTTTGCTTCCCAAACACAACAGCGTGAGAGCCAGGTATGGAATCAAAAGTGAAACTAACTAGCGTGGGGCAGCGGACAGGAGACCCGACTAGGAAGCAGGACTCCCGGGTTCTCTTTCCAGCTCTGCTGTGTAACTTTGGGAAGAGCCTCTGTGCCTCAGTTTCCCCACCTGTACATTGGGGACTAATGAGAGCCACAGAAGAGCCGGGTAACAGATTTATTATTCCGTCCTTTAGTAAAATGCAAACGAGAGCAAAACCAGGCCAGAGCATCTCTTCCAGTCCCGTCGGCCAGGCAAGGGAAGGGGCTGCCAGTTCTGGATCAATACAACGGCTTGAATAATTGACCGGCTGCTAACAGGGCAGGGAAGGAAGGTTTTTTTAGCCTATTGATTTTTAGCCTGACAGCGATCCTTTAAACAAGCAGCCGAGGATGACCATGGCCAGGCCGGAGTCGGAGGCAGACTTAGGAGCCATCTTGGCCGACACACCTGGGGTTGAACCAGGGACCTCCCCAGCTAAAAACAGCAACTGCTGCATCTTGAGCTAGGGCACCAGGGCTCCCCTGTAGCACACCCTTGCTGGTGGGGTTTGCACACACAGCTACGGCCTGGGCCCTTCTCCCCATGGCCGGTTCCCAAGACAGAGCCGCAAACGGCAGATCCCCCAGCACGGCAGAGTTCTCACTCAGCTGGGCCCTGCGGGACAGAGTGAAACCACAACAACCGGGGATGTTCCCAGGGGACGCGGCCGGCGCTGGCCACGCCACGGAGCAACCGCTGGGGAAGTGACTGTAAGAGCGTCCGCCCCATCCCCCAACCAGTGCAGGATCAGGGCCCCTATAGGGGAGGGTGCCCTATGGGGCAACGCAGCATCTGACCCATCCCCGACCCAGCTAGCACGGAACCAGGGGCTCCCAACAGGGAAGAGAGCACATGCCCCATCTGTTGCCTAGCATGGGATGGGGGCACCCTATAGGGGAGGGTGACCCTACAGGGGATGGGGGAACTAACCCATTCCCCCAGGTAGTGCATGTAGTGATCCTATAGGGGACGGAGCAGCTAACCCATCCTCCTCCCAGCTAGTGCAGGATCCAGTCCCCTATAGGGAATTGTGACCCTATAAGGGATGGTGCATCTGACCTCCGCACCCTCCCCAGCTAGTGCAGGATCAGGGCCGCCAGAGGGGATTTCACCTCGGTCTTTATCACTCAGGTAAACACATATCCGAGCAGCACAGAGCGCTGGATTCTGTTCTCACTTACAGCAGGGCTGGCCGGGGGTAACGGAGCAGGATCTCAGCCAGGGGCCAACGCATCTAGAGATACACCTGCGGGGTCAGTGTCCTTAGGGAAAGTGAGCTGTTCGGGGGTTCGGTGAGAGGGAGAGGGAGGAGCTACACTGGGAACCTGGAAATATCTGGGGGGGAATAAAAGGAACCCCCATCTAATTCAGGGGACGGTAATGCACCCAATGCTCTCTAGGGCCAGATCTCACAGCACCCACAGTTTTGCACCTGTCTGCTTTGTGGTCATGCCTGGGGTGGGGAGGCTGCAAGAGCCGGGGGGGGGAAGTGGGGGGCGTCACACAGTCAGGTTCTGGGTCTGGATCCTCCAAACCAACCCATACCAGAATGGGGGGAGGGATGGGAAGAGAGGCAGGAGTTCCCGTGTGCGGATGGGCAAGGCCTGGCAGGGGGGCACAGGGACTGCAGAGAGAGGCGCCAAGGCAGATGGAGCTGAACTTGTAAGCAGAAATATGTGTGTGAGAGACATGGCCCAGCTGGCCAGGAAAGGCCTGTAGCTCCCTCCCCCACCCGCATCTCCCTCCCCCGGGCCAGACGCCAGCAGCGTTCCTCTGGCTTTACACAGATGGCGAGAGCAGAACCTGGCCCAGCCGGGGGCCTGCATGTGCCACCTGTATCATGGGGGTTGCCCCACACTCCCCTCCCACCATGGGGGGAGGCAGCTGTGCATGGAGCTACTTGTTTTCATCAACGGGTGCAGGGAGGTTGCATATTCCAGATGTGCAGGGGGCCCCCACAGGAATAGGCCCCACCCCCTTGCACATCTGGGACGTGCAGGGGAGATAGTAGGTTCAACACCCTCTTTTGCAGGCTCCAGATGTGCAGTGGCTCCAGGGCCCCCTTCAGTGACGCTGGAACAATTTGTCTAGCGGGGGTGCTGAGAGCCCTTGAACAAGACTGTAACCCTTGTATATAATGAAAACCACTTCAAGCCACGGGGCGCTGCTGCCCCCCACCCCAGCACCTCGTCTCCCTATGCATGTTCCACCTCCCCCCTTGCAGATCCCAGATGGGGAGGGGTCCAACCGCCCTCCCGTTATAGATCCCAAAGATGCAATGGTTCAAATCCCACCTCACCCCTCCACTGGCAGGTCCCAGACAGGCTGGGGGCTGCCCCCCTAGCGGCTGGGGACGAACTGCCCGCCGGCCGCCGCACTTACTTGAACGGAGTCGTTGGCCATCTCTGCCCCTCGCCTCCGCGGCTGCTTCCTCCTCTTCTCCCCTCTTCTCGGGAAGGCTGCTGCGGCTGTTCTCCAAGGGGGCCCCCCTCACAGCCGCCCCTCCATCCTCCTCCCCCACTCCAGGCTGCGGGGCGTGCACCGTGCGTGGAGCCCTCGCTGCAAGCCCCCAGGCTCTCGCGGCGGGACAGGCGGGGACCGAGGAAGAACGAGGCGCTCCCGGGGAACGTTCGATCCGGGGCGGCTCGCGCCGCTGCCGCTCCCGGGGAACGTTCTATCCGGGCGGCTCGCGCTGCAGCCGCCGGCCCCCTGCGCCCTGCTCTGTCCCTCCCTCCTTCTCTGGGTCCCTAACTTGCCGGGCTGGTCACATGACCAGTGTGGAGGGAGGCGGGCGGGGGGAGCTAGGAGGAGGCCGCCGGCTGCAGCAGGCGGCTCATGGGGGCGGGATCCCGAGGCCGGAGACTGCGGGGGTTGCAGCTGCCGCCCGGGGTCCCTTCCCTTCCCCTGCAGATTAAGGGATTACCGGCTCAGGCCCGGGAGAGCCCGAGCCACCCCCCGCGGTGGCGGCAGCGCCCGGGCTGCCTGCAGGAGGAGTCTGGCCGCCCCGCGCTAAGGCGTTGCACCGAGGGACGTTGCATGTCCTTATGAATGGGGGTGGTTCTTGGGGTGAGCAGGGGACGGTGTTCGGTGTATTGCATTGGCCCGCTCCTCCCCCACCGCAGCGGCTTCCATTGCCCCGTGCCCCACAGCTGCTCTTCCCAGAGCGTGATGCTGCACTGACCCCAGATCGGCCCAGCCCCCTCCCCAGAGCCCTGCCTATGACACACAAGTTGTGCAGCTCTGATTCCACCCCATAGAGGGCACCGGCGACCTATGTCCTAGTAGAGTTCAGTCAGTGATTCTCCACGTTTTTCCCCATACCCGAACTGTGTACCCCACCCATCCCCCCAGGAACTAAACCAGGAGCCCCCCCCCTTCCCCCTTTCTGATGCTCTCGACTCCCGCCCCCGAACACACACAGCAATCCAAGCCCTTGAAAGTTGAGAACCCCCGGGCTGGCTAGTTTCACTTGAACTCAAGGACAAAACTTTGCAATTCCCACCAGAGAAGCCAGGCGAACAACTCAGCAAGTGTTCGCGCACAAATACAGCGGCTGGTTCTGTTCCAGAGCGAGCGCTGCCGCTGCCAAGTTAATGTAAGTCCTTGAAATTTAGGTCAAAAAACCAGGGAGGAAGATTAACCCAATGGAAAGAGCGAGGGGATTCGGGGCGGCGTTTGAATGAAAAGAGCTTTGTTTGCGCTCCCCATGGGGCTGGTCAGAGGCAGGGGAAAGGAAAAGGAAATTGACGAGAAAGAGAAAGTGAAACTGACCCACTGCACTTCACAGCCCACAGAGGAGGTGGATTAACATAGATTCATAGACTTTAGGACTGGAAGGGACCTCGAGAGGTCATCGAGTCCAGTCCCCTGCCCGCATGGCAGGACCAAATACTGTCTAGACCATCCCTGATAGACTTTATCTAACCTACTCTTAAATATCTCCAGAGACGGAGATTCCACAACCTCCCTAGGCAATTTATTCCAGTATTTAACCACCCTGACAGTTAGGAACTTTTTCCTAATGTCCAACCTAGACCTCCCTTGCTTCAGTTTAAGTCCATTGCTTCTGGTTCTATCCTTAGAGGCTAAGGTGAACAAGTTTTCTCCCTCCTCCTTATGACACCCTTTTAAATACCTGAAAACTGCTATCACGTCACCTCTCAGTCTTCTCTTTTCCAAACTAAACAAACCCAATTCTTTCAGCCTTCCTTCATAGGTCATGTTCTCAAGACCTTGAATCATTCTTGTTGCTCTTCTCTGGACCCTCTCCAATTTCTCCACATCTTTTTTGAAATGCGGTGCCCAGAACTGGACACAATACTCCAGCTGAGGCCTAACCAGAGCAGAGTAGAGCGGAAGAATGACTTCTCGTGTCTTGCTCACAACACACCTGTTAATACATCCCAGAATCATGTTTGCTTTTTTTGCAACAGCATCACACTATTGACTCATATTTAGCTTGTGGTCCACTATAACCCCTAGATCCCTTTCTGCCGTACTCCTTCCTAGACAGTCTTTTCCCATTCTGTATGTGTGAAACTGATTTCTCCTTCCTAAGTGGAGCACTTTGCATTTGTCTTTGTTAAACTTCATCCTGTTTAACTCAGACCATTTCTCCAATTTGTCCAGATCATTTTGAATTATGACCCTGTCCTCCAAAGCAGTTGCAATCCCTCCCAGTTTGGTATCATCCGCAAACTTAATAAGCTTACTTTCTATGCCAATATCTAAGTCGTTGATGAAGATATTGAACAGAGCCGGTCCCAAAACAGACCCCTGAGGTACCCCACTCGTTATGCCTTTCCAGCAGGATTGGGAACCATTAATAACAACTCTCTGAGTACTGTTATCCAGCCAGTTATGCACCCAACTTATAGTAGCCCCATCTAAATTGTATTTGCCTAGTTTATCAATAAGAATATCATGCAAGACCGTATCAAATGCCTTACTAAAGTCTAGGTATACCACATCCACAGCTTCTCCCTTATCCACAAGGCTCGTTATCCTATCAAAGAAAGCTATCAGATTGGTTTGACATGATTTGTTCTTCACAAATCCATGCTGGCTGTTCCCCATCACCTTACCACCTTCCAAGTGTTTGCAGATGATTTCCTTAATTACTTGCTCCATTATCTTCCCTGGCACAGAAGTTAAACTAACTGGTTTGTAGTTTCCTGGGTTGTTTTTATTTCCCTTTTTATAGATGGACACTATATTTGCCCTTTTCCAGTCTTCTGGAATCTCTCCCGTCTCCCATGATTTTCCAAAGATAATAGCTAGAGGCTCAGATACCTCCTCTATTAGCTCCTTGAGTATTCTAGGATGCATTTCATCAGGCCCTGGTGACTTGCAGGCATCTAACTTTTCTAAGTGATTTTGAACTTGTTCTTTTTTTATTTTATCTGCTAAACCTACCCCCTTCCCATTAGCATTCACTATGTTAGGCATTCCTTCAGACTTCTCAGTGAAGACCGAAACAAAGAAGTCATTAAGCATCTCTGCCATTTCCAAGTTTCCTGTTACTGTTTCTCCCTCTTCACTAAGCAGTGGGCCTATGTAAAACAAGGGGGAGGGGGTGGTTTCAGAAGAACTGCCACACTGGGGCAGCCCACGAGTCTATCTAGCCAGGAGCTTGTCTCTGAGAGTCAACTGTGGAGGGGGGCAAAATTGCAGTGTGGATGTTCAGGCTGAGGCATGGAGACCCCCTGCTCTTCTGGGCACTGGGGAGGCCTCAGCTGGGGCTGAGAAGAAAGGAAGGGAGGGACTGATAACAGTCTACAAATATGTCCCAAGTTGTTATAAAGAGGGCGGTGGCCAGCTGTTCTCCATATGCACTGAATTAGGACAAGACATAATGGGTTTAATCTGCAGCAAGGGAGATTTAGGTTAGATATTAGGAAAAACTTCTTGTCTGTAAGGACGGTTCAGCACAGGACCAGGCAACTTCCGGAGGTCATGGCATCCCCATCACTGGAGATTTTGAAGAACAGGTTGGACAAACCGGTCAGGGATGGGCTAGGGTTCCATGGTCCTGTCTCAGCAGGGGGGTGAACTAGTGACCCCTCAAGGTGCTTTCCAGACCAGCATTTCTATGATTCGGTGAATGAAATGGATGAGAGAGAACAGCATAAGTGGGTCGTGGGCCTGATCCTGGCTTTCCCAAGCAGGTCAGTATCATCATCCCTGTTTTACACATGGGGAAACTGAGGCACAGAGGGGTGATGGGACTTGCCCATGGTAGCTCAGCAGGAGAGCCAGGAATAGCACCCAGGTCTCCGGAGTCCCATTCCAGTGCTCCATCTGCTAGGCCAATGGGATGCCCCAGGCAGGTGCACTGGAACAGGGAGGGCCCTCCCACGGTTGAAAGTGAACAAGCCTGGCCTGTCCACTTTTCACCATGGGCCTGGCCCCCCGCCCTCCTCCCCAAGGCCCCACCAGAAACTGGAGCCTGGCCCAGGTAATAGTGGCCTGGGCAGCTGTGGGTAGCCATGGAGCAGGGGCCCCAGGAGGCGAGGACATGGGCTGGGGACTGTTCTTGGGGCTCCCCCACCATGGGAAGGTGGGAAGAAGAAGGGCGGGGACAGGGCCATGGAGGGGGCATGGCTTCATGTGCCCCCCACCCCGACACAGACTTTTAGGAAGAATCTGTTGCCCTTGGCCCCAGGTGCCTAATTACAAATATTTGCAGGATTGGGCCTGAAAAGACTTCAATGAGCTCTGAGGAAGCAACACGGTCTAGTGGGTAGAGCACTTGACTAGGAATTAGAAGCCCAGGATTCTCTTCTCAGCTCTGCTACTAACCTGCTGGGGGCCCTGGGGCTAGCCAGTTCACTGCCCTCTGCCTCGGGTTTCCCTCCCATCCCTTGTCTATTTAGGCCGGAAACTCTCTGAGGCCCGTGCTGTCTCATGCTATGTCTCTGTGCAGCTCCTGGCACAATGAGGCTATTGTCGTTAATTATACAGCTCCCGTGACTGTCGTGTGTGAGCGCCTCACAATTTTTAACATACTCCCTGGCAAGTAACTTTGTTAATGCAGAGTTCAGCCAAACTCCACCCTCTGAAAACCCAGGAATTGAGAGTTCATCCATTCCTAGATTCCAAGGCCAGAGGGAACCGTTGTGAAGGCCAGAAAACCTCCCCAAAGCAATTCCTTTGGAACGAGAGATCTTTAAAAAAAAAGTCATCTTGATTGTCAAATTGCCAGTGATGGAGGGTCCTCCATGCCCATAGAACCTTAACTCTGCGCCCTGGAGTGGGCCAGAATTCCCTGCCTGCTCTCCAATTGCATTCACTGAGCTGGGTGAAACTGAACTGAAGAGTGGAGGGATTAGCTGGAGCCGCTTGGCAGAGCTGTGATTGTGATATGAGGAGAGCTGGGGGGTGTCTGAGCCCCACTCCCATGTGTGGGGCTGACTTATAACAACGTTTCCTCAGCTCTCGTCCCCTAACGCCCCTACTCTATTTGCGCTACATTGATGATATCATCATCTGGACCCATGGAAGAGAAGCCCTTGAGGAATTCCACCATGATTTCAACAATTTTCATCCCACCATCAACCTCAGCCTGGACCAGTCCACACAAGAGATCCACTTCCCGGACACTACAGTGCTAATAGGTGATGGTCACATAAACATCACCCTATATCGGAAACCTACTGACCGCTATACTTACCTACATGCCTCCAGCTTTCATCCAGACCACATCACACGATCCATTGTCTACAGCCAAGCTCTAAGATACAACCGCATTTGCTCCAACCCTTCAGACAGAGACAAACACCTACAAGATCTCTATCAAGTGTTCTTACAACTACAATACCCATCTGCTGAAGTGAAGAAACAGATTGACAGAGCCAGAAGGGTACCCAGAAGTCACCTACTATAGGACAGGCCCAACAAAGAAAGTAACAGAACGCCACTAGCCGTCACCTTCAGCCCCCAACTAAAACCTCTCCAGCGCATCATCAAGGATTTACAACCTCTCCTGAAGGACGATCCCTCACTCTCCCAGACCTTGGGAGACAGGCCAGTCCTCGCTTACAGACAGCCCCCCAACCTGAAGCAAATACTCACCAGCAACTACACACCACACAACAAAAACACTAACCCAGGAACTTATCCTTGCGACAAAGCCCATTGCCAACTCTGTCCACATATCTATTCAAGGGACACCATCCTAGGACCTAATCAGATCATCCACGCCATCAGGGGCTCATTCACCTGCACATCTACCAATGTGATACATGCCATCATGTGCCAGCAATGCCCCTCTGCCATGTACATTGGCCAAACCGGACAGTCTCTATGCAAAAGAATAAATGGACACAAATCAGACGTCAAGAATTATAACATTCAAAAACCAGTCGGAGAACACGTCAACCTCCCTGGACACTCAATTACAGACCTAAAAGTGACAACTTCAACAAAAAAAATTCAAAAACAGACTCCAACAAGAAACAGCAGAACTGGAATTAATCTACAAACTGGACACCATTAAATTAGGCGTGAATAAAGACTGGGAGTGGATGAGTCATTACACAAACTACACCATTAAATTAGGCTTGAATAAAGACTGGGAGTGAATGAGTCATTACACAAACTAAAAAGTATTTCCCCATGTTAATTTCCCCCTTACTGTTACTCACACCTTCTTGTCAACTGTTTGAAATAGGCCATCCTGATTATCACTACAAAAGTTTTTTTTCTTCTGCTGATAATAACCCAACTTAATCGATTAGTCTGTTAGAGTTGGTGCAACCCCCGTTTTTTCATGTTCTCTGTATATATAGCTATCTATCTTCCTACTGTATTTTCCACTGCATGCATCTGATGAAGTGGGTTGTAGCCCACGAAAGCTTATGCTCTAATAAATGTGTTAGTCTCTAAGGTGCCACAAGTACTCCTGTTCTTTTTGTGGATACAGACTAACACGGCTGCTACTCTGAAACCACCCCCATGTGTGAGATCAAAGGAAAGGGGCGCACATGCAGCATGAAGAAGCCAGAAAGCCTGGCTTTGGCCCAGAGTTCTGGAGGACACAGAGAGGCTAAGGGACTTGCAGACAGACATGCAGGGAGTCTGTAGGAAAGCAGGGAATTAAACCCATGGCCCCCACGTCCAAGGTCAGGCCCATAACCACTGGGCACAGCCAGGGTCTGTGCAGCGCCCAGCGCAGTGGGGTCCTGATCTGACGTGGGGCAGCTGCAATTCCAATGACACGCTGTAAACTGTCCAAAGCAGGGACTGGTTTTATGTCATGTCCGTACAGCCCCTGGCACGACGGGCCCAGTGAGGGCCACTGCAGGGTACAGCACAATCAGGATTAATACACGGATCCTAGCATTTCCCATTCTTCCTCTGCTCAGGTGCTATAAGCAACACAGGGGAGGGCAGTGGTGTAACCCACCTGCACAGCTTTCAAAGCATCCCGCTAGCTCCCAGCACCAAGACGTCAGAGCTGTACAAGCCATGGGGCGCTGTGCCAAGGGGAGGGGGGAGTGCCTCCACACAAAGGTGTTACAGCGACAGTCAGTGCTCGCGGGCGTGTAGCCGCCCGCCGCAGCGTGTGTCTGCCCAGCTGTGACATGTCCCCTCGCTCTGGCTCCTGCTCTCATTTGTTCCATCTTCAGGTTTGGGCCTTTTTTCAAATGTCATTTGTTAGTGTGATTGTAGCCATGTATAAACTTACAGCATTCAGTGATCATCACCCATCCATCCCCAGGCATGCACTGTTCTTCCCCCAGAGTATCTATCTGTCCATCCCCATGCACCCCCTCATCTAATCTATCTACCTATCTATCCCCATCCACCCGTTCTATCCATCCCAATCCACCCCTTCTACCTACCTACCTATCTATCTATCCCCATCCACCCCTCTTATCTATCTATCTATCCCCATCCACCCTTTCTATCTATCCATCCCAATCCACCCCTTCTACCTACCTACCTATCTATCCCCATCCACCCCTCTTATCTATCTATCTATCCCCATCCACCCGTTCTATCTATCTATCCATCCCAATCCACCCCTTCTACCTACCTATCTATCCCCATCCACCCCTCTTATCTAGCTATCCCCATCCACCCCTCTTATCTAGCTATCCCCATCCACCCCTCTTATCTATCTATCTATCCCAATCCACCCCTTCTACCTACTTACCTATCTATCCCCATCCACCCCATCTATCTATCCCCATCCACCCGTTCTATCTATCTATCCCAATCCACCCCTTCTACCTACCTACCTATCTATCCCCATCCACCCCTCTAGCTATCTATCCCATCTCCTTGGTATCTAGGCACTACCATCAGAACACAGGTCTCCTGTGCAAAGCATCCCCGTCGATACCCGAGTTGTAACCTTTCCTAGCGCCGCAGCGCCCTCTGCTGGCCAATCCCCCATACCGCGGGACCCACCATTTATGCCTTTTCCCCCCTAACCCACCGGGTTTCCTGGTTTATTTTGTTTAATTTCAGGGCAATGAGTGAGGAGCTGGGGGCTAAGGCCCTGCCCCCCTGCAGCGGCGCTGGACGGGCGTGGACATGGCTCTGGGCGAAGGTGGAACGCCCATCGGGGTGAGACCTGTGCTGTTGGGGTACGTGTACCTGTTGGGTGCACGGTGGTTGTAGCCACGTTGGTCCCAAGATATCAGAGCCAAGGTGGGTGAGGTCACAGCGCCCATCCGCCCACTACACCACTGTGGGGCATTGGGGCCAGCACTGCCAGCCAGGGGAGAGCGCCCCCTGCTGAGCCCCCACCCCATTGCCTGCAGCATAGCGCCCCCAGGTGCCGCACTGGAGACAGCACTGACAGCCCCCTCCTGATGTTGTACTTAAAGTACAGATCTGTCTCATCTTACCCTGGGGTTACGTTCCGCAGTCAGCGCCTAAAGCGAAAATCGCGTAGAGTCAAAATTACATTGAGTGTAATGGCGGGCGACATCGCCCGCGCTACAGAAACAGTATTTAAATTGTTATTTTTCTCTTTTTTGTTTTGTTCTGTTTTTGCCGACCGTGTAAAGCTGAAATCGCACATGTTAAATGTGCCTAAGATGCGACAGACCTGTACCGCACAGGATCTTTTCAGGGGGAATAAGGTAAAACGCCACATTTATTAGTAATACATGTATCAATTAACACTGTATCATATGCATATAATATATTACACTCATGCACTCACTCACACACACACACACACACTCCGTCTTGTTGTTGTTACCAATTAGTTGCTCCCCTTAACTTCACTGGCCAGGTGGGGGACGGGTGGAGCCGGGCTTCTGTTGATCCGGATCGATGCTCCCATGTTGACAAGACGAGACTCGGGGTCCTCTGCAAGACACCTCACATTTATAGCAGCTTTCCTCTCATGCAAATCTGTACCAGATTCAAAATCCGTGTCTGTGTCCGTTGGTCCTTAGTGCTGCTTCCTTCTGGGTGTTGTCCCAACGCTGCTCAGAGAGGGTGTTTCCAAACCCCCTTCTAACCCCCAAGGCCGTCAATATGTCTGCTCTTCTTTAGTGAGCCCACTTGACAGGTTTTATTTCCTTGGGTCTGGCTTCCATCCCCGCTCCAAGGGTTGCAGCTGTCTGGAGGGGCCTGTCTTCCACGCCTTCCTCAGTCACACCTCGTTCATTCAACAGGGCAATCGATTTGGGGGAGGGGAGGGGAGATCTTATTCTACTCCTAGCAAAAAAAGACATTTTTCTTCTACTTTAACTATCCTTAGGGGCTATAATATTATACCAAGGCTTAACACAAAGTTTCTACATGAGGGTTTGATACAAAGTTTCCATATACCAGGGCTCATCAGTACAAGGTTTCTATATGTGGATTTCATACAAAGTTTCATGAAAACAGAGGTCACACGTGGGTAGACCCACCACAAGGTTATATGAAGAGGCACCATGTAAAGTCATATGAAAATTATCAGAGATTTATCTACACTGAGCCCCCCACCCCACTGCCTGCAGCACATCACCCCCAGGTGCCGCACTGGGGCCAGCACTGACAGTTAGGGGAGAGCACGCCCTGCTGAGCCCCCCACCCTGCTCCCTTCAGCACAGCGCCCCCTAATGACAACATCCCTTCTCTGCAAACGTATTTAAAGCCTGATGACAGAGCCTAGTACCCCCTCACCCCACATCCAGAACGAGGCCCGCCTGGGGCCTGGTAGAGTGGTATCATTGCTTTGTTTGATAACGAATCCCCCTGTTTACACATTGCCCAGCGCTCTGCCATATGCCCAGCATTCCTGCGTGGGAGGGAGCGTATGGGCTTCTGGCCCGGAGAGTCACCAGCTGGGCTCCCACCCACGAGGCTGCAGCAAGGACACCATCCAACGCAGGCCTCTTGGGATCTACTTTGCTCACGTAACGAGGGGGCGGAGAGAATCAGGGGCTCCTCTGTCAGCTCCACCCAGCTTGGGGGACTGCGTGGGGGCAGGGGAGGCGCTTTTCACTGAGATCCTAAAACATTTTCATGCATGTTCCTATTTCTGAGTCCAGTGCCATAGTGCAGTGCTAGGGGGCGCTGTGCTGCGGGAAGCAGGGTGGAGGCTCAGTAGGGGGCGCTCTGCCCTGCAGTCGGTGCTGACCCCAAAGCCCCAGGGTGTCACTAGGGGGTGCTGCAGGGAGTGGGGAGATGGTGCTCTCCTTTGGCACCCACCAGTGACCCCATTGCCCTGGGTGATTATCCCATAAGCTGGCTGGGACTGGCTGGATGAGGTGTGCGCGGAGGTGGTCTTTGATTGTCGTAACAATCCCCAGCAAATAGCGACACTGCAGGGGCTTCTCTGCCTCTCGGGACCCAATTCTGCTGCAGAAAACCCACAGATCCTACAGCAGCGTTAATTGACCCCGGTGCCATGGGACACCTGTCACTCCCACACCCTGTCCCTGCGCAGCCTCTCACTGCCTTGCTCTGTCATTAGCTTCACTCCACCGCCGCCTGATGGTGCATCTTGTAGCCAGCTTCACTGTCTCATGTCCGTGACTGTCCCAGCTCCCCCTTCTCCCTGGCTGCAAACGGGGCTCCTGGCCAGTGCAGGGAGTGTGCCCTGTAAACCAGTTAGCACCCCACTGTGGGGAGTGCTGCAGAGCAAGGGAGCAGCTGCAGATTGGTCCTGGCAGGGCAGGGAGAGAAAACAAACAAACAGACAAAAGATAGGTGAGCAGCAGGAGGAAAATGAGGAATTCTGTGGTGGAAACGCTCTGTCCTGCGGTATTTCGGAGAACAGCCCAATACCAGAGCTGTGCAGGCCGGGGCCTGTTTGAGATGAGTATGGCAACATGCCTCACACCACTCGGCTAGAATTCTTCGAGGGGTCAGTACACATGTGGATAAGGGTGATCCAGTGGGTAAAGCGTGCTTGTGTAACGCCCACAGACCCTGGTCGTCGGTGGGCGGGATTGAACTTGGGACCTCTAGAGCCAAATGCATGAGCCTCCACTGCATGAGCTAAAAGCCACGTGGCCCTAAGCTAAGGCTGTAGAGCAGACTCATTAATCTCTCTCTCTAAGGACTTGTCTTCACTACCTGCCCGGATGGGCGGGCAGAAATCGATCTCTCGGGAATCCATTTATCGCGTCTCATCAGGACGCGATAATCAATCCCCGAATAGATGCGCGTACTCCACCAGCCCAGGTTGGAGTAACTGTCGTCGACGGGGAAGCCGCGGCGGTCGATTTGCCGCCGTCCTCACAGCAGGGTAAGTCGGATCAGATACGTCGAATTCAGCTACGCTATTCCCGTAGCTGAATTTGCGTATCTGAAATCGATCCCCCCCTGTAGTGTAGACGTAGCCTGAGTAAGGTCTCGGTGCCACTAGATGGGACAGAACCCAGGAGGTGTGTGGCTTACACCTGGACTTGCAGAAAGCCTTTGACAAGGTCCCTCAGCAAAGGTGCTTAAGCAAAGTAAGCTGTCATGTGATAAACAAGAGATCGTCTCATGAATTGGTAACTGGTTAAAAGACAGGAAACAAAGGGGAGGAATAAATGGTCAGTTTTCACAATGGAGAAGGGTAAATAGCAGGGTCCCCCAAGGGTCTGGGCCGGGACCAGCGCTGTTTAACATTTTCATTAAGGAGTTGGAAAAAGGGGTGAACAGTGAAGTGGCAGCTGGGAGATGATATAAAATTACTCAAAATGGTGAAGTCCAAGACTGACTGTGAAGAGCTACAAAAGGATCTCACAAAACTGGGTGACCGGGCAACAAAATGGCAGATGAAATTCAGTGTTGATCAGTGTAAAGTAACGCACATTGGAGAACGTAGTCCCCACTGTACATACAAAATGACGGGGTCTAAATTAGCTGTTACCATTCAAGAATGAGATCTTGGCGCCATCGTGGAGAGTTCTCTGAAAACATCCACTCAGTGTGCAGCGGCTGTCGAAAACGTGAACAGAATGTTTAGGAACCAATAGAAAAGGGATAGAAAATAAGAGAGGAAATATCACAATGCCACTCTATAAATCCATGGTACACCCACACCTTGAATACCGAGTGCAGCTCTGGTCACCCCATCTCAAAGGAGATACTTATATTAGAACTGGAAAAGGTGCAGAGAAGGGCAATGAAAATGATCAGGGGGATGGAACAGCTTCCGTAGGAGGAGAGATTAAAAAGACTGGGACTGTTCAGTGTAGAACAGAGCCGACCGGGGGGCGGGTGAGGGGAGGGGGGATCGATATAGAAGGCCATAAAATCAGGAATGGGGTGGAGAGACTGAATATTTGCCTCGTCACGTAACACAAGAACCAGGGTCACCGGATGAAATGAACAAGCAAACGGAAGGACGTGCGTCTCCGCCCAAAGCAACCTGCGGAACTCACTGCCAAGGGACTGGGCTCAGAGCAGACTCAGCTCAGCCCTTGGCCGGGTCCATCAATGGCTGCTAGCCAAGGTGGCCTGGTCAGTGCCCCTGGCTGCCAGCATCCCCAAGCAGGGCCGGATTAACCTTTAGTGGGCCCGGCGCCAAACATATTTGGAGCATGAAGCGGGAATGTCAATCCCCAGACTGAGGGGCCAGCCAGGGGCAGTGGACATGGCATGGCAGGGGCGGCCCCGCTCCGCCCAGCCCAGTGCGAGGGCACTATTTACAAACCGGCAGTTGCCAGACGCACAGCGCCTGCCCGGCCCTGTGCTGCCAGCATGCCCCTTCCCCTCGGGGGCGGGCCCAAGCCGTGCCACACAGCCCCCCCTGCCCAACACCCCCCGACTCCCTATGGCCAGAGCCCCCTCACAAATGCCCAGCACCCTGCACAACACCACCCCTGCCCAGAACCCCCCTCAGCACCTCCATTCCCTAGTGCCCCAACACACACAGATCTTCCCCGCCCCCTCACAGCCCAGCACCCCCCAGAGACCCCCTCCCCCATGTCCTGCCCCCCCGGCTGCACTCCCTGGCCCTTCTAGGAGGTGACTCTGAGCCGGCCGCGCAGCCAGCGCTGATCCCAGGGTGGGGAATCGCTCTGGCCCTTCAGGAGTGGCGCGATCAGCCAAGCCCCCAACACTGTCCCCCCAACTGGCCGAGACTGGCCGGGCTTCTGCACCCGTCCCAGGCGGCTCAGCTCCGGGGAGACAGGTGGGGCCCCACAGGTGGTGGGAAGCAGAGACTGCCCAGAGCCAGAGGTGCACTGGGGTGGGGCCAGGGGGCAGAGAGGACCAGGGGGGTGGGGCCAGGGGGCAGAGAGGAGTAGGGGGCCCTCCTGCGGCTCTGATCCTGCCCGGGAGCCCTGGCGCCTGCCAGCACTCAAGATGGCGTCCCGTGGCCTCCCAGCCCAATGGTGTCTTTCTTTGCCACCATTCAAGATGGCGTCCCACCCCGGCTTCGCGTGCCCTTCGCGCCGCCCGCACTCAAGATGGCGGAGCTATCCTCCCAGGAACCAGCGACAGAGCACGGTGACTGACAGGCGGGTCAATGCAATCAACAGGCCGCTTGCAAAGATCGACAACTCCACCGGCCAATCAACTGGAAATGCGTCGAACTGCACCGCCTTCTTCCGACGTCAGGCGACCCGCGGGCCTCGCGAAGACCAATGAGAGTGGAGGGAGCGGCCGGAGTGACGCGGAGGCGCGCCAATGGGGGCGGAAACGGAAGGAACGGGCTGTCGTCGCCGGGAGTCAGAGCCGGAGCGCGGCACCACGTGAGCGGCCTCCGGGAGCGCGAGGTGAGAGCGGCCGGGCGGGGCGGTCACGCGAGCCCGGGGCTTGGCCTGCGGCCTGGTCCGGACCCGGGATCGGGCGGGGGCCCCGGGCCGCGTCTCTCCCCGCCCGGCCCCGCGGGGCTGCTCCGTGCGGCGGGCGACGGGTCAGAGCCGGGGCCGCGCCGGAGGGGGGGGGGGCGGTTCCGGAGATGGGGGGAGGGGAGCGGGGCCTGTTGCGGGCGATGCTCTGGTGTCTCCAAGGCGTCTGCGACCCCCCCCCCGTTCCCGTTCCCGTCCCCCCCCCCGCTCTGTGCCCCGGGCGCGGGGGGCCCGGTCCCTTTAGTGCTTTGCTCCCAGGGGGGGCTGGGCTCGATCCCCGACAGGGGCAACTATGGGGGGGGGGAAGTTCCGTGTAAGAGTTACCCCCCCCCGCCCCCAGCTGTGCCAGTGCCCCTCAGTCCTCACCTGCAGCCCCTGCTAGCCCAGCCTCGGCTCCCCACCGGCTCTGTGGGTGCCCCTCCCAACCTGCAACCCCAGCCCTGGGCTTCCCCCTCCCCAGCTCTTCTAGTGCCCCTCAGTCCTCACCTGCAGCCCCCTGCTAGCCCAGCCTTGGGCTCCCCATTGGCTCTGTGGGTGCCCCTCCCAACCTGCAACCCCAGCCCTGGGATCCCCCCAGTTCTGCCAGTGCCCCTCAGTCCTCACCTGCAGCCCCCTACTAGCCCAGCCTCGCCTCCCCACCGGCTCTGTGGGTGCCCCTCCCAACCTGCAACCCCAGCCCTGGGATCCCCCCAGTTCTGCCAGTGCCCCTCAGTCCTCACCTGCAGCCCCCTGCTAGCCCAGCTTCTGCTCCCCACCGTCTCTGTGGGTGCCCCTCAATCCTCACCTGTGGCCCCCTCCCATCCCAGCCCTGGGCTTCCCCCTCCCCAGCTCTACCGGTGACCCTCAATCCTCGCCTGCAGCCCCCTGCTAGCCCAGCCTTGGACTCCCCATTGGCTCTGTGGGTGCTCCTCCCAACCTGGAGCCCCCTGCAACCCCAGTCCTGGGCTCCCCTTAGCTCTTCCAGTGCCCCTTAATCCACACCTGTGGCCCCCTGCTATCCCAGCTTTTGCTCCCCCCTGGCTCTGTGGGTGCCCCTCACTCCTGACCCGGAGCCCCCTGCTATCCCAGCCCTGGACTCTCCTCCCCCTCAGCTCTACCAGTGATTCTCAATCCTGACCTGCTGCGGTCCCTTGCTATCCTAGTCTTGTGCCCCCCCTCCCCCCCCACTAGTGCTCCTCAATCCTGACCCGCAGCCCCCTGGTTGCTCAGCTCTGTGGCTGCCCCTCAGTCTTGACCTGCAGCCCCCTGTTACCCCAGCCCCCGCTCTTCTGGTTCCCCTCAGTGCGGACCCGCAGCCGCTGAGTGCATCTCTTCCTCGCAGAATGGCTGAGCAGGACGTGGAGAACGAGCTGCTGGATTATGAGGAGGATGAGGAGCCCCAGGTGGTGGCGGATGCGGTTCCTCCTCCAGCAAAGAAGGACGTGAAAGGCTCCTACGTGTCCATCCACAGCTCGGGCTTCCGGGATTTCCTGCTCAAACCTGAGCTGCTGCGAGCCATTGTGGACTGTGGCTTTGAGCACCCGTCTGAAGGTAGGAGCGGAGCCGAGGCCCCCGGCCCCCAGGAGCGCAACCCCCTTGCCAGCCCGCCTGGGAGGAGCTGCGGGCGGGGGCCGTAGAGAGCGGCGCTGCCTGGTGAGAGCTGCGGGGGGACGGGGGCGTCGGCAAGGGAGTGAGATCCTCAAATCTGCCCTGCCAAGTGGGGAAGCAGGGGCTCAGTAGGGGGCGCTCTCTCCCGCAGTCAGTGCTGGCCCCAGTGAGGCACTAGGGGGCGCTGTGCTGCAGGGAGTGGGGTGGGACTAGGGGCCGCTCTCCCCGGCAGTCAGTGTTGGTCCCAGTGCGGCACTAGGGGGAGCTGTGCTACAGGAAGTGGGGTGGGACTCAGCAGGGGGTGCTCTCCCCTGGCAGTCAGTGCTGGTCCCAGTGCTCCAGTGTGGCACTAGCAGGCGCCGTGCTGCATGCAGTGAGATGGGACTCAGCAGGGGAGGCTCTCCCCTGGCAGTGCTGGTCCCAGTGTGGCACTAGGGGGTGCTGTGCTGCAGGGAGTGGGGTGGGATTCAGTAGGGGGCCCCCTCCCCGGCAGTCATTGCTGGTCCCAGTGCGGCACTAGGGTGCGCTGTACCCCTGGGAGTGGGGTGGGACTCACTAGATGGTGCTGACCCTAATGCCCCAGAGCAGGAGGGGCGTAGGGTTTAGTGGGTTAGAGCAGGGGGCTGGGAGTCAGGACTCCTGGGTTTTATCCCCAGCTCTGCCTCGATCTGCTGTGCCCCTTGTAACTGCCATGCGTCCGCCCTTGCTCCCACAGTGCAGCATGAGTGCATCCCACAGGCCATCCTTGGCATGGACGTGCTGTGCCAGGCCAAGTCGGGCATGGGCAAGACGGCCGTCTTCGTGCTGGCCACGCTGCAGCAGATCGAGCCGGTGGATGGACAGGTAAGGGGGGGGCGGGTGTCTGTGTGTATGTCTGGCCTGGGCTGGGGGATTTGCTGAGGGAGAGGAGCAGGCATGCCTCCCGGCCCCCTCGCCTCTCTCTGCCCCAATCCACGTGGGAAGGGACCCGGGTCACCCGCATGGCTGTGGGGTGGACTTGGCAAGGAGAACATAAGAATGGCCACACGGGTCCAGCTAGCTAGGTCCTGGGGCTGCCTCCTTGACCATCTTGGCTCATAGCCGTTGCTGGACCTCTCCTGCAGGAACTAACTCCTTCTTTTCTGAGCCCAGTTATACTTTTGTCCACCTCTTGCCTGCGCTGTTGCTCGTTAAGCAAACGAAGGCCACGCGTGTTTCACAGCGAGGGGGGTTAACCCCAGGAACGGATGCCAGGGGCAGGGTTGGATTCTCTGTCTCGATGCCTTGCATGCGAGCCGCCCTGGGGAAGGTGCCTTAGCCTGACGCGCTGTTGGGCTCAGTACAGGGGTGAGGGGGGGCTGGTCCCTGGCCGTGTTACACAGGAGGTTGGGTTAGATGGGCCCTTCTGGCCTGAAACTCCTGGGAAGCGGATCCCTGGGAGGCCGGTTCTGGGCCCGCCCCTGGGGTGATTGTGGGGTGCTGCTGACGCAGGGGGAGAATCCAGTGTGGATGGGGCCGTGTATTTCTCTAGCCTAGGGGTCCGGGACAGGCTGCTGCTGAGAACCAGCCCTTCTGCTTTCAAATCTGACTATGTGCTGGGGGCGGGGGTCCCTGGTGGGGATCACGCTGGGCTGTGGGGGTGGCACCACCCTGGGGGTGGGCGAGCGGGTTAGCCTGCCTGGGCACTGCTGCCATGTGTCTGGCTCTCCAGTGACTGCCCCGGGGGGCTGGCTCAGACACACCAGCCTGGCACTGGGCTGGTGCTGTGATACCCCCGTGGGCTGGATCCTGCCCCGGGACAGCCTCCCAGCGGGCCGTAGCCACGCGTGGATCTGGGAGGACGTCGCTCAGGCCACAAGCCCCTTGTTCTGGGGCCTGCCGGAGCTGGATGCCCATCCCCCGGGGCTGGCAGTCACCGAACTCTGCTCCGCTGAGCCCGGGCCACTGGGGACCAAGGCCTGCCCCGGAGCCATGCGCCAGAGCAATCTTGGCTAGCAATGGGGCCTGTCCCTGCTGTTGTAGGGGGCCAGCGTGCTGCACCCCAGAACTGGCCGCATTAGTGGGCAGTGGATCCTGTGGGGACAGCGCTCCTATGCCGAAAGGGGGCATGTCTGAGGCGAGGTGATGGCTGGGGGGGGCTGGGAATGGAGTAACAGACACTGCTGCTCTGGGGCTGCTGTTGGGAACCAGCCCTGTGCTGGGGGGAGATCCCCCCCATTCCTGGGCTGGGGGAGCCCTTCGGGGGCTTTGGCCCTGCCCCGTCGGGTGGCAAGACCTTGTCCGGGGCTTCAGGAGAAGGGTGGGTGGGGGTGTTTGCTGCTGCAGGGTGGGGCAGTGCTACGGGAGGGGGCATGGACCCCAATGCTCTGGATTAGTCCGGTCTCCATGGGTGTGGGGGGAGCTCTGAAAGCTCAGGGAAGGGGCAAAGATGGGGGCACCTGTTCTCTGGGATTTGGGGGAGGGAGTGGCTGTCCCTGGGTGGGGGCGTCAGGCTGTGTCCCGGGGAAGGGGAGGGCAGGGTCTCTCGTGGGGTGCTGGGGTGACCCCGTCTCTCTCCCCCTCCCAGGTTTCGGTGCTGGTGATGTGCCACACGCGGGAGCTGGCGTTCCAGATCAGCAAGGAGTACGAACGCTTCTCCAAGTACATGCCCAGCGTCAAGGTGAGCCAGGAACCCCCTCCCCCACACCCCTGGTGCCCCCCCGTGGAGCCATGAGCGTTATTCAGCCTGGCTCCAGGGGGTGAGGGGTGTGGGGAGTATCCCCCCCCTTCCAGGGGACATGGCCTTGGGGAGACAGCCCCCCTCTTCCATCCCCAGCATGAGCCCCCTAGCAGTTGCCTGCATGACAGTGTTGAGGGCCTGAAACTTGGAAGCTGCAAGGGTGGGTCTCTTTCTCCTCCGTGCTCGTGTGGGAGACCCAGAGTGTGGCTGGGGGTGGGTCAGGACTCCTGGGTTCTCTCCTTTCTGGGGGTGGGTCAGGACTCCTGGGTTCTCTCCAGGCTCTGGGTGTCAGGACTCCTGGGTTCTAGTTTACGCTCTGCCACTAAACTGCCCTTGGACGAGGCCTGTCCCCCTGTCTCAGTTTCCCCCAGCGGGGGGGGGGGGGGAGGAGGGGAGAGGGACCCAGGTGTGCCTGGTGCTGGAGGTTCGCTGACTGGCCACTGACCCTGCTGTTCCCCCGGTTGCCTGCAGGTGGGGGTGTTCTTCGGGGGCCTGTCCATCAAGAAGGACGAGGAGGTGCTGAAGAAGAACTGCCCCCACATCGTGGTGGGGACCCCGGGGCGCATCCTGGCCCTGGTGCGCAACAAGAGCCTCAACCTGCGCAGCGTCAAACACTTCGTGCTGGACGAGTGCGACAAGATGCTGGAGCAGCTTGGTGAGATGGGGGTGGTGCTGGGACATGGCGCGGGACGACCCCCAGAGGGTCCCAACCTGCCCAGGGTACCTGAGGCCTAGGGGCTGTCTGCATCATCTGTCAGGACTCCTGGGTTCTGTTCCCAGCCCTGGGAGGAGAGTGGGGCCTAGTGGTTAGAGCAGGTGGGGGTTGGGAGTCAGGACTCCTGGGTTCTGTTCCCTGGCCTGGGAGGGGAGTGGGGCCTAGTGGTTAGAGCGGGGGAGAATGGGGGGTGGGGGGGCATGGCTCCTGGGTTCTATCCCCACTCCCCTCCCAGCGCTGGGAATACATAACAGGCTATGAACCTTCTACAGCTGCCTGGGTGGAGGGCGTCTCCTTCCTCTGGGTCAGGGATGGCACCAACTAGTTCTGCCCTAGGGATCCTGCCAGCATCAGGCCCGGACCTGCCTGATGCCAGGGGCTGCCCAGTCACGGGGGCCCGGCTGTGTGTCCCTGGGTCCTGCTGGTCTGAAGCCCAGGCCGGTGTGTCGGGGGTGTGACCCCAGGCCTTGGGGGAGTGGGGGAGCTGCAGGGGAATACAGATATCCAGAGGGGTGGGGGAGGCTGATTGCAGGGGATCAAACAGTCTGGGTTTAAGCCACCTGCTGTGGGGAGCGACTTGGGGGGGGCTCAGCTGGCTCTGATGTCGGGGGTGGCTGGAGCTGTGACCCCAGGGGCTGGTTCTGGGCCCGATTCCCAGAGTTGGGCCGGGGGGTTATCGCGAGGGCCCGCCCCCCGAGCATCCCCCCAGCCGTCTCCAGTGCAGTGACCCCCTCCCTCCCCACAGACATGCGGCGGGACGTGCAGGAGATCTTCCGGCTGACGCCCCACGAGAAGCAGTGCATGATGTTCAGCGCCACCCTCAGCAAGGAGATCCGGCCTGTCTGCAGGAAGTTCATGCAGGACGTGAGTCACCTGCCGCCTGGCCCATCTCCCCCCCCCGCCCCCTCGTGGGTCTGCCCCCCCATCCCCCTCTGCTACCGGTCTACCCCCTGCCAATCGCCTCCTGCCCCCCACCCCATTCCCTCCCGTGTGGGCCGCCCGGCCTGGCCCCTCACCCCTCATGGGCCTGGTCCCTAGCCAGGAAAGTGACCCTCGATCCCTACCGCCGGCTGGGCTCAGCACTGAGCAGTCCTAAGCCTCCGGGCCTGGCTGCCAGCAACTCACCCAGCACCTGCTGGCTTGGTGGGGGCACCCAGCCAGGTCTACTGTTCTGGGCTGGTGGCAGCCTGGGAGGGGCCAGCTGCTCTGGGGTTCCTGACGCCCTCACGCAGGGTCCCTGGGACCCCAGCGCTCTCTGTGGGAGGGTCTGCTGCCGAAAGCCGTCCTGCCACGCTGGCTGCTCGGAGCCCTGCCAGGCCCTGGCACAGCGAGGGTTGGCAGCCCTATGCCCCGGCACATCCGTAGCCTGGGTGAGGCAGGCGCTGCTGTGGGGGTGTTGCTGATCCATGCTGGAGGTGGAGTTTTGACCCGTTCAGTGGCTGGGCGGTGTGGGGAGGATAAGGGTTTACTACAGCTGCTGTTGAAGGGAGCTCCTCCCCTGGCTCAAGTGGCGGAGCTCCTGCTATTAGTTCCGGGTTCAAACCGGGGGTGGGGGGGTCGGCTCACGGGGGGCTGGGTTGAAGCCCCTTTGGCAGCGAGGGGGTGTCGCTGAGCTGCCCCCTTTCTCCCCAGCCCATGGAGGTGTTCGTGGACGACGAGACCAAGCTGACGCTGCACGGCCTGCAGCAGTACTACGTCAAGCTGAAGGACAGCGAGAAGAACCGCAAGCTCTTCGACCTGCTGGACGTGCTGGAGTTCAACCAGGTGTGTGTGGGGGCAGAGGGGCTCGGGGGCGGGACGCCCGGGTGGGGAGTGGGGGGCAGGGGTAAGAGCGGGGGGCTGGAGCAGGACTCCTGGGTTCTGGCTGGCTGCGACACTGGGGCCAGGCTATCGATCCGAGCCACCCACAGCGCTAGGCCCCTGGGAGATCCAGGAGAGGGGGTTAGAGCGTGCTCAGTCTCCTCGGGCCACACTGTGGTGGTGGGGGGGGGGGAACACCCCCAGATGGGAGACCAGCGCAGGACAGGCCCTTTGGACTCCACTGCAGCAGAGGTGGGGTGTGTGGATGGCTGGGCAGAGGGGGCAGGTGCAGGATTGACCTGGGGGGTCTGATCCCAGGCAAGATCTGGGGGCTGGGCCGGGCTGGGGTTGAACAGCTGGTCCCCCTGTGCTGATGGGGTGGGGGCAGGGAGGGGGTGGAGCTGTCTGAGGTAGGGAGGGCTGCCTGCTAACTCTCCGCCCCTCCCCCAGGTGGTGATCTTTGTCAAATCGGTGCAGCGCTGCATGGCACTGGCCCAGCTGCTGGTGGAGCAGAACTTCCCGGCCATCGCCATCCACCGGGGCATGTCGCAGGAGGAGAGGTGGGTGCTGGGCTGGCTGGGGGGAGGGGCGGGGCCTGGCCTGGCCTGGCCTGGGAGGGATGTTGGGTCTCATTGACCTGATTCGTGCTGGCACCAGGCTCTGGGAGGGAAGCAGGGCCTAGTGGTTGGAGCAGGGCTGGGGTCTCAGGTGTGATTCTCCCCCAGGCTGTCCCGGTACCAGCAGTTCAAGGATTTCCAGCGCCGCATCCTGGTGGCCACCAACCTGTTCGGGCGGGGGATGGACATTGAGCGTGTCAACATCGTCTTCAACTACGACATGCCCGAGGACTCGGACACCTACCTGCACCGGGTGAGCTCTGCCGCTGGGGAGAGCCGGGCCTGGGTTCTGACCCTGCACCCTCCGGCCCGGGAGAGCCGGGCCCTGCCTGCCACCGGGGGGCCTGATGCTGCGGCTGCTGGCCCGGGCATTGGGGTGGAGCCTCATTGCCCCCAGGCTCTGCCCAACATTGGGAGCCCAGCACCCCAGGCCCGGCTCCTGTTACTGGAGCAAGTGGTTGAGGCTGAGGCACCCTGGCTGGCAGGCGGTGTGGCCCTGGCCACCCAGGGATGGGTTTGATCTGGGCCTGTCGGAGTGTGGGGGGTTATCAGGCAGGGAGGGTGCTTGGCAAGTGGCCCCTGCTGATGCCCCCATGGGGTTGAGGGGCCAAGCCTGGGGGTCTCAGAGCTGCCTTCCCCCCCCCTCCAGCTGCATCGCCCAGGGTGGGTCACAGAACCACCCCAGCCAGGCGCTCCGTCTTCAGGCCCCATGCCCTGCCACACCTGCGCTGGGCTCCCAGTCGGTTGCAGCTTCCTAGTGGGAGGAGCTCCCGGCAGGAACCCAGGAGTCCAGTGCCCTGCCTGTCACATGGTGCTGGTGGGCGTGGCTCCGGGAGGCCCCTCCCCACTGACAGCCCCTCCCCGCTCATTGCAGGTGGCGCGTGCCGGGCGCTTTGGCACCAAGGGCCTGGCCATCACCTTCGTGTCGGACGAGGGCGACGCCAAGATCCTCAACGAGGTGCAGGATCGCTTCGAGGTGAACGTTGCTGAGCTGCCAGAGGAGATCGACATTTCCACGTACAGTACGTACCCGCCAGGGGCAGCCCTCGGCCCTTCGCCCTCCCCCCAGGAGGCTCTTGCCCAAATCCTGTCTTTCTGGGGGATGTCCCAGCTGGGGAGTGCCATGCCCTGAGGGCACCCAGGTGCTATGGTGTTGGGCCTGTAGATTACACTCAGCATGGGGTGGGGCCTCTCCTGATCTCTATGCTTGTGGATTGGTAGCAGCCACCAACACCTCCCCCCATCACCTCTGCCCCCGTGATTGTAGAGGTGGCCGCTGTGCCAGCTGCTCTGGGGGCCACAGCTCAGTGGTGGATCCCCCTAGTGGTGGGGAGTGAGTCTGAGTCAGGTCACAGTGAAGAACTGAATGGGGTGGGGGAGCCCTCTGGTGGCAGAAGTGGGATTAACAGCATCTTTCTCTTGCAGTTGAACAGAGCCGATAACCGGATCGGACCCCCCTGCCCAGAACCAGCCCGGCTGCTCTTTTTAACCCTTTGTAAGCCAGATCACGGGTATTTCATTTTTTGTATGCAGTTTTTAAACCTGTAGATGTGTGTGTAAGAGTGTCTCAAATAAACTTTTTATTACCAAGTGCCTGTGGTGGAGTTTTAGCTTCTTGATGGGCTCAGTGAGATTGAAATTTTTGTGTGTAATGGCACTCTGCACTGGAGGGTCTAATTAATTTTAAATGCCTTGTCTGATACTGTACATCTGGACTGGAAAGTGGTTGCAGCTGTTCACAATAGCTGTGTCCCACCCCAGAGATGGCTGCATCTATCTGTGATTAAAAACTGTTTCAAAGTATTGTGTTTTGTCTCCCTGAGACACTGGGAGTCAGGACTCCTGGGTTCTATCCCAGCATTGAGGGGAAGTAGGGTGTCGTGTAGGTCATACTCGCAGGACGGGGGGACGCTATCCTAGGAAGCGGTGATGCTGGAAAAAGATTTGGGGTTGTGGTGGACAATCAGCTGACGATAAGCTCCCACTGCAATGCTGTAGCTAAAGGATGCGTGAAGAGGGGACGCTCAGGTAGGAGGAGGGAGGTTACTTTACTCTGTATCTGGTACTGGTCTGAGTGCCGCTTAACTAGTGTCCAGCTCTGGTGTCCCCACTTCCAGACAGAGGCTGATCAATTGAAGAGAGGCCAGAAGGCCCGTGAAGATTCGCAAACCTGCCCTGTAGTGACAGACTCCAGGAGCTCAGTTGGATTAGCAGAGACAGGGAAGGGGTGACTGGGTCAGTCTATAGGAACTGTGATCATGGGCTCTTCAGTCTCACAGCCAAAGGGCTGGAAGCGAGACCGTCACACTGGAAATCG
Source organism: Malaclemys terrapin pileata (assembly GCF_027887155.1). Lineage (NCBI taxonomy): Eukaryota > Metazoa > Chordata > Testudines > Emydidae > Malaclemys > Malaclemys terrapin. The sequence goes on along the minus strand of NC_071527.1, from coordinate 14,795,941 downwards.
GCAGGGAGGGTAAATGAACCCGGGACAGCTTCCCCGGGGGCGTGGTGGATTCTCAGCACTGGCCCTTTCCCAGTGGAGCCGGGACATTCTGCTCTCAATGCAGCAGGAGTGAATCCAGGGAGGGCGGGGGCCTGTTCTGCAGCTGGTTGGACTCAGAGGATCACCGTGGGCCCAGCTGCCCTTAGAACATGTCATCTAGAGCAGGGGTAGGCAACCTATGGCACGTGTGCCGAAGGCGGCACACGAGCTGATTTTCAGTGGCACTTGCACTGCCCAGGTCCTGGCCACCGTTCCGGGGGGCTCTGCATTTTAATTTAATTTTAAATGAAGCTTCTTAAACTTTTTAAAAACCTCATTTACTTTACATACAACAATAGTTTAGTTATATATTATAGACTTATAGAAAGAGACCTTTTAAAAACGTTAAAATGTATTACTGGCACTCGAAAACTTAAATTACAGTGAATAAATGAAGACTTGGCACACCACTTCTGAAAGGTTGCCGACCCCTGATCTAGAGGGTTAGAGCAGCGGGGGCTGGGAGTCAGGACTCCTGGGTTCTCTCCAGCCACCACACACGTGGCTCCTCGAAGCAGCTGTTTTTGTCACAAAACTTAATATTTTAATAACTTTAAAAAGATCATTTAAAAAAAAAAAGTGTCCCCAGTGAGACAGACAGCCGAGCCCTGGGGGCCGCCGCAGGCTGGGGCCGCCGCAGGCTGGGTCCGCTTGCCTCCTTCAGCTCCGGCCGTGTCGTACCGTCATCGAAGCCAAGGGCGGTGGCTGGTGCTGCAGTGCCTGGGGGGAGGGGCAGAGTCCTCTGGGCTGGGGGGGGTTCATCACTGCTGGCTGGATTCATCTCCACTACCCGCGCTCAGCCCGGCCCAGCGTCGTACCGCAGGCGGGGCCGGGGACCCGGTCATACCAAAGGGAAAGGCGCCCCCTGTGGCCAGAGGACGTCGCGTCGGAGCTGAGTGGCTGCCCTGTTGGCGTTGCTATTGCTGGCGATGCTGGCCGCGCGCAGGCCTGGGGCTGGTGAGTGCCCAGCGGGTGGGGGCAGCTGGGCAGCGTAACGGTGCCCCCCGCTGCCTGGCAGGTTCCGCTGGGCAACCGTTGAAGCATCTGCATGCGGCGAGTCCGGGTGCGTGGTGGGTCTCTGCTCACGGGCAGGGCCAGGCCGGGGGCAGGGGGCCGGGTTTTCTCATGTGCAAAGCTGCGGTGTCCGGAAATGGGCTGAGTGCAAGAGTGCTACAACCCTGACTCCTGTGACGGCTGGAGCCCCTGCTGGGAAAGGGGGGGGGGGTTAGAGCAGGACTCGACCCCCCCCACTGTCCCCTCCCCCCAGGCTGCCTCATGGTGAGTCAAAATGACAAATGGGGTCCTGGCTCTCAGCCCCTCCCAGAGCTGGGGACAGACCCCAGGGGTCCTGGCTCCTAGATCCCCCATCCCCTCCCAGAGCTGGGGACCGACCCCAGGGCTCCCAGCCCCTCTCTCTGGTTTCTAATTCCTTTTCTGCCCAGCTCTGCCTCATTTCTCTTCTAAACCCTGCCCACCCTCCAAAACATGGGCAGGAGGGCAGTGGGGGACGGGGGATGGGGAAGGGCTGCAGGGCAGAAGACTCCTGCGCTGTTGTGGAGCCCCACCCGGCCCCCCTTACCCGCGTGGCGGTTGAGGTGGAGAACTCTGAGTACTTGGCCGGTCTCTTGAGGCTGCCGCAGCTCAGCCACCTGCGGTACTCGTCCCTCACCTGGCAGGAGAGAGGAAAGGGTTGGTCACCCCACGGTGCAGGGGAGCTCGCGGGGGTGGGGCCTCAGCTGTAGGGAGACAAGGGCCCAGAACTGGCCGGGCAGGGGGGAGCTCTCAGCTACGCCAGCCCCAGCTCCTCCAAGCAGAGGGCACTGGGGGGAGCTCCCAGTGGGAGGCGCTATGGGGCAGGAGCGCTGTCTGGTGGGGGAGCCCCCAGTTGGGGGGCTGTGGGGCAGGGGTTGAGCGCTGGCTGTGGAAGGAGCCTGGGGGTGGGGTGCTGTGGGGCAGGGGATGAGTGCCGGCTGTGGTGGTGCTGGGGGGGTGGTTGAGCACTGTCTGTGGGGGTGCCCGGAAGGGTGCTGGGGGGCAGAGGTTGAGCGCTGGCTGGGGGGAGCGCTGGGGGCGGTTGAGTGCTGGCTGTGGGGGATGCTGTGGGGCGGGGGTTGAACATGGGCTGTGGGGGTGCTGTGGGGCGGGGGATGAGCGCTGGCTGTGGAAGGAGCCCGGGGGTGAGGTGCTGTGGGGCAGGGGATGAGCGCTGGCTGTGGGGGTGCCCCAAGGGGGGTTGAGTTCCGGCTCGGGGGAGACTGGCCTGTTTCTTGAGCAGACAGTGCAGCAGGAAGATGAAGAGCCCCTGCAGGCTGTTGAGGATGGTGAAGATGTAGGAGACGACCAGGCTGCGCTGGTTGAACTGGAACAGGCCGAAGATCCAGGTGGTGCCCAGGACGCAGAGCTGGGCGATGGCCGTGATGGTGAGCACCCTGCGGGGGAGGGGAACCAGTCACATGGCCCCGCCCCTCCACCGCAGCCCACCTCCCCTTGGGGCCCCGCCCCTCAGCCTCAGTTCCCCTCCCATTCCCCCTTGGGGCCCCGCCCCACAGCTTCTGTCCCCCTGGGGTCCCACCCCTCAGTCACAGCCCACCTCCCCTTCTCTCCCAGGGCCCCGCCCCTGCAACCTGAACCCCACCCCCCTGCATGTGACTGACATCTCCTGCACACAGCCCCACCTCCCCAGGCTCTGCCCCCCAGCCAGTAGGGGGTGGGGGAAAATGTCACTCATATGTGGCTCCCTCCCCCCGCACATGGGGGGGGGATGACATCACGTTATCATATGCCCCCCCCAGGTCCCCTCCCCCGACGGGGGGCAGCAGGGCAGTGCCAGGGTCTCTGCTGCCCCGGGGGCCGCGCCCGCTACCTGAGCTTCTTCAGCTGGCTCATGTCGGGGTTGATGTCAGCGAATTTCAGCGACAGCTTCCAGACGGTGACCACGAAGATCACGGCATTGACCTGCCGGGGGCAGGGGAGAGGCGGGTTGGGAGGGGGGCAACTGTGTCCCGGGGGTGGGGGCTATGGGATCTGCCAGCTGTGAAGCCCATGGGGCAGCCCCTGGCCTGGGCCAGGTGCGCCCCACCCCCCATAGTGACCCAGCTCTGCCCCTGGGGGCTGGGGGGGACGGGGGATGACAAGTGCGGGGCCCAGCTGCCCTGGCGCTGGGGCTGGGTGGCAGGGGAAAGAAGCGAGAGCAGCTGACAGCCAGGCCCTCAGGGGCCGGCCAGGGGGCCAGGCGCTGGCATGGGGCTGGGCTGGGGGAGGGGATTTACCGCGATGATGATGCAGACGGGCGCCAGGAAGCTCCAAATGAATTGCTTCTCCAGCGAGAGCCAGCAGCTGTGGGGGAGGGACAGACACGGGTCAGTCACTCACCTGCCAGCAGGGGGCACTGCAGGGTGGGGTCTGCTCCCCCTACTGGCAGAGTGGGGGATGGAGACTTGCCAGACCCCGCCCCTCCCCCCCGGTAGCTTCCTTGTGTTGTACAAATGTCCCGGGCTGGGCCCTGAGCAGAAGCTGCCCCTGGCCCAAGCGGCAGGAGGGTGCCCCCCTCCCTCACACTGGCCTCACCCGCCCCATGGGGGCCCACCCCTCCCCTCCCCCGGTAGGCCCAGATGGCAGCAGCATGCCCAGCTGAGCCGCTCCTGTCCCCATGTGCTGCCTGGGCATGGTGCCATGTTCCCCTCGAGCCCCTGGCCGAGAGCACTGGGCCTGCCCCCCCCGGGCCGGTGACTCACTGGCGCGCCGTGCCGTAGCCCTCGCTGTAGGTGGCGGCCGAGACGCCCACGATGAGGGCCGGCACGCCGTAGCCCAGCAGGAACATGTAGCGGCGCCTGAGGCCGTGGGGGGTGAAGACCTGAACCACCAGCAGGTAGAGCTCGGCGCCCTCCAGGCACATCCAGCAGAAGGCGGCCAGGAAGAAATAGTGCAGGAGCCCGGCCACCACGCCGCACACCACCTGCAGCCAACGGGACGTGGGACGTCAGGGCCGGGCTCCCGGCTCCTCCAGCCCCAGCCCCTGGCAGCAGGGGGCGCAGTGGGGAGCAGGGCAGGAGCACTGGCTGTGGGGGGAGCTCCCGGCTACTTCAGGCCCAGATACTGGGAGCACTGTGGGGAGCAAGGCAAGATTGGTGGCTCCTGGCTTCTCCTGCCCCAGCGTGTGCCAGCAGGGGGCACTGTGGGGAATGGGGCTTGAGGCTGGCAGGGGTGGGGGAGCTCCTAGTAGGGGGCACTGCAGGGAGCTGGGCCCAAGGCTGGCTGAGGGGAGCTGAGCCTGAGGCTGGCGTGGGGGGGAAGCTCCTAGCAGGGGGCGCTGTGGGGAGCTCCAAGAAGGGGGGCCGAGGCTGGCTGGTGGGTCGCTGTGGGGAGCGGGGCCCGAGGCTGGCTGGGGGAGCTCCCAGCAGGGGTCGCTGCGGGGAACTGGGCCCGAGGCTGGAGGGGAGAGCCAGGTACCCTGTTGCCGGTGCTGGAGGTGCCGGTGAGGAAGACGGTGTAGGCGATGAAGAGCGCCAGGCAGAGGTGCAGGTGGATGGTGGTGCGGGGGCCCTTGAGGGCGCGGCAGAAGAGGAAGGTGATGATGGACAGCAGCAGGCACAGCAGCGAGATCACCAGCCCCACCTTGGTGATGAGGTCCAGGGTCCAGTCCTGTGCCGGGGGTGGGGTGGGGTGAGGGGGTTAGTCAGGGTCCCCCCCCCCAAGGCAGCAGCCAGGCCGGGCTTTAGGGTATAGCCAGACTAGCCTGTTGGCCTCGCTCTGCGAAACGGCTGGGAGAGCCCCCTAGTGGCGACACCGGGCAGCCTGCGGGAACCACTGACTGGCTGGGTCCAGCCGCCCAGATGGATTCGATGCTGCCCAGCCTTCCCCTCCCCCCCGAGGGGCTGACCCACAGCCCCAGGGCCATGGGAAGCCGAGGGGGCTCTAGGGTCACCACCACCCAAGGGGGAATCCCTGGCACCGATCCCTGCAGGACGGGGGCGCCAGAAAGTAGGAGGAGCCGGGGCTGTTCCCCGGAGCAGAGAGCAGAGCGCCCCCGCCTGGCGGGAGGAAGCCCCTGCCCAGGAGGGAGCTGCTTTTAGACCAGACGGACGCGCTTGTGGCTAAGGTGCTGCAGCTCAGGACTCCTGGGTTCTACGAGCTCTGGGAGGGGAGCAGGGTCTGGGGGTCAGAGCAAGGGGGCTGGGGGTCAGGACTCCTGGGTTCAATTCCCAGCTCTGATGTCAACCTCCCTGAGTCTCCTTGAGTGAGGCATTTAACCCCTCCCTGCCTCCATGCGATGGGGATGGGGAGGGCTCCCTGCAATGGGGTGAGCCTCCTGCCCCCCAGCTTCCTGGGCAGGCACGTCAGTTGTGGCTACCTGGGGAGTCTCCCTGTGCCCTGGGGGTGGGGCTGCTTGTGCCCCATATCAGATGCAGGGCCCCGCCTGCCGGTGGGGAATGGGTTTACTGCGGGGGGAATCTGGAGTGACTCCTGGGGGGGATTGAGGGGAAGAACAGAACCAGACCAGCCCCGAGGTCCCAGCGAGGGCCGCGCCTACCTCCAGCTCGTAGAAGGCCATGAGCACGGCGAAGCTGGTCAGGTGGTTGCACTGGCAGCGGGTGATGGTGGTGGTCAAGTTCTGCAGGGTGCAGCCATCGGTGGCCCAGCGCCTGCTGTCAGGCTTCCAGTAGGCGCAGAGGAGGCGCAGGTCAGTCTTGGACTCCTGGGGACAGAGAGACGCTTGGTGCATGGGGGTCAGGAGGCAGATGGGGGGCTGGTTGGGGCCGCACCGGGGGCAGGACTCCCCAGGCCATGAGAGGGCAGGTCGGGGGGGTACAAGGGACTGGGCTGGGGGCACAGAGCATCAGTTTGTTCCTGTGTGGGAGGCGGATTCACCTGCTGCCCAGGGTGGGGGGTGTTACTAGAGATGGGCCCAGCTCTCCCCCAAGCGCCCCAGGCTCTCCTCCCCCCATGCCCGGCCCAGGGGCTCACCGGCACCGGGTGGCTGAAGCGGATGCTGACGGAGAGGCCGCGTGCCTGGGGGTTCGGGTCACTGATGAAGGCCGACACCACTGGAGACAGCACACGGTAGCTGGGCCGCCCGGGATCCTGCGCCCGCTTCCTGGTCTGGCTGATCTCGTTCCACTCGGGCCCCTCCACCCACCCAGCACCTTCCAGGATGGGGCTCATCCCCTGGTATGTCAGCAGCCCGGCCAGCGTGAAGCCTGCGAGAGACAGAGGAGATGGATGAAATGGGGGGCAGGAGGGGCCCTGGGGCAGACTGGTGCCAGGGGGCGCTTTGCTGCTGGGGGTGCTGCCCCCAATGCCCTGGCCATGCCCCATCCCCCTACACACCCCAGCCTGGCGCTAGGGGGTGCTCTGCTGCTACTCCCAATGCCCTGGCCGTGCCCATTGCTATACAGACCCCAGCACAGGCGATGATCACATACCTTCATTTTTCTGCCCTGGGACTCCGGCCCAGTTTAATTCCATCTGTGTCTTGCTCTGCTGCAGCGTCACGGTCTCCTGGCTCTGGTTCCCAGCCTGCCTGACCGCCAGCCCCAGCTCTGCAACCACAATGCCAGCCAGGACTCACAACAGAGACATGGAGAGGAAGCCGGTAGCTAGGCAAGGTGCTTTCCTGGCTGTGGGGGGAGCTCCCAGCTACTCCAGTCCCAGCCTCTCCCAGCAGGGGGCGCTGTGGGGAGTGGGGCGGGAGCACTGGCTGTAGGGGGGAGCGCCCATCTCCCAGCAGAGGGCGCTATGGGGAGTGGGGCGGGAGCGTAGGCTGCGGGTGATGAAAGCCCAACTGGGGCCACGTGGCCAAGTGCTGACCTGTGCCGTTGGTGGATGCGATACTGATCGTGCTGTCACGCAGGGTCAGGGCCAGCGTTCTTAACTGCTTCTCCACTATGGCCATCAGCTCCGTCGCGATCCGGTGTCTCTGCTCCACACTCTCGCTCTGCTGCCCGACCAGATTTATCTGCTTCTCCAGAATGTCCAAGAAGCCCTGGCCAAGCAAACGTGGGGGGTGTTGGTGTCACAGTGCCTGAGCCCCTGCCGTGCCCCCCCTTCCCAGATTGCTAGTCCTCCACTGCCTTCCCACAATCCCCCTCAAAGGAAAGACAAGTTCTCCTGTAATTGACATCGCTGCCTGGGAGGTCAGACTAGATGATCACAATGGTCCCGTCTAGCCTAGGAACCTAGGAGAGCAGCTTGTTGGGCACAGAGCCCCCTGGAGAGGCAGGCATGGGAATTTCTGGGCAGTGCTGCTGTTTATTTATCTCCTGTTCCAGGCGCTGCATCCCTATAGATCGCCCTGAGACTAGATCCGAGTAGGAGCAGCGATTCCTCCCCCTAATGGGAACAAACCCAGCAAGGCCCCGAATTTTAGCTTGGCACCTGCAGCTTCTCTTTGGCGTTCTGAGAGTTCATCTGCTTCAGCTCCTCCAGCACATTCTTGCAGAGACGTCCCACCTGTGCCGGGAAGCTGCCCTGGAGGTTCTGCAAAACAAGGCCCAGGCCTGGCTCAGGAAAAGAGATCACAGAATCGCAGCCCACCTCCCCCAATCCAGAGAGGCTCCCTCGGCTCAGAAGCCAGGCGCCAGAGGGAGCGCGGGCAATGCCCTGTCTGGCCCTTAGGGGGTGCACGGCGTTTGCCAGGGATGGGGGGGGACGGCGGTTGCAAGCTGAAGCGAGTTGCAGCAGCCTGGTGCTGCCGATCCTGGAGGGTGAGAATCACCCCGGGGCAAAGGCCTAGGGCTCCAGGGACTGGCCACTGGCTCTTTGCCCAGGGGTGAGTTTGGCCCCAGAATCCTCGTGGGGCGAGATCAGTGAAAAGCAACGTGGCACTAAAGGGGAATCGGGGTCTGTCCCACCCCCGGGGTCTGTGCCCCACTCACCTTGGCTTCAGCAGAGTTGTCATCATCCAGCAGCTGGGGGCAGGTGAGCTCTGGGGATGGAAAGGGAGGAGGAGTGAGAGATGGGCGGCGGGGGGGAAATGTGGGGTCTGGCTGGGTAGGTGCATGCACCAGAGACAGGCACACAGAGCAGGACTCCCTCCCTCCAGCAGCGGAGCAGTGACACTCCCCACCCCCCCACACACACACTCAGCCCCACACATGTGCCCAGCCCCTTCTCCGCATCCTCTGCCCACAAGCTGGTCTCTGTGAAAGGATTCCTCCCCCTCCCCGTCCTAGGGGAACTGAGCCGCAGTGGGGTGGGGCGGGGGCTGTGGAGTCATCCCAGCCGTATCTCCCCTCAACCCTCTCCCCCCAGCTGTGCGTGATTCTGGTGTGTGTTGGTGGGGGAGTGAATCCAGCAGGGAGCCCCGGCTGGCCCCACAGTGGCCTCTAGGTACAGACTGTGCACCCTGCTGCCATCGTCCCAGGGCAGAGAATCCAGCCGTGCAGCAGGAATGCAGGCACTGCTGCAGGGGGGAGAGATGCCCGGCCCCTGGCATCCCTGGAGTGACCCCTGCTCCGCTCCCAGAGCCAGACCTGGGCACGCTGGTGGTTGTGGCTCTGAGACAACCGGAAACACCCCAGTGGACGGACAGGCTGGGCTGGGGGGAGGTGAGGGCCTGGAGGCTGAGCCGCTCCGGGCCAGGGCTGAGACCCAGAGGGACCCCGTCCATGGGGGGCAGGGGGGCTGGCGCACCGTCCCAGACCAGTTCCCAGCTCGCTGCCCCCTCGGGCAAGACCTCTGCCTGTGTAACCCCAGGCCCTGCTCAGCTCCCCAGGTGCCTCCTCCATGCCCCCAGAAGCAGGACCCACCTTGGCACAGGGTCGTGTTTCTGTTGGAGGGGACGTATCCGGCCCGGCACTCACACCAGTAGCTTCCGTGGGTGTTGACACACGTGGCGTTGGGGCTGCAGATATCTGGGGTCTTCTTGCACTCGTCGATGTCTGAGAGGGGAAAGCGGGGGGAGGGCGGGGGGTGTCACACACAGCACGGCTGGGGGCGCACGGGAGGCGAATGACCATGGAGGTACCCCCCATCGATTGCAGGGGGTGTGGTCTGTTGGTCAGTCTATCTGCTCCATCTACACCCCTATTCTATTCTCCTTTCTTCCCTGCTACGTGCAGTGCCCCAATCCCTGCGGAGCAACCCCTCCCCCACCCACCAGATCGGGGGGCCCAACCTTTTCCAGACCAGGACCCTGCGATCCCCTCCCTGCACCAGCCCTGACAGAGCAGGGTTAAGGCGGGGGGGCGATCAGCTAGTTAAGCTGCAAAGGGGAAGTGACTTAGGCTGCGTGCAGGGCGCTAGCTAGAAGGAAGCTCGCCTGGGAGGGGACAGGTGGGGCTTCTATACAGCCCGAGGGCTGGGCCCAGTGGTGGGGGCCTAAGGCAAGGGGGCTAGGAAACCCAGAAGGGGGGCTAGGAGCCCCAGAGGAAGGGTTTCGCTAGCAGGCATAGGAGAGAGGGGTCTGAATTTGAAAGGCTCCCCCAGAATGGGAATCACAGCGTGACCTGGCCGGACGGCCGAGACATGGGGCAGCCGCGATGCCGGGAGCTGCAATCATAGAATCATAGAATATCAGGGTTGGAAGGGACCTCAGGAGGTTCTAGTCCAACCCCCTGCTCAAAGCAGGACCAATTCCCAACTAAATCATCCCAGCCAGGGCTTTGTCAAGCCGGGCCTTAAAAACCTCTAAGGATGGAGATTCCCTAGATAACCTCCCTAGGTAACCCATTCCAGTGCTTCACCACCCTCCCAGTGAAAAAGTTTTTCCTAATATCCAACTTAAACCTCCCCCACTGCAACTTGAGACCATTACTCCTTGTTCTGTCATCTGCTACCACTGAGAACAGTCTAGATCCATCCTCTTTGGAACCCGCTTTCAGGTAGTTGAAAGCAGCTATCAAATCCCCCCTCATTCTTCTCTTCTGCAGACTAAACGATCCCAGTTCCCTCAGCCTCTCCTCCTAAGTCATGTGCTCCAGCCCCCTAATAATTTTTGTTGCCCTCTGCTGGACTCATTCCAATTTTTCCACATCCTTCTTGTAGTGTGGGGCCCAAAACTGGGCACAGTACTCCAGATGAGGACTCACCAATGTCGAATAGAGGGGAACGATCACGTTCCTCGATCTGCTGGCAATGCCCCTACTTATACAGCCCAAAATGCCGTTAGCCTTCTTGGCAACAAGGGCACACTGTTGACTCATATCCAGCTTCTCGTCCACTGTGACCCCTAGGTCCTTTTCTGCAGAACACAGCCATTTGGTCCCTAGTCTATAACAGTGCATTGGATTCTTCCGTCCTAAGTCCAGGACTCTGCACTTGTCCTTGTTGAACCTCATCAGATTTCTTTTGGCCCAATCCTCTAATTTATCTAGGTCCTTCTATATCCTATCCCTAACCTCCAGCGTATCTACCACTCCTCCCAGTTTAGTGGCATCCGCAAACTTGCTGAGAGTGCAATCCACGCCATCCTCCCGATCATTAATGAATAGAAGAGAAGCAAGGGGGCGCCGAACTGGAGCTAGTTGCCAGAAGAGGGCGCCATGCTCAGCATTACAGACCCCAGCCCGATGGGTTCCCTCCCCATTCAGGATACACCCAGCCCCGACCCTCTCATGGAGCACTAGGAGAAGGTGGGTGGGCTGTGCCCAGGAGAGTGCAGGGGAATTGGATGGTGTCCCTTTTAACTAGTTTCTTTGCTCTCTGGTGGTGCTCATGGGGGTCTATGGGAGAAGCCTGCAGACCCCAGACATGCAGCCAGACCCTGCACGGCTGGTAAACGGGTTTTTTGAAGGCAGCTGGATCCAGGGGATCCCCCTATTCCTAACACTGCGCAGTGAGCAGCAGCCCGACAACGTCCATTCCCGGACCCTGCTGTGACCCCCAGGCCCAGGGCCCCGCGGGGCGAATCCACCGAGCCCTCGGACGGATGACGCCAGCTTGACGCTGGCTGCCGATCCGGACTGTGGAAGCCGAAGCTGGAAGAGACCCGCCCAGCCTGACCCCCAGCATAGCCCCAGCCGGAGTCACCACCCAACGGTTCACTAATCTGGCCCCAAACAGAGGGGACTTCACTGCCCTCGCTGCCTCCTGGGGCCTTTCACTGCTGTGGAGAGTCTGATCTGACAGACGGGCCCCGCCCTGCCCGGGCACAGAGAGCCCTGCTGTGATCTAGCCAAATGCTGGAGGGCCGTGCACCTGCCAGGCTGCCAATGCGGGTAGCGCCAGCTGCCGGGCAAGGGGGGATACACGGGGGATGTCGGGGCTCCATGGTGCAGCGAGGTCACTCACCCCGTGCAGGGAGTGGGGTTTTCTACCTAGAGACCCGACCTGTACGTGCAGAGACGCACTCGTTCCGGCCAGCCCCTGAGGAGCCTGCAGTCCTGTCTGGGGCAATGAGAGCTGGAGAAGCAGAGCTGGGACGAAAACCCCTTGAAGTCAGTGGTGCTGCACCAATTGACACCACTGGGGCTCTGGCCCCGCTTTGTGACCATTTCACATACAGCAGCACTGAGTTGGTGGCGACGCATGGGGGACGGGCGCATCGTCCGTCATTCCCGCGGGTTGGGGGAAGTGGTTCAGCTGCTGCAGAAATGGCCATGACCGATTCTCCCGGAAATCCCAGCCAAGAAGAAGTGCTGAAATTCAGCATTCACCTGCTTATTAACCCAACATTTCAGCCGTCCAATCAGGAAGCAGAGAAGGACCATGGGACTCAGGCCACCAATTGTACGACATCAGTGTCAAGTTTTCGGAGCCAACAGTTTGCCAATAAAATCACAGACATTTATCCACCCAAACAGTCGAAGGGTCGGCCGGTGAACGAGCAGGCTTGGATCAGCATGCAGAGCTGTTGCTGACTCCCCCTGGCGTTCAGATCAGCGTGGCGGTCGCTCCTGGGCATACAGTGGTGACAGGAGTCGCACGACCTGAAGCCTGAAGCGCGGGGCATGCCCTGGGTCCAAGCTAATATTGAGAAAACGATCCGACGAACGGTACCGCTAGAGAAGAGAGGGCTGCAGCGACGCTGGAGCACAAGTTCCGACCACCTTAACTGGCGGCAAGAAGGAACTGAGGGTGGGGGAAGAGCGCAGCTCTCCTTATAGTGCGCTATAGCGGTGCCACTCTAGGGGTCGCAGCGGTGCTCCCCCACTACGGGTACTGCTAAGGGAAAAACTTCCAGCACCGGTGCACGTGGCGAGCACGCACACCTACTATGGAATACACAGGAGCAATCACTCGAAGAAGAAGGGGACTGGACTCGATGACCTCTCGAGGTCCCTTCCAGTCCTACAATCTATGAATACGAACAGCCTGCTACAATGACTAGCTAATGGAGTTACTCCCTTAGTTCCAGCAGCGGAGCTGTGCGCTTTCAGCAGACAGGTCCTGGGTTTGATTCCTACTAATGATCCAAGCTGGTTCCTTTGTGATGCCAGCTCCTTCCCCTGCCTTAGCAGCTGCTGAGGGTTCGGTTAATGGGGTTCCAGAAACTAATGGGCTTGTTGTGCCCAAGCTGTATTAAAGGTTGATCCAACACAGAGTCCTCGGCTCCATCTCAGCCCAGTTTGCTTTGCAAAGACCTGACCTGCCCCCACCTCAAAGCTCTGCTACGAAAGAGCATCTTGGGCTCTGATTGCAGCTGCAGGTTTGGGGGGGATGTTGCAGCTTCTAATGACATCCCCAACGCCCTACGCTCCTGCCTCAGTGGAATTAAGCAGCATGTCAAGAGACAGGGCGACCTTCAGTCCCCGGGCTCAGTTTCCAATTCGTAAGACAGGCTGGGAGTCAGAACAGACACTGCCCGGGTGTGGCGCAGAGAAAGAGTGAGACCTCAGGGCAACCTGGTTAGTTTCCCCATCCATGCATGCAGGTTAGTTTCAGAGATCCTGGGTAAGATCAGTGGCCGTGCATTAATAGCATCGCCAACGCCAACCAATCAATTAAAGCCCCAAACCGTGAGCCAGGCTGAAAAAAAGTCATGAAATTGGTTTAAAAATCACGAGATTTTTTTTTTAAATCCATTTTGGCTTTGTTTTGTTTGACTCTGGTGTGGGAGCTGTCTGTCACCCCAGTGTAACGTTTAGCAGTTTTTCCTCTGCCACGTGGGCCAAGCCCTAATTTTGATTTTAGCCAAAAGTGGAATCACGTGACTCCGGGAGGTGGGGCTTTAAGGCAACGCCACACGTTAGCAACACTGCAGACAAGCCAGAAACATCATGCCTTTGTCATGACTCTTTCCAGCTCCCGTTGTACCTGTGCAGATCTTAGATGTATCCTTATGACTCTTCCCAAATCCCCAACTGCATTTACACATGTAACTCCCTGGCATGTTGATGCAGTTCCCGTGGGGCTCACAGATTGTGGTGTTTCGCTGGCACTCGTCAATGTCTGCAAGGAGAGAGAAAGCGCTAGGTCAGGCTGATCTAGGAGCTGTACCTTGGGCACTGGGGTGACGCTGCTGGGGGATAATCCAGGCGTCCGACATGCACCGTGCTCTGGGGAACGGGGCTGGTTAGAGCCAGGAGTTCAGTGACTGGGTCAGCGACTGGGAGCGAGTTGGCTATTGTCCGGAATGAGCCGCTCCAGCTGGGAAGGGAAAAGCAGCCCTGCCAGACACGCGCCGGCTGCTTGCTAAAGCTACCAAGCGGATCTGGCGATGCCCAGTGCCGCAATATCAGTGCAGACGGCAATGCCTGAATGAGCCGTCTGCCCCGGAAGGGACAAATGGGGAGCTGCTTTGGAGGAAGGGGCTAGAGAATAACATGAGGGCTAGTCTAATGCCTGGATATCAGTCAATGGGGTGACCTCCTCTGCAACCCATGAGCTGCCCAGGGCACCCCCTTGCACACAGGACAGTGCAGAACCAGAGGGGTTCAGAGACAGGCAATGAGAATGATCAGGGGCCTGGAAAAACCCTCTACAGAGAGAGACTGAAAAGACTGGGACTGTCACCTTAGAGTGAACGTGGGAGGGGACATGTTAAGAGTCTATAAATGACTGACGGGGACAGAGAAGGGAGATGGGGAGCTTCTGTTCTCCCCACCTCATAACACAAGAGCAAGGGCCAGTCAGGGAAGTGAGAAGAGGGGAAATTCGAAACTGAGCCAAGGAATGTTGTTTCACACAATGTGCGATTAGCCTGTGGAACTCCCCAACACAGGAATCCCTGAGGCCAAGAATTTAGCAAGATTCAAGGAGCGACTGGACATTCCTATGGATGATGAGAACAGCCGGAGTGATCATAGTTAAAGGGCACAAACGTTTGGGAAGAGAGAAAACCTCCTGCTGTGGGGCTTCAGCCCAGCTGAGTATTAGAGACCAGGAAGTGAGGGCAGATTATCCCCCGGCTGCCACTGCAGGGCTCTTCCACCGTCCTCTGCAGCATCTGGCTCTGGCCCGTTGGAGCCGGGATACCAGGCTAGATGGGCCCCAGCTCTGATCCCGTCTGAGCTGTGCAAGTGCCAGCGTGACTTGTGTCTCAGCCTGGCCGGGGCCACGGTTTTGCCTCTTCCGAGGCTGAGCTGCTCCCGGGGCCAACTGACCCTGTAAGAACCGACCGGCTGCATCCTGCCAAGTGCTGCCTCCTCCGCCCCTCGACCCTGCGACACTCGCGGGTTCTCCTGACAGCACCAAGGCGGCTCCACATTTCCAGAACCTGCTTTATTCTGGAAACGACGTACAATCGGGTTCCGCACCCAAAGGCTTCCAAGAGTCCACGTGGGATGGGAACGGAGCTTCCTGCGTCCTTATCCACCCCGTCCTGGTGCGATTGGGATGTTTATAGCGGGTAGCTATGGGCGGGCTCTCTGCCAGGGGAAGCGTTTGAACCAATGGGCTCCTGAGTTCTCCCAGTTTGACGGGCCCGGTGCTCTGTGCCCCCCAAACGGGGGTGTAAAGGGCGGTTTCCATGGGAACGGCCGGCTAGGACTTGATACAAGCTCTAACTACCGGCTGAACATCGCAAACAAGGGCCTGGAACGCCCCGGCCCCTTCTCCGGTCAGGCCGCCCTGGCTGCTTAAGGGGGCATAATGGCCCCCATGGGAAACACCCTCCCATCCAGGGGGCTCCTGTCAGTGTGGGCTCTGCTTCCAGCCCTGAGGGAGGGGGCAGATTGGGGGCATGGCCGGGGTGCCTTGGGCTGGGGCTATTCCCTGCTCCCCAGGGCCCATAGGGGGCAGAGTGCACTGTGCTGTATGTGGACCATCCACGAGGCCCCTTCCCAGGCTCAGGGGCACTAAGCCTCTGGTGCAGCGCCAGACCTGGAATGAGCATTTCTGTGTGCGAGGGGGGGTCTCAGCAAGTGGGGGCCAGGGGAGAGCTCACCCTGGCAGGTGTTCTCACTCGCGTGCATGAAGTTGGCTTTCCCAGAGCTGGGCTCGTAGCCATCGATGCAGGTGCAGTAGTAACTCCCAGCCACGTTGGTGCAGTTTGCGTGGGGTCCGCAGTCTGCTGGGCTCGGGCCCTGACACTCGTCAATATCTGCAGCACAAGAGGGGACGCTCTGTACAGGGAGATGTTCCCCGTATCATTCCCCCCTCCCCCGCGCACTGAGCTGGGTGACGGGACCCAGGCGACCGGGCCCCTGGCAGTTTAACAATCACAGGCCTGATTCCCAGCTACACTCAGGCGGCACTAGGCTGCTCTGGCAGCGGAACGGCCACTCGAGAATCCCCCACCCGGCAAAAGGGAGCTGCTGTCGGGGTCCTGCCCCCACCCTGCTCCTAGCCCCTGATGTAGAGGCTGAGGCCGCGGTGCCCAGCACTGCAGCTATTCCCTGCCCCCCAGGGCCCATGGGGGAGGATCGGGGATGTGGCTGGGACACACTGTGCTGTGGCTATTCCCTGCCCCCCAGGGCCCATGGGGGAGGATCGGGGATGTGGCTGGGACACACTGTGCTGTGGCTATTCTCTCCTCCCCAGGGCCCAAAGGGGGCAGAGCGCACTGTGCTATTTCCATGGCCCAGACACGAGGCCCCTTCCCAACTCAGGGGGACACTAGCAGCCTGGATGCTGTGTGCTGTGGCCACCGAGGGTCCCCTCCCCTCTCCCCAGCCCGGAATTTGCTCCATTGGTCTGTTTCTAACCCTGAGGGTTTATTCCCCATCCAAGCGCCGGGCACAGGGGTGAGCCCGGCCCCATGCTCTGCAGGAGCAGGCGAGCATCACATCTCATCACAGCCTGGCTGACGGCCTCACGCCACTGCCAAAGCCGGCAGCAGCCCCGGTGCAGCACCAGGCCTGGAACAAGCATTTATGTTTGGGAGGGGGGATCTCAGCAGGTGGAACCAGGGGAGAGCTCACCCTGGCAGGTGTTCTCACTCGCGTGGGTGAAGTTGGCTTTCCCAGAGCTGGGCTCGTAGCCATCGATGCAGGTGCAGTGGTAACTCCCAGGCACATTGGTGCAGTTCGCGTGGGGTCCGCAGTCTGCCGGGCTCGGGCCCTGACACTCGTCAATATCTGTAGCACAAGAGGGGATGTTCTGTACAGTCCTGGCAGGGAGACGTTCCTGTGTCACCCACCTGTGCTGAGCTGGGTGACGGGACCCAGGTGACCGGGCCCCTGGGAGCTTAACAATCACAGGCCTGAGTCTCAGCTACACTCAGGCCACACTAGGCTGCTCTGGCAGCGGAACGGCCACTCGAGAATATGGTGTATTGAAAACTGTGTTAGCATCACAAGCTCTCACTTTACATCTGCCAGGGGCTTTCCTGGACCTCCTTGTGGGCTCGGGTGACAAGCATGTGATCTGGGTTTTCGGCCATGTATCTGCCAAAGGGCCAGTATAGAGCAAAGTGGGGTTAGTTGTGCCCGTCTGCATTCAGGAGCAGCCTGCTTTGTCTCTCTCTGTTCGGGGTCCTCGTGTGCTGGGGTTCTGGAGTCTAAGAAATAACCCTGTGTTGAGCTGCAGCCTGCCAGCGAGAGGATGTGACGCTTTGTGTCTAACTGTGTGTGTGCCGTGAACATAACAGAGGGAAGGGGACCTTCCGACCCCTGAGTGACGTTGCACTCTATATGGTTTTATAAAAATACGGTAGTGAGTGAATATAATGTAACTAGATTATGCTTCATGCAAAAGGTCTCTTGTAAGGTATCATTACAAAGCTTATAATCTACTGAGTGTGATCATCCAATTTGTATAAATGTATCATTCTTGTATCTGGGACTAGATATATGAAATATAACTCTGAGGGCCTATTGTAATTATTCAAAGTGTGGGCCATTAATGGTGGTTTGGAATCTTAATGGCTCCCATCAACCAGGACAATTGCCTGGGGCTCTGTTTGCAGGCAGCCTTCCTGTGAGTCAGGCTGGGAGGAATGAAGGCTTGGGGTCTTAGAGTGACATGTGATCATGTCACATGAACTGGAATCCATCTTTAACCTGGTGCTTTTTCAGTGACGGGGGGTTGGAAACCCAGAGAGAGACAAAGGATTCCCGCCTTATTCAAAAGATATATAAAGAGGTGGGACAGAACAAAGAGGGGAGAGCCATCATGAAGAGTCCCCTAGCTACCACCTGAGCTGGAACAAGAGCTGTACCAGGGGAAAGAATTGTGCCCAGGCCTGGAAGGTGTCCAGCCTGAGGAAAAAACTTACTGAAGCATCTCTGAGGGTGAGATTATCTGTATTCAGTTTGATTAGACATAGATTTGCGCATTTTATTTTATTTTGCTTGGTGACTTACTTTGTTCTGTCTGTTACTACTTGGAACCACTTAAATCCTACTGTCTGTATTTAATAAAATCACTTTTTACTTATCAATTAACTCAGAGTATGTATTAATATCTGGGGAAGCAAACAACTGTGCATCTCTCTCTATCAGTGTTATAGAGGGCGAACAATTTATGAGTTTACCTTGTATAAGCTTTATGCAGGGTAAAACGGATTTATTTGGGTTTAGACCCCATTGGGAGTTGGGCATCTGAGTGTTAAAGACAGGAACACTTCTGTGAGCTGCTTTCAGGTAAACCTGCAGCTTTGGGGCAAGTAATTCAGACCCTGGGTCTGTGTTGGAGCAGACAGGAGTGTCTGGCTCAGCAAGACAGGATGCTGGAGTCCTGAGCTGGCAGGGATAGCAGAGCTAGAAGTAATCTTGGCACATCAGGTGGCAACTCCCAAGGGGGTTTCTGTGATCCAACCCGTCACAGTGAACAGAATTACCCTGTCACAGAGAAGGAGTGCTATGCCATTGTGTGGGCCATCAAACAACGAAGGTCCTTACCTCTTTAATAGAAGGTTCAGAATTCTAACTGACCATTCACCTTTGGTCTGGCTTCACCGGACTAAGGGCACAAACTCCAAGCTGCTACGCTGGAGCCTGGTCCTACAGGAATTTGACATGGAGATTATGCATATTAAAGGGAAGGAGAACTGGGTAGCAGATGCCCTATCCAGAAAACAGGAATTTTAGATGTACTGCCTCTGCCGTGGATAGTGTCCAAGTCTCTGGCAGTAAGTTCAGGAGGAGGGTGTGATGCTCTACCTCATAATGCTTTATGGGACTATGACATAACTGGAATATGGTTTGTGCTGCCTGTGCCATGTAACAGATCTCTGTAAAGGTTCTGGTCTACTATAGCTATTCATCCTATTTGTACACATGTATCATTTTCTACTTGAGGGTAAGAATATGGGCTGTATGCTTGCTTGATTTCTAAGTAAGCTTTGTGAGGCATTTGGTCAGTTTCCTGGTCTCTAATAGTTGGAGGTCGGTTTAAGCCAGGGGTCTCAAACTCAATTTATCTTAGGGTCAACGCCAGTCCTCAGATCCTCCCAGCGGGCCAATGTCTCTCGTGCCGCTCAGAACCCACCCCCAAAAAACTCTGCCCCCCAAAAAACTCTGCCCCCCACCTGCCTAAGGCTCTGGGATGGAGTTTGGGTTGGGGAGGAGGTCTGGGATAGGGGATTGGGGTGCAGGCTCTGGGAGGGAGTTTGGGTGCAGAAGGGGTGAGAGGTTGGGCTCTGGGAGGGAGTTTGGGTGGGGGAGGGGATCTGGGGTGCAGGCTCTAGGATGGAGTTTGAGGCTTGGGGGTGTGTGGGGAGGGGGTGCAGGCTCAGGGAGGGCATTTGGGGGCTGGGGGTGTGTGGGGATGAGGTGCAGGCTCTGGGAGGGAGTTTGGGGGCTGGGGGTGTGGGGAGGGGAAGGAGGTGGAGGCTCTGGAATGTAGTTTGGGGGCTGGGGTGTGTGTGGGGAGGGGGTGCTGGCTCAGGGAGGGAGTTTTAGGGCTGGGGGGATGTGGGGAGGGGGTGCAGGCTCTGAGAGGGAGTTTGGGGGCGGGTGGAGGTATGTGGGGTGGAGGTGCAGGCTCTGGGAGGGGGTCAGGAGTGCAGCGCTTACCTGGGGCTCCAAGGCAGGGCGGGCTGGGGGGCATCCGTGCACTTCTGGCCCCAGGCACCGCCCCCGCAGCGTCCCATTGGCCGCAGGGGCACTTGGGGGGGGGCAGTGCGCGGAGGCTACTGGGGCCCCTGAGGGGGGAGCCCGGGGGCGGCAGGTGGGGCCAAGGGAGAGACCAGGCCCCAAAACTGCTGGAGCCCCACGGGCCACACTGGGGAGGCTTGCAGGCTGCAGATGACCCGCGGGCCAGGAGTTTGAGACCCCTGGCTTAAGCCCTGAAGTGGGAGCTTTTCCCTCCCTCACAGAATTATTGTCCATTAACTAGCACAGCTCAAGGCATTGTCGCTCCCCATAGAAACAGCCGGACCCTCTTTAAAACTCGACACATTCACAGCCTCCATTCCGCGGTAGCAGTGAGTTCCAGAGGCTACTGCTGCCCCGGGTGGAGGAGTATTTCCTTGTGTCTGCTTTGAATTTGCCCCTTTTCAATTCAATTCACTCCACACTCTGCCCCTGGCTCATTGGTCTTTCTAAAGCTCGTGATTTTCTAAACTAATCTGATTTTTTTTAGTGCCTGGGATTGTCGTCACGAGCTCAGCCATGCACTTGAGACCCACTGGAGCCGAGTTAAGTGCGTAGCTGGGCAGGGCTGGAGCCAAGCATGTGCTTTGCTGACTCAGGGGGCTCAGGGAGCACAGACAGGGACCAGCACAAAGCGATTTAGCAGCTGGAAGCTTCCAGCGTCCCCCGGTGGAGACACCCGCATGTGGGTATCCCCTGCCAGGGGACTGGCATTGGTACATGCGCCAGCTTCACCAGCGCAAAGGGGTCTTCAAATCCATTGCACTGCGAGCCCAGAGAGACCTCTCAGTCTGTGCCCTGGGCTAACTCCCTGCCCTGCGGAGCTGCAACAGAGAGAGCCTGGACCAGGGGCCTGGTACAAGGCCCGAACCAAAGTCATCAGAAGTGATGCTCTGAGTAAAAGTCCGGCCCTGTGGGACACTGAGCCAGAAAGGGTTAAGCAACTTGCAGGCAAAATGACCCAAATTCTGCCTTTAAAGCCACACTAGAAAAGGAGCCGGGCGCTGTGTTTCTGGCTTCTGGGTGAGCAGCACGGTACCAAAAGCTGCTTTGTTGCTGGCTTGGTGAATCTAAGTATCAGAAATAACCAGCAGTTTGGGGGATTGTTGGCCCCACTCTGCAGTTTGCCCGGATGGAGCAATCTCAGTGGGGACCCTCAGGCACCAGTCACACCCTGTCACAAAGCAGAGGGTTGCCTGCAAGTTCCCCGTCCGGTGCACGAACTCGGCCCCGGTATTGCCGGCATTGCCAAAACCCAGTGACTGTGTAACCACATCCCAGCGCGAGATTCCCCTGCCTAGCGCATGATAAGATGGTTTGACGGGTGGGGAATGTTTTGTCTGAAGCATCAGGAGTAAAGTACAAAGCCAGGGGGTGAATAAGGGAAGTTTAGTCTGAAGTATCAGGAGAAAGGCACAAGGGGGGTAACAAGCATGTTGTGAAACACACAAGCTGGGACGTAGGTTGTTTATCCCGGATGGTTTGTCTCTGTCTGTAACTGTCGGGGTCCATTGTCAGAGGAAGACGTGTGGCCGTGTCCCTGTGGCATCTCTGGGCGCTGGCACTGGGCTGCATTGGCGATAAACCTGGCCGAGCGCGTTCGCCACTGATCCGACTCTGTGGGCTGTCTGGGCACTTCGATGGAGGTCTGCCGGGCCGGCGACCCGCACAGAGCCGGGACAGCACACGGAGCCGACGAACGCCAACCCCATGTCCCCGCCCCCGGACTGGGGGTGCCTCAGGGAAGCCTGGGGCTGGGCTGGCAATGCCAGTCACAGCACATGCCCCCTCACAGCGCTGCCCACGCAGGGAGCTTGTGGGAGTGGGAAGGTCCCTTGAATTAGGAGCTGCACCCCCTGGAGGCCAGAGCAGAGCATGGCTGCCTGCCCTCAGCGGAAACTCAATAATAGGGGATGGGGGCGAAGTCAAGAACGCTTTAGTCCAATTCCCAGAGCCGTTCCCGGGGCCCCATCCAGGCTCAGCGGGGCACTAGCAGCTCAGATGCTGCGTGTGGGGCCAGTGAGGGTCCCCTCCCATCTCCCCTGCACATCACTGCAGCACAAGGAGTTTGCTCCGTGGTCTGTTTCTAACCCCGAGGGTTTATTCCCTGTCCAAGCGCCGGGCACAGGGGTGAGCCCGGCCCCATGCTCTGCGGGAGCAGGCGAGGGTCACGTCTCATCACAGCCTCGCTGACGCCCTCGGGCCAGTGCCAAAGCCGCAGCAGCCCCGGTGCAGCGCCAGGCCTGGAACGAGCATTTGTGTGTGCGAGGGGGGGTCTCAGCAGGTGGGGCCAGGGGAGAGCTCACCCTGGCAGGTGTTCTCACTCGCGTAGATGAACTTGGCTTTCCCAGAGCTGGGCTCGTAGCCATGGATACAAGCACAGTAGTAACTCCCAGCCACGTTGGCGCAGTTTGCGTTGGGTCCGCAGTCTGGCGGGCTCGGCCCCAGACACTCGTTAATATCTGTAATGCAAGAGGGGACGCTCTGTACAGTCCTGGCAGGGAGAGGTTCCCTGTATCACCCCCCAGCCCCCCGCACTGAGCTGGGTGACAGGACCCAGGCGACCGGGGCCCTGAGCAGTTAGTGATTACGGCCCTGATCCTCAGTTACCCATTTCTGCTGCTGGAATGTCGGAAACAGTCCCACGAGCCTCCTGTCCCAGGTACGGGGGGTTCAGCCCCTCAAACACCAGATCCCCCATGTGAGGGGAGGGGGGGAGACGTCCCCCAGGGGCTCCAGGCTCCGTGTGTGTTGTGGGGTGTGCGACAAGCTGCCTCTCCTCTGCCCCCTCCCTCCTTGGATCCTTGCATGGCTGTGGAGGGGGAAGTATAGTCAGGGCTGCCTCATTCTGCTCCCGTGGGGCCCCTGTGCCCCTGGACACCCAGGGGCTGATTAGTACCCAGGCTGGGATTCAGACGGGTCAGTGTGATGGGCCCCCCCACCCTGTGCCCAATCCACAGAGCCCAACACTCCTGGCTCCTGCTGCAGCCGCTCCTGCTGCTCACTCTGGAGGCCCCGGTTCGATCCCCAGGAGGGCGGCGCTCACCCGTGCTGCTGCCCCCCTCATTCCCCAGCCGGGCTGAGCCCCCCCAACAGGCCCTGCAGTCAGTGGAGTTGGCTGCTCCGGCCCTTAATGCCCTGCTCTGTCCCAGCCCCCCCAGGACAGCGTGGGACCCCCGTTACCGTCACAGATCTCTGTTGTGTCGGTGAAGAAGACGGGGTGATTCTCTCTTGGCCCATATCCATCCAGGCAGGTGCAGTGGGTGTTGTTCACACACTTGGCGTTTGCTGGGCACAGCAGATGGTTGTTGCAGTCCTCAGTGGTACCTGCAGGGGCGGGAACAGCTGGGCAGGGTCAGCCAGTACAGAGCGGCTTCCCCCACCCCCCCCCAACACACACACAGTGGGATCGACTCCTTTCACACGGCCCATTTGGTGATTATCATCCCTGGGCGCCTGGCAAACAGCTCTGGCGCCATCCACCGCCTGGCAACAAGCTGTCCTCGGCTGCACAGGGGCCTTGGCTCCCCGGGGAGCCCCCGGCACAGACAGGCAGAGCCGCCGGAGCCGGGCGTCACTTCAAGTGAAACGTTTTCGCTCTCACCCAATTTTTCTCCTTTTTGTTGCTGTCGTCGTTACTCTCGTTAGCGTCAATTTCAAACCCAAACCTCGCTTTGAACCGGAAAACGGGAATTGTTCATTTTGAAAATTATTTCATCCCCCCTCCCCCGCCATTTTATCCTGAGTAAAACCAAACATTCCTCTGAACTGAATCGGCATTTTCTGGCAAAAAATGGTTCCTTGGGAAGTTCCTGCCCGGCTCTGCTCTGGATTGACTGAGAGCGGAGTCGGGCGCGAGGCTAGTTTGGATCCTGAGCTGCCTCCCATGACCCAGACTGTGACCTGCCTACGGAGGCTCCTGGATCCTTTAGCTGCCTGGTGTCTGGGGCTCCGCTGGGACCCGTGCCTCTGGCCAGCGTGAGGGGAAGGATCCCAGCGCAGCTTAGCCGGCTGCAGGGCTTGGGATGGGAGCAGACGGAGGAGGGTGTGAGCAGCCCTGAGGGACCCCAGTGGGTCAATTGGAATTTGCCCAAATCCCATCTTGGGATTCGCAGCAGAGCTGGGCTCGGGGCGCAGAGTCTGGATCCCAGATACCCCCCAGCTGGGCACGTGGGTCCCAGGTTTCAGTTCAGCCCGATTTTAAAGGGAGGGACACCTACAAATGCCACTTCTAACGTCTGAGCCATCAGGGGTTTGATTTGGGCTGGTCAGTAACACGGCCCTTGGCTACAAAGGGGATCTGCCCCTCACTCCAGCCCCCAGTGTAGAGCCCTGGGCCCCAGTGTCTATTCTCTGCTGGCCACGGGGCTGGGGAGGCAAGGGGAGGGCTACACAGGGGCCTTCTCCTCTCCCCTGCACGCACCCACTGTGCTCTATAAACCCACCCCAAGACGCCCACGCCAAGGGGCTGCTCCCGGCTCGCCAGACCCTGACTCTGCTCTCCTCCCACAAGGGAAAGGGACCGGAGGGGGCGGAGGCTGGAGACCCTGGGCAGCCAGGAGCGCTGGGGAAGGTTAGCCAGGAGGAGTCAGCCTTACCTTGTGTGCCGTTATTCTGGGCCACGGTGCCCCCCAGGCACAGGGCGATGCAGAGCCCTGGAAGGCAGAGACAGGGTAAGGCACCATGGGCAGATGGTAACCGCCACTCAGCTGCACCCACCCCCAGCCGCCCCCATCCTGCCAATCCTGGGCCAATGGCCAGTCAGTGCCCTGCCGATGGTGGAATTAAAAATGCCGAAACCTGGTGCTCTGGGAAATCAGCCCCAGCTGGGATCCCTGCTAATATTTTTAACTAATTCCGGTTGGGTACTGGACTTTGGGCCAAGGCAACTGGGTCCTTTATTGTGTGTATTAGGAACAAAGACCAGGAGCCCCCATTGTCAGGGCCCGATTTATACTTTGGGCGCAACCTAGGCACAGGGGCTCGGTGGTTGTCCCCCCTCCGGGTTTGGAGCTCCGGGGGCCCCAACACCTGGAGACAGCTGGGAGCTGCAGGGTGTCCCTGCTGCCCGGAAGCTAACCGCCATGGGCAGCAGGGGATCCCCACCACTTTTAACTTTTAGGTGCCCTGCTGCCCAGCACCTCCTCTGCCCACTGCCCAGCGCCCCCCCATCCCCTCTGCCCAGAGCTGTCCCATGAACTCCCACAGAGACCCACTCTCCTAAGCCCTGTACCCCGGCCCGCACTCACTGGCCCCCCTGGGAGGTGACGCTGTCTGCCCATTGTGCCAGGTGCTGCCCAGAGCCGACTGAGATCAGGGCCACATCACTCTCGGTGCTGCACAGACACACAGTGAGCCAGTCTGTGACCCAAAAGGCTCATGGCAATAGGCAAAGGGAGGATGGGGAAACTGAGGCACGGTGAGGGGTAATGACGTACCCAAGGTCACCCAGTGCGTCCATGCAATGGACAAACCCACCTGGAAAGGGGAAGCACCGAGGGTGGATGGGGCGAAAAGACAACACAGGCTGCTGTTGATCTGCTTTTCACTCAGGTATCGGCTGAGATCCGCCCCCTCCTGCAGGTGTTTATTTGTAGCGTGTTGCTCTGAGTCATTAACCACACGCGGGTGCGAAGAACCAGATGATAAAGGACCCGGGGCCGAGTGCCCGAGGTGATGTGAAAGGGGAAGCACAGCGGGTTGTGGAACACCATTGTGCTTTCCTAGGAAGGGAGCTAAAAAGGGGGCGCGGCTTTGAAATTCAGCTCCGGCCGATCTCCCCGGGGAGACTCCATGGAGGACAAGGGAGCTGGGGAGGTGACGGCATCACAGTTCCCGGGGAGCGAAGGCCGAGCCATTAATTCAGAGAGTCTAAGGCCAGGAAGGGAGCAGGCTGATCCGGCCTTTCGCACTGTACAGGGCAGAGAATGACCCAGGGATTCCTGCATCCAGCCCATAGCTGGGGATGGAGCTAGCGCAGAGCTTGAGAGAGGACAGCCCGTCTGTTCGACTCCACGTGATGGAGAAGCTGCCGCGTCCCAGGGCAGTTGGTCCTGAGGGTGACGTCCCCCCCCATTCAAACACGAGCCTTAGTCCTGCCCTGAGAGGGGACGTGTTGGCTATTCGGGCTCTTTAGAACAGGAGCAGCAGCAGGGCCTGTTCCCAGGCAGCCCCAGCCCTGCTGGGACACACCCCACCCCACCCGGGGTGAAGGGCTTTGCCCCTTGGAGGCCTTTCTTCTGAGATGGTCCATTGGTGCAGGGGCAGAGCTAGGAATAGAACCCAGGGGTCCTGATGCCTACCCCTGCTCTAACCACTAGACCCTACTCCCCTCCCCTCCAAGTGGGGGATAGAACCCAGGAGTCCTGGGCCCCAGTCCCCGCTCTAACTTCTAGACCCCACTCCCCTCGTCCCAGAGCTGGGACGGAACCCAGGAGTCCAGATGCCCTGCTTGGAAGCAGGGCCAAACTCATTTCATACGATGCCTGCCAGCAATTTTTAGTCTCCAGCACCATGGGCTAGACTGGAGCACAGGGGACCTGATTCATAGACTCATAGACTCATAGACTTTAAGGTCAGAAGGGACCATTATGATCATCTAGTCTGACCCCCTGCATGCTGCAGGCCATAAAACCGTCCCTACCCCTTCCCTGGACTCTGCTGTTGAAGTCCCCAATCCTGTTTTAGGTGACTTCAATCGGCAGAGACCCTCCTGCTAGAGATCCCTGCCCCATGCTGCGGAGGAAGGCGAAAAACCTCCAGAGGCTCGGCCAATCTGCCCTGGAGGAAAATTCCTTCCCGACCCCAAAAATGGCGATCAGTCAGACCCCGAGCATATAGGCAAGAGTCACCAGCCTGACCCCTGTCAGCCATTATACGATTTACCTACCATTGTTTGGTTTTCCTTGACTACTATGTTTTACCATTAAACCATTCCCTCCATAAATTTATCTAACTTAATCTTAAAACCAGACAGGTCCGTCGCCCCCACCGTTTCCCTCGGAAGGCCGTTCCAATATTTCACCCCTCTGACGGTCAAAAACCTTCGTCTAATTTCAAGCCTGAACTTCCCCACGGCCAGTTTATATCCATTCGTTCTCGTATCCACATTAGTACTAAGCTGGAATAATTCTTCTCCCTCCCTTGTATTAATCCCTCTAATATATTTAAAGATAGCAATCATATCCCCCCTCAGCCTTCGCTTTGTCAGACTAAACAACCCAAGCTCCTCTAGTCTCTTTTCATACGACAGGTTTTCCATTCCTCTGATCATCCTAGTGGCCCTTCTCTGCACCCGTTCCAGTTTGAGTTCATCTTTTTTAAACATGGGAGACCAGAACTGCACACAGTACTCCAAATGAGGTCTCACCAGCGCCTTGTACAACGGAAGCAGCACCTCCTTATCCCTACTAGATATACCTCGCCTAATGCATCCCAAGACAGCATTGGCTTTTTTCACCGCCACGTCGCATTGTCGACTCATAGTCATCCTGCGGTCTACGAGGACCCCTAGGTCCTTCTCCTCTTCCGTTACTTCTAACCAATGCGTCCCCATCTTGTAACTAAAATTGTTATTAGTCATCTCCAAATGCATCACCTTACACTTTTTACTATTAAATTTCATCCTATTTCTGATACTCCAATTCACAAGCTCATTCAAGTCTCCCTGCAGGATATCCCTATCCTCCTCCGAATTTACAACGCCTCCCACCTTCGTATCATCCGCAAACTTTATCAGCCCACTCCTGCAATCGGTCCCGAGGTCAGTTATAAATAGATTAAATAAAATGGGTCCCAAAACCGAACCTTGAGGCACTCCACTAGTAACCTCCCTCCAACCTGACAGTTCACCCTTTAATACGACCCGCTGCATTCTCCCCATTAACCAATTCCTTATCCACCTCTGGATTTTCATATCGATCCCCATGTTTTTCAGTTTAACCAATAGTTCCTCATGGGGTACTGTATCAAACGCTTTACTGAAATCCAGGTATATTAGGTCCACCGCATTTCCCTTATCTAATAAGTCCGTTACTTTCTCAAAGAAGGAGATCAGATTCGTTTGGCACGATCTGCCCTTCGTAAAACCATGTTGTAATTTATCACAATTGCCACTAACCTCCAGGTCCTCAACTAGTTTCTCTTTCAGAATCTTCTCCAGCACCTTGCACACTACAGACGTTAAACTAACAGGCCTGTAGTTACCCGGATCACTTTTTTTCCCTTTCTTGAAAATAGGAACCACATTAGCTATTCTCCAGTCTAACGGGACCACCCCCGAGTTTACAGATTCATTAAATATTATCGCTAACGGGCCTGCTATTTCCCGCGCCAATTCCTTCAATATTCTCGGATGAAGATCGTCCGGTCCTCCCGACTTAGCCCCATTAAGGCAATCAAGTTTTGTTTCTACCTCGAATACGGTAATCCCCCATCCCGAATGCCCCTCTGTAGTGGTGCTAGTATCCCTAATACCTTCATTGGCCTCATTAAACACCGATGCAAAATATTCATTGAGATATTGCGCCATGCCTAGATTGTCTTTAATCTCCTCTCCGGCAATAGTCTTCAGCGGTCCCACT
Source organism: Malaclemys terrapin pileata (assembly GCF_027887155.1). Classification (NCBI taxonomy): domain Eukaryota; kingdom Metazoa; phylum Chordata; order Testudines; family Emydidae; genus Malaclemys; species Malaclemys terrapin. The sequence goes on along the minus strand of NC_071527.1, from coordinate 14,767,926 downwards.
TCTTCTTTCTTTGCTTTCTTCCTATTTATGTGGCTGTAAAACCTCTTACTATTGCTTTTAATTCCCCTCGCTAGGTCCAACTCTACACGGCCTTTGGCCTTTCTCACTTTATCTCTACATTCTCGGACTTCACTAAGGTAAGTTTCTTTACTAATCCCTCCCGTCTTCCACTCTTTGTACGCTTTCTGTTTTTTCCTAATCACCCCTTTGAGTCGGTCGCTCATCCCCAAGGCCAGTCCAGCCCCCCAACACCTTCCCCTGCCCCCATCGAACCTTTGTATCCACAGAGCAGCACTGCACAGCCTCAGCCACTAGGGGGCGCCACCGCCCCACGCCAAGGCCCCAGGCCCAGCGTCCATGCTGGGCTGGGTCTGGCCCCTCAATTGTCCCCCGAGTCCCCATGGTGCCTGAGCAGAATAATTACCCACATGCCAGGCACACACACCGCACATGCTAGTGTTCACATGCACACACACTCCGGCATGCACACAAACGTGCAGATGTGTGCTCACATTTGTGAACAAGTACAGATGTACATACCGGTGCACCCACACCCACGCACGGGCACACACGTGTGCCGCACACTCATGCACGGGCACAGAGGTACAGACACGTACGGTCACACGTATCGGCAGCCTGCTGCAGCATCAGATGCAGGGACAAGGAGCCCCCAGGACCCTCCCTGCTGCTCAAACACCAGCCAGGCCGGAATGGAGGGAGAATCCTTCAAACCCTCCCGCCGGCGAAGAGCTGCCGTGACTCTGCCCAGAGAGACGTGATTGTGGGGCCCGGCCCCCCTTTTCCCCCCAGGGACGTGGCCAGAATCTCCCATGCAGCCCCGCCCCCACCAGCCCCACCGCAACCGTCTTAGCAGGGAATCCATCCTCCCTCCCCGAGTATCCCACAGCCAGAGCTCCTGCCCCACTCCCCACAGCGCCCCCTACTGGGTCAGCCCAGGACTGCAATAATAACACTCCAGCACTTTAACCAGGGCTTGCGGCTGCTGCTGCCCCTGGAGTCCCGTGTAGCCGGCAGGAGCCGGGATATCGCGCCACCCCCAGGCTGCCCCCTCAGACGGCAACGGCCGGGCAGTGACCACTACCAGTGAGCGCCGTCCCCTCCCACCGCGCCGGGAAGCCATGAATCATGGAACAACCTCGGCCAAGAGCTGACGCGGGCACTCGAGAGACCCGAACTCCCCCGCCCCCTGGATTCCCACCTGGCCCCCCCTCGTCCCCTGCATCCAATCTCCCCCCCTTGACCCTGGACTCCCACCTGAACCCCCAACCTGTTTCCCCTGCTCTCTAGGTCCGAACTGCCCCCTCCTGGGTCCGACAAGCCCCCGCAACCAGCTCTCTGGAGCCAATACATCTACCCTGGATCGAGCACGCCCCCCCCCACCCCCGACCCGATGGGGACTCATCCCCTCTCCTGTGCTCCCAGGTACGATCCAGTGCCCCCTTCCAGGTCTGCCACCACCACAGACACACCCCGGCTCCCCTGACGTTTTAAGACCCTATTGGGAGGAGGGGGGCAATGAGCCATGTTGCTCCCCTCCCCCGGGAATGTCTCAGGCTCATGTCTCAGCCGGAGGCGGGCGCACAGAAGAACTGTCCCTTTGTCTCATCTGGCCCCTCCAGACCTTGGCCAGCAGCTGCCTCCCAATGGCCAAGACCATTTTCCCAGGGAGCAGAAGGGATGAAAAGGAACATTAATGGGGGCGGGGGGGGTGTCAGGAGGCCTTAAAGAGACAGTGCGCAGCTAGCCAGGGCCCCTCCCTCCACCCCCCAAACAGCCCCGATCCTGCCCTTCGGCAGCCACAGCAGAGACACCCCTGGCTGTTCGGGGCAAGGGGATCTGAGCATGGAAAGTTTGGGAGTGGGCTGGGGGGCAGGATTGGGCCCTCGCCAAGCAGAGGGCGGCAGGCAGGTGAACGAGAGAGGAGCGGGGTGAGGGGCAGAGACCCAGAGGCGAGGAGATGCGCCCAGATCCGGCTGCAGGCCTACGCGGAGTCACCCCAGGGAGGGATCTGACCCACAGCCTGGGTACAGGAGAGGCCACGCTAACTCCTGGGGGGCCAGGGGAGCACGGGGGGGGAGCAGCACACAGACCAGACCTTTCACCCCCAAGGGACCCCTGGCGCTTTGCACCATCAGCCCGGGAGGGGTGTGCCGGGGGGGCAGAGTCTCCTCTCACTGCCCCCAGAAGTCACCCCATTGTAAACCAGGCCCAGTTACCACCACCTGCACAGAAGCTCTTAGTTCTCCCATCCCACGTGGGGTGTAAATCTGGAGTAACCTCCTGTGAAACGGTGTAAGTGAGGGATGGATCAGGCCCTGTGGCCTCCCCTCTACCTGCACAGACTGTCAGGCTCTCGGGGACCCCCCCAACACATCCCCATCGGTCCCATCCCAGTCCCGAGGATGCCCCGCCCCCGAGGTCAGTCTGGAGGTGGAATCAGAGCTGCCCCCCACCTCCGGGGCGCTGGAGGAACAGAGGCTGGCGCTGAGAAATGATCCAGGACAAACGGGTGATTCTCCCCCTGACGCAATGGAAAGGGCCCAACTCCTGCAGCCGCGGCCCCAGACAAAGTACAGACAGTCCCCGTCTCTGCCCTCCTCCACGCCGGACAGACGTGCGCTCGCCCTGGGGCGCTGGATCAGAGCCACCGCAGAGCCCGGCTGCTGGCGGGAGGGAGGGATCCGGGCTGGCGTCAGCCTGGGTCCAAACTCTGGGGCAGGAGCGCATCCCAAGGGGGGAGGGGCTGGGCTGATGGGGGTGGGGGGCTACTCTGGGAATGGACTGTGGAAAAGTGACTCACACACACACACACACACATACACACACACACGTGTGTCAGGCAGATTCACAAACTGGAGTGACGGGCACACAACGCTCTCAGCGCTGGCACGAACACACTCCAACCCGGCAGAGCCAGCCCGGCTACCAGCGGACGAGCCGAACTCTCATCCGGATCCAGCATCCTCAGACTGAATCGTTAGCCCCAGCTCAGTCGGCTACACCTGCGCAGACCTGGGAAGCTCAATGGGGCCATTAGGGGCACGGAGAGCACCATGGGGGGGGGGGGAGGGAGGAGCAGGGCCATGCAGGGGGCACCGAGGGCAGGATTTCCCTCATAGACCCTTGTCACAATGCACAAGGCTAGCACAGGGGTGACTGACCCCCCCCATCTGTTTACTGAGTGCCCCTCCCAGCAGCTGCCCCACTGCAGGATAACAGCCTACTCCTCTGCATGCCGACGGCACTCCTCCCTTAGCCCACCCCGCTGGGCTGCTCTGCTCTGTGCTGGACTCTAAGAAACAACAACCAGAGGCTCTGGTCTCAGGAGAACGGTGCCTCCTGGGGCCACAAGGGGTTAAGATGACAGAGCCTTGCGGGGGTGGGATGGGGGCTAAGCCCCCCCCCACACATTTCCTGGGCTGCAGCCCCCCAGAGGCGGCCTGCACAGCTGGGTTGATTTAGCTCCGCACAGTCTGGGCTGCGTTTCTCAGGCAGGCTCAGCTGCGGTTTCCTCTGGAATCTGCCGCCCCCGGGGTGTCCCCCTTCCCCTGACGCACACGGGGTCCCGGCAGTGGGCGCCGCTTCCCAGCTGGGGCCGGAAACGCCAGCCAAGTCCCCCCAGCACTGGGGGCTGGTGGCCGGCGGCCATGGCTGGTCAATCTCTCTCTAGGCTCTCTGCGGGTCCATGAAGCCCATTCCCTGGTGTGCAGGCAGGAGCCCGGACCGGCTGCTGCTCAAATTCCAACCCAGGAGCTGCTGGCTGGGACCAGTGGGGGCCGTCTGCAAAGGGCCCCATGGCGTTCCCACCCCCGGCCGAGCAGCCACGGCCCCAGGAACCCGCAGGCCCCCAACAGCACCCCCGCTCTCGTGCAATCAGCCATGCAGGGCTGGGCTGGCCCCTGTGCTGAGACAGGACCAGTTCATCCCTAGCCCATCCCTGTAGGGGTTTGTCCAACCTGTTCTTAACCCCCCCAGGGCTGGGATCTCCACAGCCGCCGCTCTGCCACCAACAGAAGTTTGTCCAATAAAAGAAATTACCCCTCCCCCCGTCTCTGAAATCCTAGGGCCGACAGGGCTACATCACCACGGCAAACGTACAGGTAGGAAGGCCCTTCCGTGGACATCTCCGGCCTCTTTGTAACAGCCCCCGAGGTGTTTGAGGGCTGTTCTCACGTCCCCCCTCAGTCGTCTTTGCTCAAGACTAAACATGCCCCATGTTTTAACCGTTCCGCACAGGTCTGGTTTGCTAAACCTTTGATCCTTTTCGGTCCTCTCCTCTGGCCTCTCTCCAACCCCCTGTCCATGTCTTTCTGAAAGCGCAGCGCCCAGAACTGGACACGGGACTCCAGCTGAGGCCTCCCCAGTGCCGAGCAGGGCGGGACAGTCACCTCCCGTGTCTTACAGAGCAGTGGTTCTCAGCCAGGGGTACGTGTACCCCGGGGGTACGCACAGGTCTTCCCAGGGTACATCAACTCATCTAGGTAGTTGCCTAGTTTTACAACAGGCGACAGAAAAAGCACTCGCGAAGTCAGTACAAACTAAAATTTCATACAATGACTTGTTGATACTGCTCTATGTACTCTACACTGAACTGTAAGGACAATATTTATATTCCAATTGATTTATTTTATAATGATATGGTGAAAATGAGACACTCAGCAATTTGTCCGGAGTAACGTGGCTGTGACGCTTTTATGTCTGATTTTGTAAGCAAGCAGTTTTTAAGTGAAGTGAAACAGGGTACGCAAGACAAATCAGACTCCTGGAAGGGGCACAGTGGTCTGGAAAGGTTGAGAGCCCCGATACAGAGGACGCTGTTATCCGTTTTGCACAAGGGGAAAGACACAGAGCAGCAGGGTGGTTTGGGGATTAAGGCGCTGGGCTGGGGCTCTGGAGATCACCCTTCAGTTCTCTGGTTCGTCCGCAGAATCCCTGGACAGGTCACTGCTATCGACCGTGCCTCAGTTTCCCCATTTGTAAAACAGGGATAATGCTCTGGTGAGGTGTCTAACTCCCATTGATTTGACAAAAAAAAAAAAATCCACCCCAAGGGCCTTCCTTTGTCTAGCTCTTGGGGCAAGGGCTGTCTGTGTCGCGCCTGGCACAGCAGGGCCCCGAGCGCAGGCAGGGTCTGTGCAGCACCCGGCGCATGAGCCCCCCCCATTTCAGTCGGGGATCTATAGCTGCTACCATAATACACCTAATGCACGAAAGGAAGTGACCTGACCCAGTCCCAGTAGAAAGGGCAAAGACGGACTGTACCTAGAGACCCAACACCCAGAGCTGAAGCAGAGGGGCCAGGGGAGGTGGGGAGGGAAGCGGGGGGAGAAAGGAGGTGGGCAGTAATTTGCTATGCCAATGGAGCGAGGCTGTCACCCCAGCTGGGGGGCTGGCCCCATGGACTCCCACCAAGTGAGACCGTGGGATCTGGGGGAAGCGCCAAGGACGGCTCTGTTGTGAAAACATCCGGGTGGTAACTAGGGGTTTTATTGGTTCCCTTTTCAAGAGGCCACTTATCTCCTGGCTACTTCCCCCCCACTTCTCTGAAGGGCAGGACTCAAGCGGTGTCGAAAGCCCTGAGCCGTTAGGGGCTGCAGTGGGGCAGGTTGCTAACAAGACTCGCTGAGGTCATCCCAGATACAAGTGCTGAGCACAGAACCTGTCCCACTGGGGAGCCTGGCCCTGCAGCAGCTGTTGTGAGGGACCCCTGGTGCTAGTGCCTGGGTGTGCGAGGACACCCAGGGGCTGGGGATTAGTGTGAGAGACCCGGGTGCTAGTGCCTGGGTATGCGAGGACACCCAGGGGCTGGGGATTGGCACGAGGGACCCTGGCGCTAGTGCCCGGGTGTGCAAGGACACCCAGAGGCTAGACAAGGGATCAGATTGGTTCAGACTTTGCCCAGGGCTCCAGCGAGTAACTGGATCTGGGTCCAGCCACAACATGGTGCCGCTTTGTCCGTGGTTCAGCCAGAGCCCCCCGCACTCACAGCCCCCTCCGCCCCCCCAGACAGCCAGGGTGTTTCCAGAGCCGGCTGCAGGCCTCTAACCCTCATTAATTCCTCTCTTCGCCCTGCACTTTGGCCCCGTGTCACACGGAGCTGGGGGAGGAGGAGGACTGGGCTCTCTGGAGCCATCACCATTGTCTTTGTCAGCAATCACTTTACGAGCTGGGCTAGGTCAGGAAATTCCTGTACGGCTCTACACTGGGGGAGGCCTCGCCCGACAGGGCACTGGGAAGAACTGCGGTAGCAGGGCAGTGTGGGCTGGGGTTCAGGGCGGGAAGTCCGGACGCCAGGACTCCATTCCCCGACTCTGTCACTGGCCTGCTGGGTGACTTTGGGCAAGTCATGGCCCAGCTCTGTGCCTCAGTTTCCCTTTCAGCCCCATGTGTAATTAGACTGCACGCTCTTTAGGGCAGGCATATTTTTAAAGGGACTCAGAGCCCACTGCATGTCGGCACAACGGGGGACCCCAATTTCAGGCCAGGTCTGTGCAGCGCCCAGCCTAATGGGGGTGGGGGGCCCTATACTGGGCGGGGCCTCTAGCCCAGGTGTTCTCACCTCGGAGTATGGCCACCAACTCCTGCTGCTGGCCGTTCTGACAAGCCCGTCTCTGTCCCCGCCCCGGGGAAGGTGGGTGGGGAACTCACCAGCTGCCTGCGGAGTCCCGACTGGGTGGGGGAAGCTGCCCAGGGGAGCGTCCCGGTGACCGGACGCAGCCGCTGCCTCCACTGAGGAGAGCCGCCTCCAGCGCCGCGCACGCCGGCCCCACGGCTCCAGAGGCGCTGCCCAGAGCATCTCGCTGCCCTCGGTAACAGCTGTTCAGCTGGGCGCTGCAGGGAGGGGCCGCTGCTTTACCCCCTCAGTCTCCACTTTGGAGGCTGCCGTGGCCGTAAAAAAATCCACTGGGGTGGCAGCATGTGGCCACGGCAGCCGCATTTGAGAAACGCTGGTGCATCCGCTACACAGGAGAGGTTAGACAGACAGACAGATGGACCAGAGCTGCAAGACAGACAGGTGAGCCAAGCAGGCGGCCTGGTTTCCCAGTGGGCAGAGCTGGGGATTCGCCGGTGGCCGCCTCAGACACCTCCGTCGAGAGTGCCCGATGATGGACTGCAGCTTCGGGCAGGTCTGCTCGGGGGAGGCCCAGGCCCGTAAACAACCCTCAGGTAAACTGACTGTCCCCGTTACAGTGAATGGAGCCCCCGTCTCTGCGCTCACTGATTCGGGGTGTGGGCAGACACTTGTCCGCCAGGGCCCCGTCCCCCGGCCTGAACCGTCACTAGGGTTCATTCAACTCCAGTGTATCCACGGGGATGTGCAATCTTACCCCAAGACCACGGTGACCCTGACTGTAAAGGGAGAAACCCGGACCCTGATGGTTGGGCCAGCCCCGGAGTTGGTGTACCCAGTCATCCTGGGCCCAGACTGGAAGGGCTTTGCGGGGCTCCCGCGGACAACGACTGACAGGACTTCCCGCGCAGGGACCGCCCTTGAAGGGGAACCTGTGGGAGAAGTGGACCAAGGCCTGGAGGACCCCGACAGGAAGGACCAGTCTGCTGGCCCCCCGAACCCAGACTTGCCGGAAGGCGGGGAACCCGGTCAGAAAGAGGCCCCAACATTCGGTACAGACTTCAGTCGAGACCAACGGGAGGACCCCTCCCTTAGATGGGCGTACGAACAATTGGTAAGGTTAATGGGACCCTGAAACTGCCCCACCAGGCCACCACATACCCCCATTTTGAGTTGGTGGGGGGATCGCCTGTACCGGATCACCCGCGAGACCCAGACCGATGAGGCGCGGGCACAACTCGTGGTTCCGACGGGCGGTGCTGCAGCAGGCCCATGATGTCCCGGCAGCTGGCCACCTGGGCCACGAGAAAACTTTGGCCCGGATCCTGGCCCGCTTCTACTGGCCGGGGGTGCATAGGGAGGTAAGAGACTTTTGCGATTCGTGCCCAGAGTGTCAACGAGCCGCGCCAAAGGGAGTCCCGAGAGCCCAGCTCATCCCACTGCTCGTCATAGGCGCTCCTTTTGAGAGGATAGCCCTGGATCTGGGGGGGCCCCTGCCCCAGAGTGCTGCAGGGTTCCGGTATAGCCTAGTGGTCCTGGATTATGCCCCTCGTTTCCCAGAAGCCATCCCACTTCGAAACATCACAGCCCGGACGATTGCTGCTGAGCTCCTGAAGATCTTCGCCCGGGTAGGCCTTCCCTGGGAAATCCTGACCGACCAAGGCACCAATTTTACACCAAAACTCCTGCGCCAAGTCTGTGACCTCCTGGGGATAAAAAATTACAAACCTCTGTCTACCACCCCCAAACCGACGGACTAGTGGAACGCTTCAATCGCACATTGAAGCATATGTTGCAGAAGTTCCCCCCAAAAGATATGTGCCAGTGGGACCAGCTGATCCCACCCCTGTTATTGGCCCTCCGGGAGTTACCTCAATCCTCGACCACATTCTCCCCCTTTGAGTTGCTATATGGCCAACAACCAAAGGGCCTACTCGACCTCATGCGGGAGAACTGGGAACAAACGCCGTCCCCCTCACACAACCTGCTTCAGTACGTCCTGCAACTCCAGGACCGACTGACCCGGGTGGGGGACCTGGCAAAGGAAAACCTGCAGAATGCCCCAAAAGCACCTATGAAGTGTCCCAACCCGACTGAAAGAAGAAAAAGCAAATCTATCATGTCAACTTGTTGAAGGCCTGGAGGGAGCGGGAGGGGCTCTTGATCGCACCGTATCTCCCTGAGCCCGAACTTGGACCAGGACTGCCAGTCCCCACCGACCCCGAAGAGCCGCAATTGGGAGATACCTTGACCGAGGAACAACGGAAGCAGCCCGAGGACTGGTAAAGTCCTTCCCTAAAACATTTACAGCAAGACCCGGACAAACCACACTCGTGCAACATAAAATAATAACCAACCCAGGGGAGGTCGTACGAGAGACTGCCAGGCCGTTGCCACGCCACATGCAGGAAATAGTGGAAGAGGAGGTACGGATCATGCTGGAGTTGGAAGTAACTGAGAAATCGCAAAGCGACTGGCGCAGCCCCATCGTTTTGGTCCCAAAACCAGATGGGACAGTCCGCTTCTGCATTGACTTTAGGAGGGTCAATAACGTCTCCAAATGTGACGCCTACCCAATGCCGCGGATTGACGAGCTAAGTCCGAGCGCTCAGGAGAAGACCGCCTTTGCTCCCCCACTGGGCTGTATCAATTTACCCGAAGGCCTTTTGGCCTCATGGATCGGGTCCTGCAGCCACACAAAGCCTATGCAACGGTATACCTTGATGACGTAGTGATTTACAGCTGCCGATGGCAGAACCACCTCAACCAGGTAGTCGCCGTCCTACGGGCCCTGCGGGATGCCGGGCTGACAGCCAACCCCAAGAAATGCAAAATTGGCTGGCAAGAGACCACCTACTTGGGATATACGCTCGGGCAAGGGCAAGTACGACCTTTGGTGGGGAAGGTCCAGGCATTACAGGCCTGTGAGGCCCCCACAATGAAGAGACGGGTGCGGCAATTCCTGGGGCTAGCGGGCTACTACCGCCGCTTTGTCCCCTGGTTCGCCTCAATCGCAGCGCCACTGACAGAACTCCTAAGGAAGGACAGTCCTCGGTGCGTACGGTGGACAAACGAATGCCAACAGGCCTTTCAAACCCTCAAGGACTGTCTATGCGAGGAGCCGGTGCTCTTCAGCCCTGATTTTGACAGAGAGTTCCTGCTGCAGACCGACGCATTGGAGGTGGGCCTGGGGGCAGTCCTGTCACAACAGGTCAATGGGGAAGAACATCCTATAGTATATGATATCAGCCGTAAACTGTTCCCCGGAGAGCGAAATTATGCAATGGTCGATAAGGAGGCACTGGCCGTCAAGTGGGCGGTGGACGCCTTAAGATGTTATCTTGTAGGCGGCCCCTTCATACTAGTGACTGACCACGCACCTCTGAAGTGGCTACAAACGGCAAAAGAGACAAACCCCCGGATTATGCGTCGCTACCTAACCCTGCAGCCTCATACCTTCACGGTTCGGCATCAAGCAGGTAAGGAGCATGTCAACACGGACTTTTTCTCCTGGTGGGGGGAGGAGGAGGGTGCCATCTCCACGTTCCCGGAGATGGACTTGAGGGGTGTGTGTGTGTGTGTAGTGAGGCTGAGTGGCCTCCCTCCGAGCAGGCAGCGAGGGAGCATTACACGCCCTTTGGAGGGTGGAGCCTAGATCGCCCCGCCCCCCTCGCCGGAAGTACCAGGGTGGGGCCAGAAGTATAAAAGGCCGGTCCCACAGCACAGTTGGGGGAGAGCCTGCAGAGGAGAAGGACGCTCAGCCTATTCTCCCGCCATCCCCGAGAGGAACCTACGCCTTGCTGTTCCCGATGCCCAGACGCTGACGAGGACTGGCCCCGGAGCACCTGCTGCCATATACCCCGAGGAGCCGCAAGAGGCCTAGAGACCTCAGGTACCGAACCCCCGGGTGGCAGGAAGTGGCCCAGGGGCAGCCCCGGAGCAGCTGGCGGCAGAGCCAGAGGGGGCCCAGTTGGCGTGTTGCAGCTGGATCCCCGCCGACACAGGGCCCTGGGCTGGGACACGATGGAGTAGGGTGGGCCCGTGTCCCCCTGCCACCCCATCCCAGGATGGCTGAACCCCTACACAGGGAAAGGTGGTTCTAGCTCTGAAGAGGAGCTTCCCGTGCCACTCACCTGTAGACTGTTTTGCTTGCTGGCTGCCTGAGGTCTACCCAGGCCCCAGCCAGCCCGGATAGACTATGGGTAAGGGCTGACTACCTGAGCTACCCCAGGCCAGGCTAAAGCCTGGTAGTGACTATTAACCGCGCAGCCCTATTGGGGCTCTTGCCTGTCTTACAGACTCTGGTCCTGATTCCCCCCTCCCCCCACAGGACTAGCCTGAGTGGCCTCCCTCTGAGCGGGAGAGCGAGGGACCATTACAAAGAAGGAATCACTCCCTACAGTAAAGGAGGAGAAGCCTTGTACCCCTAAGGCTGGGAGGTCTGCTGCCACCACTGAGAACAGGAAACGTAGGGTAGTGGTGGTCGGAGACTCTCTGCTGAGGGGGACGGAGGCGCCCATCTGTCGCCCTGACATTTCATCTCGGGAGGTATGCTGCCTGCCGGGGGCCCGTATCCGAGACGTTACGGAGGCATTGTCGAGGATTATCCGGCCCTCTGACTACTACCCCATGCTACTCATCCATGTGGGCACAAATGATACTGCGCGGTGTGACACTGAGCGGATCAAGAGTGACTACAGGGCTCTGGGAGCACGGGTGAAGGAGTTTGGAGCGCAGGTGGTATTCTCTTCAATTCTTCCTGTTAAAGGTAGGGGCCCGGGCAGAGACAGATGCATCATGGAGGTGAATGCCTGGCTGCGAAGATGGTGTCGCCAGGAGGGCTTTGGCTTCCTAGACCACGGGATGCTATTCGAGGAAGGACTGCTAGGCAGAGATGGCGTTCACCTTTCGAGGAGAGGGAAGACCCTATTCGGACACAGACTGGCTAACCTAGTGAGGAGGGCTTTAAACTAGGTTCGACGGGGACAGGTGAGCAAAGCCCACAGGTAAGTGGGGAACATGGAGACCGGGGAAATGAGTCGGAAACAAGAGGGAGTGTGGGCTATATTGGCAGAGAGAAAGGAGAGTCAGGAAAAAACTGGGAGGAAAGATCAAACCAGTATCTTAGATGCCTATATACAAATGCGAGAAGTATGGGGAATAAGCAGGAAGAACTGGAAGTGCTAATAAATAAATACAACTATGACATTGTTGGCATCACTGAAACTTGGTGGGATAATACACATGATTGGAATGTTGGTGTGGATGGGTACAGCTTGCTCAGGAAGGATAGACAGGGGAAAAAGGGAGGAGGTGTTGCCTTATATATTAAAAATGTACACACTTGGACTGAGGTAGAGATGGACATAGGAGACAGAAGTGTTGAGAGTCTCTGGGTTAGGCTTAAAGGGGCAAAAAACAAGGGAGATGTCATGCTAGGCGTCTACTACAGGCCACCTAACCAGGTGGAAGAGGTGGATGAGGCTTTTTTCAAGCAACTAACAAAATCATCCAAAGCCCAAGATTTGGTGGTGATGGGGGACTTCAACTATCCGGATATATGTTGGGAAAATAACACAGCGGGGAACAGACTATCCAACAAATTCTTGGACTGCATTGGAGACAACTTTTTATTTCAGAATGTTGAAAAAGCTACTAGGGGGGAAGCTGTTCTAGACTTGATTTTAACAAATAGGGAGGAACTCGTTGAGAATGTGAAAGTAGAAGGCAGCCTGGGTGAAAGTGATCATGAAATCATAGACTTTGCAATTCTAAGGAAGGGTAGAAGGGAGAACAGCAAAATAGAGACAATGGATTTCAGGAAGGCAGATTTTGGGAAGCTCAGAGAGCTGATAGGTAAGGTCCCATGGGAATCAAGACTGAGGGGAAAAACAACTGAGGAGAGTTGGCAGTTTTTCAAAGGGACACTATTAAGGGCCCAAAAGCAAGCTATTCCGCTGGTTAGGAAAGATAGAAAATGTGGCAAAAGACCACCTTGGCTTAACCACGAGATCTTGCACGATCTAAAAAATAAAAAGGAGTCATATAAAAAATGGAAACTAGGACAGATTACAAAGGATGAATATAGGCAAACAACACAGGAATGCAGGGGCAAGATTAGAAAGGCAAAGGCACAAAATGAGCTCAAACTAGCTACGGGAATAAAAGGAAACAAGAAGACTTTTTATCAATACATTAGAAGCAAGAGGAAGACCAAAGACAGGGTAGGCCCACTGCTTAGTGAAGAGGGAGAAACAGTAACAGGAAACTTGGAAATGGCAGAGATGCTTAATGACTTCTTTGTTTCGGTCTTCACCGAGAAGTCTGAAGGAATGCCTAACATAGTGAATGCTAATGGGAAGGGGGTAGGTTTAGCGGATAAAATAAAAAAAGAACAAGTTAAACATCACTTAGAAAAGTTAGATGCCTGCAAGTCACCCGGGCCTGATGAAATGCATCCTAGAATACTCAAGGAGCTAATAGAGGAGGTATCTGAGCCTCTAGCTATTATCTTTGGAAAGTCATGGGAGACGGGAGAGATTCCAGAAGACTGGAAAAGGGCAAATATAGTGCCCATCTATAAAAAGGGAAATAAAAACAACCCAGGTAACTACAGACCAGTTAGTTTAACTTCTGTGCCAGGGAAGATAATGGAGCAAGTAATTAAGGAAATCGTCTGCCAACACTTGGAAGGTGGTAAGGTGATAGGGAATAGCCAGCATGGATTTGTGAAGAACAAATCATGTCAAACCAATCTGATAGCTTTCTTTGATAGGATAACGAGCCTTGTGGATAAGGGTGAAGCGGTGGATGTGGTATACCTAGACTTTAGTAAGGCATTTGATACGGTCTCGCATGATATTCTTATCGATAAACTAGGCAAATACAAATTAGATGGGGCTACTATAAGGTGGGTGCATAACTGGCTGGATAATCGTACTCAGAGAGTTGTTATTAATGGTTCCCAATCCTGCTGGAAAGGCGTAACGAGTGGGGTACCGCAGGGGTCTGTTTTGGGACCGGCTCTGTTCAATATCTTCATCAACGACTTAGATATTGGCATAGAAAGTACGCTTATTAAGTTTGCGGATGATACCAAACTGGGAGGGATTGCAACTACTTTGGAGGACAGGGTCATAATTCAAAATGATCTGGACAAATTGGAGAAATGGTCTGAGTTAAACAGGATGAAGTTTAACAAAGACAAATGCAAAGTGCTCCACTTAGGAAGGAAAAATCAATTTCACACATACAGAATGGGAAAAGACTGTCTAGGAAGGAGTACGGCAGAAAGAGATCTAGGGGTTATAGTGGACCACAAGCTAAATATGAGTCAACAGTGTGATGCTGTTGCAAAAAAAGCAAACATGATTCTGGGATGCATTAACAGGTGTGTTGTGAGCAAGACACGAGAAGTCATTCTTCCGCTCTACTCTGCTCTGGTTAGGCCTCAGCTGGAGTATTGTGTCCAGTTCTGGGCGCCGCATTTTAAAAAAGATGTGGAGAAACTGGAAAGGGTCCAAAGAAGAGCAACAAGAATGATTAAAGGTCTTGAGAACATGACCTATGAAGGAAGGCTGAAAGAATTGGGTTTGTTTAGTTTGGAAAAGAGAAGACTGAGAGGGGACATGATAGCAGTTTTCAGGTATATAAAAGGGTGTCATAAGGAGGAGGGAGAGAACTTGTTCACCTTAGCCTCTAAGGATAGAACCAGAAACAATGGGTTTAAACTGCAGCAAGGGAGGTCTAGATTGGACATTAGGAAAAAGTTCCTAACTGTCAGGGTGGTTAAACACTGGAACAAATTGCCTAGGGAGGTTGTGGAATCTCCGTCTCTGGAGATATTTAAGAGTAGGTTAGATAAATGTCTATTAGGGATGGTCTAGGCAGTATTTGGTCCTGCCATGCGGGCAGGGGACTGGACTCGATGACCTCTCGAGGTCCCTTCCAGTCCTAGAATCTATGAATCTATGAATCTATGAATCTACATAGGGGCATTGCCAGCAGATCGAGGGACATGATCATTCCCCTCTATTCGACATTGGTGAGGCCTCATCTGAAGTACTGTGTCCAGTTTTCATCCCCACACTACAAGGAGGATGTGGAAAAATTGGAAAGAGTCCAGCGATGGGCAACAAAAATGATTAGGGGGCTGGAGCACATGATTTATGAGGAGAGGCTGAAGGAACTGGGATTGTTTAGTCTCCAGAAGAGAAGAATGAGGGGGAATTTGATAGCTGCTTTCAACTACCTGAAAGGGGGTTCCAAAGAAGATGGATCTAGACTGTTCTCAGTGGTAGCAGATGACAGAACAAAAAGTAATGGTCTCAAGTTGCAGTGGGGAGGTTTAGGTTGGATATTAGGAAAAACTTTTTTACTAGGAGGGTGGTGAAGCACGGGAATGGGTTCCCTAGGGAGATGGTGGAGTCTCCATCCTTAGAGGTTTTTAAGGTCAGGCTTGATAAAGCCCTGGCTGGGATGATTTAGTTGGGATTGGTCCTGCTTTGAGCAGGAGGTTGGACTAGATGACCTCCTGAGGTCTCTTCCAACCCTGATATTCTATGATTCTATGGTTCAGTGTTTGTGTGGATCTGTCGCTCTGCAACAGCGGAGAGGAAAAAACACACGTGAATGGGGACATTGCGGTTGTAAAACCACGACATTTGGCTGGGGGGGCGGGAGAGGGGGAGGTGAAAGGCAGCCTTTGAATTCGACTAGACGGCAATTGTCCCCGGGAAAGGTTAAGATCTGCATCCGCACAGCACCGGGCCAGAGCCCAGCTGGAGTCAATGGGCCAGGTTCCCAGCTGGCGTCAATCAGCATCGCTCCATTGCAGTCAGTGGGGTCACCTTACATCTGCTGGGGACCTGACCCCATTGTCTCATTTGTAACCCTGGGAACATAGGGAGGAGCCATTCCAATTCAGGGGGTCAGACTCTGATCTCAGCTACACCAGAGGGAATCTAGAGTAACAAGTAACATCAGGGCATAATGCTGGCTGGAGGCAACACTGCCTAGCAGCTCGGCCACAAGACTAGGAGTCAGAACACCTAGGTTCTAGTCCCACCTCTGCCACTGGCTTCTTGGGTGACCTTGGGCAAGTCACTTTCCCTCTCTGTGCCTCATTTCCCCTCCCACACATTATCAATGTAGATTGCGAGCTCTTCAAGGCAGGGTCTCTCTCTCTTAGGTGTCTGTGCAGCACCCATGACAACAGGGCCTCCAATCTTGGGTGGGATTTCTGAGTTTCTGTAATCTAAGTAATAAGAGTGTGATATCCAAACCAGACACTGGTTAGTAGAACAGTGTGAATCCACTGGAATGACTCTGGATTTATGCAGAGGGGCAATAAGAAGAGGATCAGACCAATAACAACGGAGACCTCCCCTGCCCACGCTTTCCTTCCCACCGAGCAGAATGCCGGGCGCTGGACACGTGGGCAGAGCTAGATGCCGGCTGACCAAATCCCCCCCGGTCTCCTATTAATACTCAGGCCCCTGAAATAAAGAAGGCAGCTGGAGGCAGAAAATATCCCTGTCTGGGGGCAGAGGAGACGGGGGCCGGGAGCGAGGGCTCCAAGGGAATGGGGCCAAGCGGAGACGCCGGGGGCGATTGGAGTCAGAGCGGCAGCATTCTGGGAGCGCTAGCCTGTGCAATTCCCTTCCGGACCGGCCCCATTAGTCACCAGGAGAAATGTTCACAGCAGGGTCAGTGCCTGGTGCTCAGAGGTTATTGAGACGGGAGCCTTGTGCTCCAGTGACCTCAGCCCTGGGGGGGGCCAGGAGGGCAGAGCCCCGGCCGCTGGGAGCAGGGTTAGAGCCCACGGGACAGATCGGGCTCTGGGGTAGATTGGGGTAAGTGCATTGAAGTCAATGGGAGCTATGGGGTCTGGTCCCATTGACTCCCAAGGAGCGACGGCCAGTTTACACCAGCTGGGATCTGGCCTTACTGGAGTGACACCTGTGTAAGGGAGAAACATCTCATCTGCTCGCTCAGCCGGATCCTGGCCCTGGTGTAACCTCCTCCCCCAGAGCAGCCATTTACCCCAGACGGATTGGGTAGCACTTTCACCCCCACTCCCCTCACCCAGCTGGGAAGAGCACCCAGGAGTCAGCTCCCAGCCCCCACTCCTCCACCCACCAGCCCACACTCGTGCAGCTCACAGGCTGGCAAAGTGCCCAGCGAGGTGCTGTTTGCCCGGGACGCAGAGCTCTGGGGCAGCCCCACCACTCTCAGGAGGTCAGGGCGGGAACCCCTGAGCTGGGCGGGTGACGCAGAGCGAAAGCGACGTGTCATCCTGCCCAGGGAACACCCCGCAGGCAATCCCTTGCCCCTCCCTCCTGGGACTGCTGGCACGTGGGAGGCAACAACTTCCCCCAGCCCCACTGGTCCCACATTCCCAGCCGTACACCGAGCAGCGACTCTCCGGCCCGGCTTTCCCAGCCGAGCAGATGCTGAGAGCCCCCTCCATGCACCCAGCCTAGGCGGGGGCGGCAGCAGCTGATGCAGCGCCCCCTCCCCCAACGCAGCTGCCCTTGGAAAGTCCCTGCTCCTCTAAAGAGGCAGGAAACTCACTGCACTTCCCCCCCTGCACCCCTCAAGAGCCCAGTCTTGCTGCTGCTTCAAACCACAGCCCTGTGCTGGGAGCCCTGCTCTAACCACTACACCACACTGTCCTCCCAGAGCTGGGGCTAGATCCAGGAGCCCTGGCTCCAGGCATCCCCTGTTCTAACCACTACACCACACTGCCCTCCCAGAGCTGGGGCTAGATATAGGAGCCCTGCCTCCCAGCATCCCCTGTGCTAACCGCTAGACCACACTGCCCTCCCAGAGCTGGGCTAAATATAGGAGCCCTGGCTCCCAGCATCCCTTGCGCTAACCGCTACACCACACTGCCCTCCTAAAAGCTGGGGCTAGATCCACGAGCCCTGGCTCCCAGCCCCCCCTGCTCTAACCACTACATCACACTGCCCTCCCAGAGCTGGGGCTAGAACCCAGGAGTCCTGGCTCTCCCCCACCCGACACCAGTCCCCTCTCAAAGCGGACACTTCCACCCCTCTTCTTGGAATCAACCCCTGACGTTCTGGGCAAGGCCCCAGCGGGTGTAACCCGGCCTAGCCCTATTGAGCTCAATGGAAGGAGGCCGATTCACACCAGCAGGGCTCTGCCCCCCTGTGCTTTCCTCTGCCCTGGGTAGTTTCCAGGAATCGTTATCGCCTCAGCATCTCGCTGCTACTGAGTAACCCCCGGAGATCCGGAGAACTGCCCCCCCCCCCGATACTGTATCTGCCTTTCTGCCCAGCCCCCGCATCTCACAACGGGGGCCTGATCCCCCAGGTGGGCCCAACCCACCACTGATCTGCCCCTTGTGTCATCAATTCCACCAGCACCAAGCGGGGGCGGTGCCTGCGCTGCTGCCATGGTGACCTGGGAGAATTAATTCCCCGCCCCCCCCCCCCCCCCCCCCCCCGCCACGCTGGCTCATGCTCACTCTGCCCAGGTGCCAGCCCTGGCACAAGACGAGCGGGTTTTGGGGGGGGGAGGAGAGGTTACGGGACCCGTCATTTTCCCAGACCTCTCACCATTTCCCCACAACTCATCACCCGCCTTTCGGTTTTGCTCTTGATTTCGAAATCAGCCGTGCAACGCCTCACCAGGCAAAACAGTGCTCGCCTCCCCCCACCCCCACCCCCCGCCAGGTTAACTCATCCACCAACTCCCCCCCAAGATAGGAGGCACCCCTCCCACAACCCACAGCCCCTCTCTCCCCCCTCAAACCCTGGAGATATAACCAATCCCCACCCTGACCCCCAGCCAGCCATTTCTCCCAAAGCTCCGGGTCCCGATACAGGAGATAAAGGGCGTCACGGCGCTGCCGACACTTGCGATCTTACCACCGGCCTCGTGACAGTTGTTGCTTTTCTTAAAGCCCCAGCTTCTGGACTCCTGGGTTCTGAGGATCTGGGCTCACATTAAAAGCAAGTTTCTAACCCTCTGGATGGCAGAGTGGAGCTCAGAAATGTGACACCCCCCACAGGGCTACGAGACCGCAAGGAACCCAACGTTGGGATCTCACTATCTTCTTCAAGCCACTCATGATTTTCGAGGGCCTGTCTCAATGCTTCAAGGCTTGGGGCAGCAAGGCTGGAGTTAGTATTACGTGTATTATCGTAGCGCTTAGCCTGGGACTGGGTCCCCGTTGCACCAGAAAGATGGACCCGGCAAACAGGAGACAGTCCAAGGAGGAATCTGCCGACAGATCCCAGCAGCTCAGTTCCCACCCAGGACCGTAGCTCAAGACGCTGCGTGAGACGAGACACGTTCGCTACGTCAGTTCTCTCGTTACAGCCCTGCCAGCCAAGTGGCGATGGGGAGAGATGCTGCCAGGCCAAGGCTGACACCCGGACACGAGCGCTGCCGGCCCCTCTCTGACGGCGTGTTGGCGGCACTTCGGCCCCATCCAGCCCTAAAGCGCTTCATGGGCATTCACAGCCCGCATGGCTCCACCTGCTGAGAAAGGAGCTGCCACTAGCTCCATTTTACAGGTGGGGAAACTGAGGCACTGAGAGACAACTCACCCACTGTCTCAGAGCAAATAGCAGCTGCGAATAGAACCCAGGAGTCCTGGCTCCCAGCCCCACTGACTTTTTGCTCCACATTATCTTCCCTCCCCTTCTCCCCCCTGCTTTATGAAACCAGGAAATCAAATGCAAAAAACAAAGCCACTGATCAAACAAATGCCTGGCACCAACCTTACCGTCACACACACAAGCCACAGCTTGTATTTATTAGCCATACTGCTGTGGCACCAAGGCCCCATTGTACCAAGCTCGGCACCTACAAACCTTGGCATTGAGAGCCAATGACCCAAACAGACAAGCCAAGTGAAGGACCATTCATCCCATTTTACTGCTGTGGAAACTGAGGCACAGAGCGATTCAGTGCCAGAGCTGAGAACTGAACCTGGATTTTCCCTGTACCAGCGTAGCCCCTGAACCACTCGGGCACCTGTGCCACACAGCACCTGCCAGCTGGGCTGTGCCACACAGATCTAAGGAGGCATCAAAGATAACATCAGGTACAGGAGCTCAAACTCCCCCTGGATCCGATCTTGAGCCCATTGCACCAGCAGGACAGCGCCTGCCTCCAACGGGAGCTGAGTTGGAACATGCAGTGCAGGATCCAGCCCCCAGCTGGGGACCCATGTGCCAAACTTGGGCATCTAAAATCTGGCCCCTAAATCCACATCAAGGCTCCTAAGATAGCTGGCCTGGCTGGCTGGTTCTGCCCAGATTCTGCAGGATCTGTGAATGCTCGTTATTAAGTGAATTACGGTAGCAACTATCAGCCCTGACCAAAATTGAGGCCCTATTGTGCCCGGGGCTGCACAGACCCACAGCGAGAGACAGCCCCTGCCCCAAAGGGCTCCCAGTCTCAAGTGACAAAAGGCAAGTGGGGAAACTGAGGCACGGAGCAGGGAAGCGGCTTGCCAAATCCGTGGAAAGAACCCAGGTGTTCTGACTCCCACGCCGACACTCTGTCGACTAGACGGCGCTGCCTGCCTACGAATCGCAGCCCCTTTGTAAGTCAGGCTTCTCGTTTCAGGAGCCTAAATCTGGATTGAAAACCAGACCCCGCAAAGCTCTGGAAAGGTGGGTGGGCACAGACTCAGGGCAGCACCGATGTTTCCCTCTCCCTTCCTCCTTTCCCAGAGGGCGGCTGGACTGGCAGGGCCAAGTAGGGCAAGGAATGCTCCATTTTATTAATCACTTGGCACAACATGGACAGAAATATTTCTGAAAACGAGGCTTCTCCGCTGGCATCACAGGCGTGGCACCCCCCCGGGACATGGCACGCACAGAGGGGCGGGGCACTGAGCATCCAACAGGATCTAGTTCTTTGTACAGCCAGCCACTTAGACAAGAACTCACGACCAACACCTCTCCCCCAGTTGTGGGGATAGAACCCAGGAGTCCGGGTCCCCAGCCTCCCCTGCTCTAGCCACTGGACCCCACTCCCCTCCCACTGCTGGGATAGAACCCAGGAGTCCTGGGTTTGCTTTTTGCCCCGAAGGCATCTAAAGCCAGACAAATGCTCCTTTAAGTGAAAGACATAAGAACGGCCCTACTGGGTCAGACCAAAGGTCCATCTAGCCCAGTGTCCTGTCTGCCGACAGTGGCCAATGCCAGGTGCCCCAGAGGGAATGAACAGAACAGGTAATCACCAAGTGATCCATCCCCTGTCACCCATTCCCAGCTTCTGGCAAACAGAGGCTAGAGACAGCATCCCTGCCCATCCTGGGTAATAGCCATTGATGGACCTGTCCTATATGAATTTATCTAGTTCTCTTTTGAACCTTGTTATGGTCTTGGCCTTCACCACATCCTCTGGCAAGGAGTTCCACAGGTTGACATTGCGTTGTGTGAAGAAATACTTCCTTTTATTTGTTTTCAACCTGCTGCCTATTAATTTCATTTGGTGACCCCTAGTTCTTGTGTTATGAGAAGTAGTAAACAACACTTCCTTATCTATTTTCTCTACACCAGTCATGATTTTATAGACCTCAATCATATCTCCCCTTAGCCATCTCTTTTCCAAGCTGAAAAGTCCCAGTCTTATTAATCTCTCCTTTTACGGAACCTGACGACTTCGAAGACCCCAAAGCAAAGGACCCCGACCCACATTCCAACCCGCCCCCTCCCCATCCAGCCTCCCCTGAACCCCGGGACACCAGGCACCCAGCTCCTGATGCTGCAGCTCCCAGCTCCGAGGTGGATCCCACGCTCCAGCACCACCCACAGCCCAAAGGGGACGCGATTGCGGATGCATCAGTGGCCAGTGGGGGTGGGGAAGGTGACCCTGGAACTTCCCCTGCTCCCAAAGATCAGATCAAGTCTGGATGAAGCTTGGAGGGGGGGCTTACTGGACCCAGGATGACCTGTGACCGGAACAGCTGGGAAGGGGAGGGGGGCTTGTGGCATCTCCACCTGGGATGCGCTGACACTGCAGGCAAGAGGTAGACTTGGCCTTGTCTCCGATGGGGGCAGGATCAGGCCCAGAGGGGGGCAGAGCCAGGACACATGCAGGCAATTGCATCCAGCCTTCTGTCCTGTCATTAACCACTCAGGACTCGTCTGAGGGTTTGGAGGGGCAGCCCACAGACAACACCAGCACCTCCCTCCCCCACTCTGATAGGGCCTCATACCCAGCGATTCCCCTCTGGGGGAAATGCAAAGCTTGATCACCCCAAAAGGGTCCCCAAAAGGCTTTTAAACCTGGTCCCTGCGCCTCTCCATCCCTGGTGTAAAGTCCAGCTGATACACCCGAAAATCAGTTACCAAACCCTGCTTCTGTAGCCTGAGGGAACAGGGTCTAGTAGTTAGAGCTGGGGGTGGTGGAGGTTGTCAGGACACTTGGGTTCTATTCCCAGCAGGGAGAGGGGAGTGGCGTCTGGTGGGTTAGAGGAGGGGAGTTGGGATCCAGGACTCCTAGGTTCACTCCCCAGCACCAGAGAAGCATCTTGCCAGGAGCCTGGATAAACCACCACACTGGCTTCTCTGTCAAAGAAGGACCATCTCTCTCTGGAGTACAAGCCAGGATAGGACAACCTGTGACCATTCCCCCCCCCCCAGTAACACGCTGCTCCCCAGGGTGTCAGAGACGAGTCCAGCCCACACGGACATAGAGCACAATCCTCTATTGCCCTGGACAGCCCAGCAGATCCCTGCCCTGCCAGACACAAGTGTCCTGGTTCCGTTCACACCAGCACGGGATCCAGGAGTCACTCCACTGGAGTTACACAAGGGGAAAACTTGTGGGAGCAGAATCGGGCCCATCCCCCACGGGCCCCAGCTCCGCTCCGGCCCCTGGACTCGGAGCCCAGCCCGCGGGGATCCAGCTCTACCGGGGGCCGGAGCACGGCGGAGCGACACCGGAGTCACTCCCCCAGATTTACACCCGGGGAACCGGGAGCCCGGGCCGAGCACATGGTGGAGCCGGGGGCGGGGCCGGGATCGGGGGCTCACCGAGGGGCAGCAGGCGGCGAGCCGGGTCCATGCTGTGGGGCGAGGGAGTCCAGCGAGCGGCGAGCACCGATCTGCAGCCAGAGGGCAGAGCCCCCGAGCAGGGCCGGCTCTATGGGGGCGGGGGGCCCCGCCCAGGAAGGCTGGGACAGGGGTGGGGGGAAGTTATTCTCTGCTTAGCAGACAGGGCTGGGTTGGAGATCTGGCGTTGGGCGGCGGGGGGGAGGAAAGCGGGATCGGGGGAGGGGAGGGGAGGGCTGTGTGTGGGGAGATGGGAGGAGGAGACCTCGGGGGAGGGGGAGCCGTGGGGGTGACAGAAAAGGGGGGCAGCTGACAGGCCGGTGCGGGCAATATTTTAACCAGGGGTCCCACTAAATGACAGACCCCGGTCTGGGCTGAGCCCCCATCCCAGGGGGCTCGCGGGGGCGGGGCATGGATTCGGTTCCCGTTTACACAGTTGTCCCCAACCAGACAGCGACATGGGGCAATCGGGGCGCCCCGGGGGCTGCTACAGCGGGTGTCTGCCCAGGTCTCGAGGTGCAGAGTGCGGGGCAGAAGGAGCCCCCCTTCCTGGGGTTAGCAATGGGGGAGACCAGGGGCAGAGGTGCCTGGGGAACACCTGAAGACGGGATGGCGCAGGGGGCTGGATGTGTGTGTGTGGGGGCTGGATAGAGGGGGGAAGGGGTGTGGCTGGAGGGAGGTGGGGGAGGCTGGGGGGTGAGTGGATGGAGGGGTGTGTAGGGGATTGAGGGAGGTTGGCTGGGAGGGGGGGGTTCGGTGTATATGGGGATATTTGCTTTGGAGACTAACGTGCTGGGCTCCCATCCAATCTGACACACCACAGACACTATTCTAAACTCCCCAGGCCCGGGGGACCCTTCTTTGGACCAGAGACACCCCTACCCCTGGACGCATCCCCGAGATGACCCCAGGAATGACCCAGCAGGGCCCGTACCAGCCCGGCCTCCAGCCCCAAGCTCATCTCCAATCCATGCTACCACTGCTCCTGTCTGGGCTGCCCACCCCCATACACCCCTGTTGTCACCCCTCGTGCCCCCTGGAACGCAGCCCCAGCACGGCGCGGAGCCCAGATTAGCAGGGTCGGGCAGCCGGGGGCTGCTTTTCCCCTTGGAGCGCAACAGCTGAAGAGCTGCCGACATTCCAGCCCAGCTGGGGCGAGAGCCAAAGCCCATCCAAGTCCCGGGAACAGCCCACCAGTGCAGAGAGGCCTGGGGCAGATCTGTGCTTGGCTGGGAGCTCACGACCGGCTCTCACCCCCACCGTTACCTGTAAATCCCTTCAGCTTTGTGTTGTTAACCCGGGGAACTCCCTGCCACAGGAGAGTGAGGGAAGCCAAGCTGCGCTATTGATACGGGGCAATGCGGCCGTCCAGTGGGATGCTCTTGGTGAGGAGAGAGGGATGGTAAAGAAGGGACTAGAACCCACAAGTCCTGGTGCCAAGTCCCCCTGCTCTAATCACTAGACCAGGGGTGGGCAAACTTTTTGGCCTGAGGGCCACATCGGGGTGTGAAACTGTATGGAGGGCTGGGTAGGGAAGGCTGTGCCTCCCCAAACGGCCTGGCCCCTGCCCCCTATCTGCCCCCTCCCACTTCCCGCCCCCTGACTGCCCCCCCTCAGAATCCCCAACCCATCCAATCCGTCCTGCTCCTTGTCCCCTGACCGCCCATCCCCGGGCCCCCCCGCCCCTAACTGCCCCCCTCCCGGAATCCCACTCCCTATCCAACCCTCCCTGTTCCCTGACTGCCCCAACCCCTATCCACACCCCCGCTCCCTGACAGGCACCTTGGGACCCTACCTCCTATGCAAACCCCCCTGTTCCCTGTCCCCTGACTGCCTCCCCGAACCTCTGCCCCATTCAACCGCCCCCTGCTCCCTGTCCTCTGACTGTCCCCTGGGACCCTCTGCGCCTTATCCAACTCCACTCCCCGCCCCCTTACTATGCTGCTCAGAGCAGCAGGAGCTCGCAGCCCCCCCCCTCCTGGCCAGAGCCAGCTGTGCTGCCCCCACGGCGTTGTTGCTGCAGGGGAGGAGGGACAGCAGGGGAGGGGCCAGGGGCTAGCTTCCCCAGCCAGGAGCTGCCCACCTCTGCACTAGACCCCACTTCCCTCCTCAAGCTGCGACTAGAACCCAGGAGCCCTGACCCCCAGTCTGCTCTCACCCCACAGGCTGCCTCCTGCTTGGCAGGGTTGTGCCCTTTGGGATGTGGGGGGCAGTTCAGGTCGGGGCTGCTGAGGCCCCGTGGCTGGAGCCCGGGGGATTGTGTCACTGCGGGGATATCCTGGCCATCTCCTGGGCAGGCACCAGAGACCTCATGGAAACATTGCCCCAGCAGAAACAGGAACTGGCGGGTGAGATCAGCTGGGGGATGGGATGGGGGGGAATGTCTAGCTGTGGGGCGCCGGGCTGGGATAGCAGGGGCCTGTGAGTCAGGACTGAGGGGCATCAGCAAAGTTGGGGGACAGGGCTAGAATAGCGGGGGGCTGCGGGTCACAGTCCCCTGCCCTAAAATACTCTGCAGTGCTGGGCAGCTCTGGCACAACCCAACCCTCCTTTGGACCCCCCATCAATACACCCCAACCCCTGGTACCCCCCAAGTGTACGCTGACCCCCCCCAACAGCTCAAATACACCCCATCTCCTGCACCCCCACATCCCCCCAGCCCTCTCCCCACAGTATTGGGGGTCAGGTCCCAGCAGCAGGGCTCTCCCCAGCAGGAGGTTAGAGGCTGGGTGCCCGGGGCCCCGTGTCCAGTCGGGGGCAGGTTTCCTGATTGCGATTGTCATTCTGTGGAGTTCCTCAAACCCCCTCCTGCCCCAGTCGGCCCCGGGGTTTTTCCAGGGACAGTTTCAGGCCAAGGGGATCAGTTTCCCCGGCGGGCCTGGATTCCGGGGGGTGGGGGTGGGAACTAGCGCTGACCCTGCTGCTCCGGAACCAGGCAATAAACCACAAACCAGCCCCGGCCCCAGGGGTTCATGCTTCACTGGAGCGAGAGAGGCCGACAGTAAAGAGAGACGAGCGCCAAACACTGCGGCTAGGCCGACGGGCCCGATCCTGAGATGGGCCCCCAGTGACTACAGAGGAGAGGGGGCGTGACCAGGGCAGTGGGGGCAGCACCCCCAGCATCACAGCGCTCCCTGGTGCCAGGCTGGGGTGTGAATGGGGACAGGGCACAGCCAGGGCATTGGGGGCAGCACCCCCAGCAGCACAGCGCCCCCTGGTGCCAGGTTGGGGTGTGAATGGGGACAGGGCACAGCCAGGGCATTGGGGGCAGCACCCCCAGCAGCACAGCGCCCCCTGGTGCCAGGCTGGGGTGTGTGTGGGGACAGGGCACAGCCAGGGCAGTGGGGGCAGCACCCCCAGCAGCACAGCGCCCCCTGGTGCCAGGCTGGGGTGTGTATGGGGACGGGGCACAGCCAGGGCATTGGCGCCAGGCTGGGGATGCAGCTGGCCATGTGCCCTGGCTCTCCTGGGATATCAGCTGTGTTGCCATAAAGAAGCGTTTGCAACGACTCTCGAGCTGAACAATGGGCAGGAAAAGTGAAAGCGCCGACAAACCAGGCCCCTCCTCACTCGTGGGCTCCTGCTGTTGTTCTGGGGAAGTGGTGGCCCTGGGCCGGCCGCAGTGCAGCACACGGACACCCTGGCGCTGGCTCTGGGCGACGCCACTATTGTGCTGGAGCGTGGGCCGGCTCCTTCCTCTCGCACCCGTGCTCAGCCCGTGTCTGTGCCGCATGGGCAGCTCCTGCCAGGAGCTGGGGGGCAGGGAAACAGGGCATCCCACAAACGGGCCGGGGGGACGCAATCTTGGGAAATCAGAGCCACAAATTGGATCTATCTACCTGCCCGGAGCAGGGTCTCATTTTGTCCAGCATCTTCTACGCTTCTGGTGCAAATGACATAGAGGGTCTGCTGGGTTAGAAGGGTGGGGGGCAGGTGTGCTGGGTGTCAGGACTCCTGGGTTCTATTCCCAGCTCTGGAAGGAGAATGGGGTCATAACAGAACCCAGGAGTCCTGACTCCTAGCCCCTCTGCTCTGACCTCTAGACCCCACTGCAAATCACCCCTTTGATCAGCCCATTGTCCTGCCCCCTTATCCCCCAGCGAGATGCAGGGATGGCTCCAGCCCTGTCTGCTCCTCTGTGCGGATGGAAGGGAAGAGTTTGTTTTATTAAATACTGGTTGCCTAGTCCCCACCCTGCACTTCCATAGTGTGTGAACAACCAACACAGCACGGGACAGCCCAGGCCAAGAGGCCAAAACTAGCCAGTGTTGTACATTTAGTGTTTGCTGTATCTGGGGGAAGAGCTGTACTACATGGGCTGGGGATTATTTATGATTTCTCTGTTTTTTGAGTCCTTATCACTACAGGCAACTGTGACAGTTTCAACATACAGGGATCAGAGTGCATCCCTGACAGACTCAAATGGGGCCAGTTCAGATCCAGATAACTTCACGGATTATTTATCTTTAATACTGTACATGTAGAAACGCCAGTCCTGGACCAGCTCTGGGAGAGGAGTGGGGTCTAGTCGTTCTGCCTCGCAGCCCCCTCCTGCCCTAACCACTAGACCCACTCCCCACCCAGAGCTGGGAATGGAACCCAGGAGTCCTGATTCCCAGCTCCCTCCTGGTCTTACCACTAGATCCCGCTCCCTTCCCTGAGCCCCACAAAGAGAAGGTTAAGGGACAACTTGCTCACAGTCTAGAAGTACCTCTATGGGGAACAAAATATTGACCATGTGCTCGTCAGTCTAGCAAAACTGGAAGTTGAAGCTAGACACATTCAGACGGGAAATAAGGGGCACATTTTTAACAGTGGTGTTGCTGGCACAGAGGCCCGAGGACAGCAACAGTGGGGTTCGTTGCCCAGTGTGCTTCGCGTCAATAAACATACCGGGGTGGAGAAACAATCAAAGTTTATTTGAGATCTCAAAGTGATGCAAGGAGACAGGCAAGTCTCAAATCAAGCACACCAGCAAAAACAGTTTCTCTCTTCTTATACATTTTACAACTAAGCCCCCCCTCTCTACCACCTCCCCTCTATTCCCCTCCTCTCTCTACCAAAGGCATGTTTATACATTTAAGTAATTAAATCATTCTAGGGCTATAAATCTAGCTTGTTAGTAACACTCCTCTAAACAGTTATTTGGTCCCCTTTACCCTTAGTTTTTTACCCCTTCCCCAGCTAGAAACATGCAAACCTCATCATTATTGTTTGGTACCTGGCATGAACAAGGTCGTAATTGCTAACTGACTATTTACACATTCCAATTCCTGTCCTTGGTTGTTGAGGCCGATCAGAGTTAAACATGGAAGGACAGAGTTTAAACATGGAAGAACTCTGGCTCAGGCAGGCCTAGTGACCCCAACAGTTCCCTCCTTTGAGAATACTCAACAAACTTTTGGCTGAGTTTTCTCATATTCTGTAGACAAGATACGATTGAGTGCCATGGAGCTGGGGTTCTCACTGAGAGGGTATGCTGGGATTTCTGGGGAACGAGGGGCACAAAGCTTACGGAGGAGCATTTTAAAACAAGCAATCAGGAGGAGGGTGACCAGGCACAGTACCACACCAGTGAGGAGGAGATGCACAAGGCTATTTCCCAGTCCTCCCAGGTTGGGCAACCAACTCCAAAGGGAATCAAAAACTGTGGGTTCCCTTTCCTGAGCCTCCACTGCTCAAAAGCCTGTTCGGCTGACGGGACGTGCTTGTTAATGTCCTGTGAGTTTTCTGGGACATAAGCACAACATTCACTCCCAATAAGGGCACACCCCCCGCCCTGGGAGGCTAAAACATAATCTAAGGCTTGTCTATTTTGCAGGGACAGCAACCGGAGCTGGTAAAGCTCTGAGTTAAGGCTTTTCTCTATGGCCAAGGTCTCAGTGGCGAACTTGGTGAGAAACACAGAGAGCCTACGATAAAATTGAGCCAGTCATCCCACCCCATGGGATGGGAGAAAGATCATACCCAACCTGTCTCCTTCTGTAATGGGCTCTGGGGTGGCATACAAAGATCTACGCTGCCTGGCACGGCCAAGAGGCAGTTTAGGGAGGACACGAAGGGGAGGGGCAAGATATCCTAGATAGCAGCTTCCATACCACCGATGCGGTAGCCACTTATAGGCAGAGGTACCGCAAATATAAAAGGAGTGGCCATTCCCTACCAAGCCATTATAACCGCTACTCCACCTATTTACTTGTCTGTCATTAAACGATCCGAACCGGGCGGCAGAGTCGGATTTGCCGTTAACATAGACAGGGATGGAAGCATCACTGTCAGGGGATAAATAATACTGACAGGAGCTATTCCCAGCAAACCAGGTGTGATTGCTGGACTTAAACTGTCGATAGCACACCAACCCAGGGGCCACTGGCCGTAACCTAATAGAGGAAGGGATATATCTTGAGTTGGCCTGTGGCTTCCAGGGGTCGTCCCTTAATGCATACTGGACTCAATGGTACAGTTCTGCGACAAGGGGGTACCCGGGGCATTTCCCCCCCTACTGAACCATCCCCAACAGATATCTGACCAATTCTGGGGAACTACCCTCCAGGGTAACCCTGCTGCGTGGTGCAGGACTTGAGAGCATACCCAGCAGTTGGAGAGGTTAAACTCTTGGGCAAAGCAAACCTTCAGGGACTCATATGTGTTTGTATCAAAGTTAGTAGGGATTCCTTTCCATCCCACATGTGCCTGGTAGGAAACGGGAGTTAACAAGAGGAGTGTCCCTATGGCAAAGAGCATCACTGTGGCAGACCCTGGATCTGAACTCATATTGGGCAGGTGACCCTAGGGCCTAACAATCACAATTCCCTAAATACCCACAAAATAACAATTATCAATAGTAAGCAGATTAAAAACAAAAGGGACCAGGCCACCAGGTTAGGCCGGCCCTGTGAGAGTAAACACAACCAACGCTCAGAGGTCTCGCAGGGAGTGCGCTGTGACTGTCCAAAGAGATCACAGGGCATTCCCAGCAGACACCATTGTCGTCTGAATAACAGCTTAAGTCCCAGATCGTCGCTGGCAGTCTTCTCTGCAGGCTGGACGGTCCACCGTTCAGGAGCGGGCACTGCTTTCAGACGAGAGTGATGGATCCAGTTCTTGTGTCCCTCAACCTTTGCTGCTGTATGGGAGACCAGCAGGACGGTGTGGGGTCCCTTCCACTTCTCTTGGAGAGGCTCGTCCTTCCAGGTCCGGACGAGTACGGAATCGCCTGGCTGCAAGGAGTGGATCGGGGCATCCAGCGGGAGAGGCTGCAAATCTTTGGTATACCTGTGGAGAGAACAGAGAACAGCAGACTGAGAGCACATGTACTGAGATAAGAAGCCACACCCCATTTCCCACTCCCCTGCCAGAACCGGTGTACCATTCATAGGCCATGCCCTTCCAAACATAATCTCGAAGGGACTGAGCCCTAACCTGCCCTTAGGGAGAGCGCGAATGCGGAGCAGAACAAGGGGCAAAGCA
The DNA here is from genome assembly GCF_027887155.1 of Malaclemys terrapin pileata. Classification (NCBI taxonomy): domain Eukaryota; kingdom Metazoa; phylum Chordata; order Testudines; family Emydidae; genus Malaclemys; species Malaclemys terrapin. The sequence continues at coordinate 14,737,821 of NC_071527.1, read as the reverse complement.
TCAGGCCACTTAAGGGAAGCCTCTTGGCAAACCTTTGAGAGGTGCAGCTTAAGTGTCTGATTTGTACGCTCCACTACCCCCCTGGCCTGCGGTCGCCATGGAGTGTGGAGCTTCCAGGGGATCTGTAGGGCATCCGATATCTTTTGAACGACTTGTGAAGTGTGTTCCGTTGTCAGATTCCATCCACTGGGGGAGTCCGAAGCGAGGAATGATCTCCTTGACAAATTTAAGAGCTACTGTTTTGGCAGTGTTATTACGGCATGGGAAGGCCTCAGGCCATCCGCTGAATCGATCCACCAAGACGAGAAGATATCTGAATCCTTGGGTCCGGGGAAACTCAGTAAAATCTATTTGCCAAACCAGTCCCGGGCCTGGGGTAGGCTCCAGAGTGGCTGGCAGTACTGACACTCCCAGTCGAGGGTTGTTCTTTTGGCAGACTAAACATTCAGCCTGCACCTGGGAGGCCAGAGGCCTAAGTCCAGAGGTTAAAAAATATTTACCCATTAGCTCAGAGAGAGCCTCTCTCCCTGCATGAGTGGTTTGATGTAGTTTCTGCAGCACTGACCGAATTAGGCCCTTTGGTAGTAGGATCTTTCCTTCCAGGGAGTGGAACCACCCCCCTTTCTCCTAGAGACCGAGTCTGTCGGCCAGATCCCTTTCTTCGTCAGAGTACTGAGGAGTCGGGAGCTCCCCCACTGATGGGATGAGGGCATGCATCTGGGCATCTTCAGCTTCCAGTGGTTCCAGGGTAGCAGCTCGCTTAGCTTCTCTATCCGCCCTAGCATTACCTCTGGCCACATCTTGATCTCCCTTTTGATGAGCCTTGCAGTGTACCACTGCTACCGCTGAGGGGGTCTGTACCGCATCTAAAAGCCGGAGAATCTGGGGTCCATGCTTGACAGGAGAGCTTTGAGCTGTCAACATTCCTCGTTGCTGCCACAGACCGGCATGGGCATGTAGTACTCCAAAGGCATATCTGGACTCAGTAAAAATGTTAACTCTTCTCCCTTTTGACAGTTCAAGTGCATGGGTTAAGGCTACCAATTCAGCCAGCTGGGCTGATGTCCCAGCAGGTAAACTCTCTGCTTCCACGGTTTCATGGAGAGATACAATAGCATAGCCCGCCCTCCTTTGTCCGTTTACAACTGTACTACTGCCGTCTGTATACCACTCATAATCAGCATTCAGGAGAGGTTGATCTTTCAAGTCTGGGCGGCTGGAATATTGGGCATCTATGACCTCCAAACAGTCGTGTTCCTGCTCCGCTGTCTCCGGTAACAGGGTAGCTGGGTTAAGGGAGGGGCAGGTCTGTAAGGTAACTTCAGGATTTTCTACAAGCTTTGCCTGATACTGAGCAACTCGAGCCTGTGTAAGCCAGAGACCACCCTTAGTATCCAGCAGGGCTTGGACCATATGGGGAGTAAACACTTGCACAGTTCCTCCCAGTGTCAGTTTCTCGGCTTCCCCAAGCACTAGGGCAGTTGCTGCGACCGCTCGCAAACACGCCGGCCATCCCTTAGCAACTTGATCCAGTTGTTTAGAGAAATATGCCACGGGACGTTTCCGGGTGCCTAATAACTGAGTAAGCACTCCCAGGGCCACCCCTTTCCTTTCATGGACATACAGTTGGAACGGCTTAGTGAGGTCTGGCAGACCCAGGCCTGGAGCTTCCATCAGTTTCCTTTTTAAAACCTTAAATGCCTTGTCGGCTTCTGAGGACCAGTCAAAGGGGTTGTGATCCGCTCCCTTAACACATTCATACAAGGGTTTAGCCCACAGTCCAAACTCTGGGATTCATATCCTACAGAAGCCTGCCATACCCAGAAACGCCCTGAGCCGTTTACGATTGCTTGGAATAGGAATTTGACAGATAGCTTCCTTTCTTTCCTTTGAAAGCTGACGTTCCCCCTGCCTTATATAAAATCCTAAGTAGTGAACTTCTGGGAGGGCGATCTGAGCCTTACTCTGTGCTACGCGATATCCTCGAAGTCCAACAAAGTTCAGGAAGCTCACAGTGGCTTTAAGGCAAGAGGTTAGGCCCACTGCAGCAATTAACAAGTCATCCACATATTGCAGGAAGAGGACTTTGTCCTCGTCCCACTTCTCCAAGTCTCTAGCCAGGGCCTGGCCGAAAAGGGTGGGGGAATTTTTAAATCCCTGAGCCAGCACTGTCCAGCAAAGCTGCTTTTTAACCCTTCTCTTGTCCTCCCACTCAAAGGAGAAAATCTCCTGAGACTGGAGGTCAACCGGAATCGTGAAGAAAGCGTCCTTTAAATCCAGGACTGAAAAATGGGTGTACTGCCCCCCATAGAGGCCAACAATGTATACGGCTTTGGAACAAGGGGGTGCAGAGTCTTAACCCGCTCATTAACTGCCCTCAGGTCCTGGACCAGCCGGTATGTGCCATTGGGTTTTTGTACAGGCAAGATGGGAGTGTTCCAAGCTGACTGGCATTCTCGAAGTACCCTGCACTTTAGGAACTGGTCTATAGTTTCCTGCAGTCCCTCTCTGCCTTCCCTTTTGATCGGATACTGCTTAATTCGCACTGGACCTTTTCCTGGCAAGAGCTGAACAGTAATAGGAGTATGATGGGCTGCCTTTCCTGGGATCCCTGATGCCCATACCAGAGGAAAAACCCACTTCTCCCATTGACTCCACTCTGGGGCTTGCATGGCTGAGGGCTCAATTGCAAGGGTCATTATCCAGGCATTCTGTGGGGGTAAAGTGAGGCTTATTTCATCTTGAGTGAAATGCAGGGTGGCACCTAAACGACAAAGCAGATCCCGTCCCAATAGTGGCGTTGGACAATCGGGGAGGTAAACCAGTTTGTGAGATAGAGTTCTGTTTCCCAAAGCACATTCCGCTGGGGCATATACTGGGCACTTAGTTCCTTTCCCGGTGGCTCCCACCACAGTGAGGGAATCTGCCACAGGCAACTGCAGGGGTTGGTTTACAGCAGTTCGTGCAGCTCCAGAGTCTATTAACAAGGCTATGTCTGAATCTCCCACCCACATTTTTACTCGGGGTTCCGGGGGCAGGATAGTCCGTCTCCCCTGACACCCCTATTCTTGGTCCTCCACTGCCATCATAGGGGTACCTTCCCTTTCGGGGCACTCATTTTTCCAATGTCCCTCCTTTCGGCATCTGGCACACTGGTTGCGACCCAGACGCCTTTCCTGTGAGCCAGGGCGCCCACGTCCACGTCCTCTCATTCCCCGGCCCCTTCCACCTTCCTGAAATCTTCCCCTGCCACCAGCCTGTACTGCTGCAACCATCATTTTCACTTGCCTCTTTTCCTTTTCTCCCTCCCTAAGGCTGTAAGCCCTGTTTGCAGTTTCCAGAATCTGTGCCATGGTCATGCCCATCAAATCCTCCTTTTTCTGTAGTTTCCTTTTAATATCAGGGGCGGCACGGCTGGTAAAGATACCCTTTATGATTGCCTCAGTTTCCGGTTCATCAGGGTCTGCATTAGTAGTTTGCCTGATGGTATCCCGAATACGCTGCAGAAAAGCAACCGGACTCTCTTTTGGCTCCTGTAGTAGCTCATAAGGCTTAGCCCAATTGTTATGTCGGACAGCTGAGTGTCGGAGACCACGTAATAGGAGCTCCTTGTATACAGTGAGACGGGTGAGATCTGCCGGCATGTTGGGATTCCACCGGGGGTCTGCTGTAGGGACCTGAACTGCAGCAACAGGAACGTTTGCTGCGTTTGCCTCATGTCTAAGCTGTGCCTCCTCCTGTGCCTTAGACACAACCTGATTATGCTCCACCTCAGACAGCAGGGTTCGCATAAGGACATTACAGTCATCCCAGTCAGGCTTATGGCTAGCCAGACACCCTTCAAAGACCGAGATAAACTTGCTTGGATTCGTAGAGAATTCCCCTGCCTGTGCCTTAAAAGCTGCCAGGTCCACTGGGTTAAAAGGCACATGGGTATAAACCTGCATTGTAGTGGCTGGGCGATTGTCTGTTCCAGGACAGGCTATCCGAGTCTCAGTAATCAATGGATAGAATCCCACCGAGGGGGCAATCTCTGGGACCTGAGGCACCCTATCTTTATATGGTGGGGGTGTTGGAGCCGAAGGGGACACCGACTCTGCCATCACAACCGGAGGAGGGTTCTGGGGACTAACAGTAGTTACTACCGAACCTGTCGGAGTCAAATTACACTTTTGCAAAAGATCTGTTCTATCTCTTAACAACATAAACAACTGTACATACATATGTTCATTCCATTTACCCGTACGCTGACAAAACAAAAGCCATTGAAGGATCGTATTGTAATTAAGTGATCCCTCCGGTGGCCACCTTTCCTGGTCCTCTAGCTGATATTGAGGCCAGTCTACTGTACAGAATCTTTTTAATTTACTTTTAATCAACGGATCCGATCCAAACACTTTCCAGTTCACCAGAATGCATTCTAAGGGTGTACACCTTGCCCTGCCTGCAGTACTCTGGCCCTGCCCCATACTCTAGGGAGACACTGGGTGTCCCCAGGTCAAAACAGGTAAAGTCCCCACTGGACTGTTCCTACCTTATCCAAGGGTCCGGTTCTGCACCGTCGCCCTATCCACAGGACCGGTTCCCCACCGTCGCCCGCAGCTGCTTCTCCACTAATCGAGCGCGTTGCACCGTTGTGCCCTCCGGGGTCGACCAAATCACGTCTCCGCCGAGGCCCCCGATGAAGTCACCGGTGAGCGCTCTGGGCGTTGGTCGTTGTCGTAATCCGTCGGACGCCAGGAGGGATCCGGGCGAGGCTAAATTTCAGCCTCAAGCCCACCCAGGGACGCCGGCACAGAGGCCCGAGGACAGCAACAGTGGGGTTCGTTGCCCGGTGTGCTTCGCACCAATAAACATACCGGGGTGGAGAAACAATCAAAGTTTATTTGAGATCTCAAAGTGATGCAAGGAGACAGGCAAGTCTCAGATCAAGCACACCAGCAAAAACAGTTTCTCTCTTCTTATACATTTTACAACCAAGCCCCCACTCTCTCCCCCTCTCTACCACCCCCCTGTACTCCCCGTCCCCTCTCTACTGAAGGCATGTTTATACATTTAAGCAATTAAATCATTCTAGGGCTATAAATCTAGCTTGTTAGTAACACTCCTCTAAACAGTTATTTGGTTCTGTTTACCCTTAGTTTATTACCCCTTCCCCAGTTAGAAACATGCCAACCTCATCATTATCGTTTGGTACCTGGTATGAGCAAGGTTGTAATTGCTAACTGGATGTTTACACATTCCAATTCCTGTCCTTGGTTTTTGAGGTCGATTAGAGTTAAACATGGAAGGACAGGGTTTAAACATGGAAGAACTTTGGCTCAGGTAGGCCTAGTGACCCCAACATTACCACTAGATCCCGCTCTCTTCCCTGAGCCCCACAAAGAGAAGGTTAAGGGACAACTTGATCACAGTCTAGAAGTACCTCTATGGGGAACAAAATATTGACCATGTGCTCGTCAGTCTATCAAAACTGAAAGTTGAAGCTAGACACATTCAGACGGGAAATAAGGGGCACATTTTTAACAGTGAGGAAGGAAGCCTTGGAACAACTTAACAAGGGCCATGGTGGATTCTCCTTCGCTGGCTATATTTAGATCAAGGCTGGATGTTTTTCTAGCAGATCTGCTCCAGTTCCCACAGGAATGAAGCCAGGGAAGTCCTAGAGCCTGCGTTATGCAGGCGGTCGGAATGGATGGTCACACTGTCCCGTCTGGCTTTAGAACGTATGAACGGTGCTAGGTGCTGTACAAACCCACACCCAGAAATCCAGCCGCCCATCCGCTGTAGATGAAAGGAAGGTGGAGGTTTGTGTGTCCTCAATGCTGCATTTGGTTGTCAGCCCCTCAGAGACTCACCAGCGCAGGTTGCAAACCAGGCGATCCTCTAAAATCAGAACCATTGGGCTCTGTTCATTTGCCATCTGCCTCCCAGTCAGTTTCTAGCCCAAATTGGGTCCTGCACAAAGCATCATGGGGGGTGCCCCACTTATCCCAGTGGTCAGAGCCTCTTCCAGGATGTGGGAGATCCAGGTTCTAATCTCCACTCTGCCTGATGCAGCACAGGGATCCCAACCAAGCACCTTATAATAATAATCAGATAATCAGAGCTGGGGTGTTCTCACCCTCTCCTCTTGAAGCTGTTCTGCTCTGTAGAAATACTTAAATCACATTGAAGCAGGGGGACTGGACCCAAGCTAGCAAGTAATTCTCAATCGCAGCCCAGTTTCCCAGAATGCACTGGGACAAACTCCGGCAGCAAGGACAAGGCAGGTGGAAAAGGCTGCTGTGTGGACACCAGCCTGCGTGTTGTTAGTAGGTCAGCTGAGAGAGTCACAGCCAGGGCACAAGGACTGGACACGAACGTGTCTACCGCAAAGCAATGGGCTTAAAGGCAGTTGCAGTGAATTGTGCTTGCACCTCTATTGTTGCACAGTGCCCTTGGAGCCTAGTGTGGTTGCACTGGTAGCATATTGTGTTTGCACGCTTGCACTTTCAGTGCTTGCAGTTGCACCGTTGCATTTGCAGAGCCTGGTTCTCACATGGTTGCACGTGTAGTATAGTGCGCTTGCACAGCTGTGCAATTTTCCTTGCAGTGTCGTGTTGCACAGGGGTAGTTGCACAGTTTCACTGGGAGCATTGCGTGCTTGTACGGGTTTAGCTGCACAATTGTCCCATTGCACTTGCAGCATTGTGCTTTTGTACAGCTGTAGTGGATCTGTTGCACCTGTAGTGTAGCGTTTGTACAGCTGCACCATTGTACGTGTTGCATTGTGCGCTTGCATGGCCGTCGTTACCCAGTTGTAGTTGTGCTGTATGTACTTCCCTGGTTCTAGTTACACTTGCAGCTGATTGTGCCTGCAAGGGTGTAGTTACGTGGTGGTTGCACTACACCTTGACAGATGTCCAATTGTACTTGCAGCAGACTGTGTTTGCACAGCTGTAGCTACAGCATGCTTGCACGGTTGTCGTCACACAATTGCATTTGTGGCATCGTGTGTTTATACAGTTGTACTTAACCTAGAAGTACAACCTGTTCCCTCAAACCCACATACCCCCGCAGTGGCCCAGGCCAGTTCCTCTTTCTCATTGCACCAATGGGTGCCGCGGTGGGGGGAGGCGGGGCACAAGCGGGGCAGGCTGGAAATAGCAGCATTTATAAGGCCGGCACCGGCTGAGGAAGTTGCACCCAGAACGAGAGAACGCGACAGAGGGAGCAAGTGAGAGAGAGCATGACAACATCAGCCTGAACCATGTCGGTGCCTCCGTGGGGCCTGCAACAGCCAGGGTTAATGGGAAATAATCACCAAGGATTAATGCTAATCAGATATTATATGTCACCAAGCAAACAGCTCCCTCTAGAGGCCAGGTGGGTCAGGCTCTCTCTGCTCTTGGTGGGAGCTGATCATGAACAGCGCCAGGAGATGAAGTGAAACAAACCCCAAAATCAGGAGATCGGCCCCCAAATCAGGAGATTTTAGTAAAAAAAAAGATGAGATTGTGGTTTGGGGGTTTGTCTGTTGTTATTTTGAACTCCCCCTATCGCCCCCCCCCGTATGTATGGGGCCAGTTACAGGGTGTGAACTCCCCCCGCCCCCGTCCCAAGTGTGTGTGGGGCCAGTTACAGGGTGTGAACTCCCCCCGCCCCCGTCCCAAGTGTGTGTGGGGCCAGTTACAGGGGTGAACTCCCCCTGTCCCCCCCAGGCATATGTGGGGGCAGTTACACAGTGTGAACTCCCTCCAAGGTGTGTTTTGTGAGGCAGTTACAGGGTGTGAACTCCCCCTGCCCCCCAGGGTGTGTATATGGGGCAGTAACACTGGTGATTCTGCCCCACTGCAGGAGCTCATTGGCTGTTCATGCTGCAGAGGTTTCCAGCTTTGTCTCAATCTCCAGCATTGTCATCAATGAATTCTGGGCCTGCCTGGCCCCACATCTGCAGCTCCAGGGGCTCCTTCTACAGCCCCTTCCCCTGCCAGGGGCTGCAAGGATAGAGGGGGTGGGGGTGGAGCAGAGAGTGGACTGACCCATTGTTCACAGGAGGGGAGGGGAAGGAGCAGAGAGTGGACTGACTCACATTGTTCACAGGAGGGGAGGGGGTAAATAGTGGAGAGCGGACTGATCCATTGTTCATGGGAGGGGAAGGGGGAAATGGAGCTGCCCTGAGTGACTGGGCTCTTCCTGCTCCGTCCCGCCCAATGAGAATATTGTCCGCTGCTTCCCCTCCCCCACCCCAAAACTCCTCTTAGCCTTTGAAGGGAGGGGGAGAGAGCTCAGCTTGCATCCCGCAACAGCCCTGATTGGCTGCCCTTCCCCAGGAGGCGGGGGAAGTGGAGAAGGGCAGCCAATCAGAGGGTTGCAGGGCTGACGGGTGAAGTCGTGTGGCTGGCGAGAGTTGGGGACGCTGCACCGACCGTTAGCGATTCACAGCTGCTGTTTGATCATTGCAGGGCAATCGTTAATGGTGAGCTGCCTTCTCAGCCCTTCCCGCCCAAGGAGTCAGGCAGGGGCAGGGCTCTTCCCTACGGTATAGCCGGGGAAACCGAGGCACGGGAGAGAGGGTGATGCTTTCAGAACTAGGCCCTTCATTTTTGGGGTGCACGGCTTGACAACCCCAGCTCAATTTTCAGCGGTGCTGAGCACCCACAGCTCAAAGAGAAGGGGATAGTTCACAGGTCCCCAATCTGTGGGGCATGCCCTCCTAGGGGGGCACGCAGGAATGTTTAGGGAGGCACGACTGGGGCCTGGGGCCTAAGAGGCGCGGGGAGGGAGCACCACTCAGCTTCGCTCATTCCCTGTGCCCAGGGCTCTGCTCTCAGCCCCAGGCCCGGGATCCGCTCCCGCCCTTGCCCCCAGCTGTGGCCCCAGCCTCGGCCCCCTTACCTCTGTCCGTGTCCCCCACTCCCAGAGCTGCAGCCCCACTCCCAGCTTGGGGGGGTGGGTGTGTGGACAAGGGTAAGGGGGGGCACAAGGTAAAAAGTTTGGGGACCACTGGGATAGTTTATAAGTCGCACTGGGATTGCATCAACCATTGCTGAGGTGCAGCTACCTCTGGGGTGAGGCACAGGGGCTGTTTATACAGGGGGCCTTGCCTGGCACGGAGATGCTGCTGCTTCCGGAGTAGGGCACCGCAGCTCTTTATAGCAGTTTACCTTAGAAAGGAGACGGGTAAGAGGGGGCGCGATAAAAGTCTATGAACTCCTGACTGGTCTAAAGAAGGGGGCTCAGGACCTGTTGTCTCTGTCTCAGCACGAGAACAAGGAGACGGCAGTTCCCTGGGGAGATGGCGTATCCCACAGCACAGCGCCGAGCGCAGTGCCCTCTATGGAGTCACCCACGCGCCTAGCGCCGCACTGGGGCATTGGGCCAGCACTGACTGTGAGGGGAGCGCGCTCCCTAGTGACCCCACTGCACTCCGAGGTCTCCCATCCAAGCCCTGACCTGGGCTTTGCCGGCTTCCCCGGGCAGCTTGCCCGGGATGCCAGTGCCAGGTGCCCTTCCCATGACACTTCCCCTCGTCTCTGCTACGCAGCTCGTCTCCCTACTGCACAGACGCCCGGAGGCCCTGGTGCTCTTGTCTCTTTCCTCCAGGTGCTGCCGCCGTGCACACAGGCATCTGCTGTGGTCACGCGGTGGGGAAGTTGTGGCCCAGGCAGTTCAGAGAGCCCTGCTCGCTTGCAGCCCTCTGACCCCCCTGCCTCGCTGCAGGACTCTCCTGCACCAGCCGCCGGGGAGACCGTCACTTGTCCTGCTCTGCCTTGCCTGCTTGGCAGCGGCACAGGCTGGAGTAGCAGGGGGCAGGCAGCCCTCGGTGCAGGGAACTGCCTCTGTGGCAGGACCTGGGCGCATGGGAGGAGGTGGCGGCTTGGACCCAGAACCCTAAAGTCAGCTCTGGTGGGAGGGAGGGATCTGGGGCCCAGAGCCTGAATTCAGCTCTGGTGGTGGTGGTGGTGGTGGTGGTGGGGATCTGGGGCCTGCAGCCCTAAAATCATCTCTGATTAGGGGGATCTGGGCCCAGAGCCCTGAATTCAGCCCTGGTGGTGGGGGATCGGGGCCAGAGCCCTGAATTCAGCCCTGGTGGTGGGGGGTCTGGGGCCCAGAGCCCTGAATTCAGCTCTGGGGTGTGGGGGGGGGTCTTAGGCTCAGAGCCCTACACTGAGCTCCAGGGCTCCAGTGGCTGTTTGCTGAACTGGCAGTTTTTACACGCTTCCCGATGCAGCGCGCAGACCCGAGAACCCACATCCTGTTGCTTTCCCCTACCTGGTCGGTACAGGATATCCCAGCTCTCGTACCTAGCAACTACCTGCTTCGCCCTGCGCCCGGGCGCCCGCCTGACCAGAGCCAGAGCGACCCAGGGAGCTCTGACACCGCTCAGGTCGCTCAGCTGGCGTCGGGAGCCAACCTGCGGCTGCTGGCTGGGGCACTGGGGGGGAAGCTGCGGGGGGTGGGCGTTCTGGGGACAGATGCGCTGGGGGTGAACTTGCTGAGCTGCAGACTGTGCAACTCACTGCCAGAAGGGGGGCGGTCAGGGAGAATCACAAAGAACATTAAACCCTATAAACTCAGGGCTCGCCCACCCGGTGCTGAGAAGCAGCTGTCTCGGGGGTGGGGCGCAGGGGCTGTTTATTCAGGAATCCCTCACCTAGAGCTCAGATGCAGCTGTCTCTGGGGTGGGGTGCGAGGACTCTTTATACAGGGCTCTGTTGCCCAGTGCTGAGATGCAGCTGCCTCTGGGGTGGGGCGCAGGGGCTGTTTAACAGCCACACACTACAGCATAGTAAGACAGGGAGTGAAGCAGAATCCCTTGTCGACTTGCAGTCCAGGTTGAATGGAACTGGCTGGCGGCGCAAAGTCAGGCAGGCGCCCCTGAAAATAGCCCTCAAGAGAAACAACAGGATTGACACGGCACATGTGGATTTGTCCAGCAGATGAAGGGTTAATGAGGAGACATTCACCCCACCCTGCTCCCTGCAGCACAGCGCCCCCTGCTGGGGCATCAGGTTTAACATGGACTCAGCAAGACGAGTCCCCCCCAATCTCCTCCCCAACAGCCTTTCCAGCAGCACCTGCGGCGTCCCTCCAAGTGCCCCCAGAGCCCACCCTGCAGCGCAGCGACGCCCATTGACGCCAGCCGGGATCTGGCCCCAGAACCCTTTTGCAGTGAAAGGGGAAGGTGCATGTGCCTGTCGAAGGAGAGACACAAACATCTCCAGAGCACGACCTGGCACTTCCACCTTTCCTCAGCCCCCTCCCCTCCCCTCCCCAGCTCCCTCCCCGTCTGCGTCACGCCAGCTTCACCCACACAAGAGCTTTTTCCGCTCAGAGTTTATTTTTTTCTTTTGCTGAGTTGGCGATTTCGCCTGCCTGGGTGGAAACGTGAGAAAGACGCTGGTGGGGGGTGGGGAGCTCAGACAGCAGCAGACAGGACCCAGGAGTCCTGACTCCTACCCTGCCCCTAGACTGGCTGGCACGTGTGAGCACGGTTCTTAATTTAGGGGGGCGCTGGAAGGTGTTGGGGGGCTGTTTAGCTCAGTGGGGAATTTTCTGGTCTGGCTCTCAGCGAGCTGCTGTGACACCCTGCGGGTGTGAGCGAGAGCACGAGTCTGCCCCCTTCTGGACAGAGTCAGAATGCTGCCTATGTGCCATATGCCCTATATGGCCCACAGCGAGTTCCCTGTAGCCCAGAGGGTCAGCTTGTTGGTACGAAGGGGTCTGACCTTGCAACGCTGCTTCTTTTGTGGCTGACAATGGGGCCCCCGGGCAGTAGCCCCAGTGAGGAAGTGGGGGCCATGGAGGCGTGGCTCATGGATGTGGGCGGGGGTCCCTATGGAGCAGGGTGCAGGCTGACAGGCTGGCATGGGCTCTGGGATGGGGCTTTCCCCAACTGTTCCCATTCTGTGTCTGGCCAGAGGGGCCCCGCCCCCCACCCCAACTCCGCCCCCTCCCCAAAGTCTCCGCCCCCTCCCCTGCTTCCCGCGAACATTTGATTCGCGGGAAGCATGAAGCAGGTAACGGGGAGTGTGGGGGGAGGAGGCGCGGCCCAGGCTGGCCCCCGGCGGCGGCCAGCCTGGGTCGGCTCGGGCCCTCGGGTGCCAGCCCCGGCCCGCCCAGCACTGCCGGCCCCCGGCGGCCCAGCGCACCCCCCCGCTACCCCGGACCGGCTCCCGGCCCCGCGGCCCGGCGCACCCCCCCGCTACCCCGGACCGGCCCGCGGCCCCGCGGCCCGGCGCACCTCCCCCCCCACTACCCCGGACCGGCCCGCGGCCCGGCGCACCCCCCCGCTACCCCGGACCGGCCCGCGGCCCGGCGCACCCCCCCGCTACCCCGGACCGGCTCCTGGCCCCGCGGCCCGGCGCACCTCCCCCCCGCTACCCCGGACCGGCCCGCGGCCCGGCGCACCCCCCCGCTACCCCGGACCGGCCCGCGGCCCGGCGCACCCCCCCCCCCCGCTACCCCGGACTGGCCCGCGGCCCGGCGCACCCCCCCCCCGCTACCCCGGACCGGCCCGCGGCCCGGCGCACCCCCCCCCCCCACTACCCCGGACCGGCCCGCGGCCCGGCGCACCCCCCCGCTACCCCGGACCGGCCCGCGGCCCCGCGGCCCAGCGCACCCCCCCGCTACCCCGGCCCGGCTCCCGGCCCGGCACCGTGCCCCCGGCTCCCCGCACGGCACCATGCCCCCGGCCCCGCGACCCCGGCCTGGCCCCGCACCGGCCCCGGCCAAAGAGGCCCCGCCGAGCCCTCCCTCCCTCCTGATTTTCCCGGACATGCCCGGCTTTTGGGGATTTCCCCCCGGACGGGGATTTGAACCCCCAAAAGCCGGACATGTCCGGGAAAATCCGGACATATGGTAACCCTAGCCTGCACCCCATGGAGGCTAACAGCTAACTCAAGCTGCTGGCTGAGGGAGCGACTCCTTTAGCTCGGGGTGGAGTGCAGCAGGCATACAGCTGTCAGGGACACTCTGCTGCTCCCCCACTGCGATGTCGTGACTAGTTGGCCCTGTCCCCCCCTGCCAGTAAATATTGTGCAATTCGCTGTAGAGATGCAGGGACCATGGGGAGCGGGAAGCAGGGGAGAGGGGGGAGAGGAATTGTTTTTCCATCCAAGGAGCCAGCTGTTTTTATTGTGGCCAATCTTGGAGCGAAGTTCAGCCCTCGGGCTGTGGGGATGGGGGCAGACAGCGGGCCAGGGCCGCTGCTGGTCAAAACTGGTGTCAATGGGGCCAGGGCCCCCGCTGGTGGAAATTCATGTCAATGGGTCCAGGGCCCCAGCTGGTGGAAATCAGCTGTCTCTCCATCAGGGTCCATGCAGCAGGGCCCCAGCGGGGTTCTGGACAGAGCGCTGTGAGCTGCAGGGGGGTGACACAGAGTTACCCCAGCCGGGGGCCTGGCCCATGGACCGGAAGCGCTGGCCTGTCACGGGCTGTGGAGCTGCGACGGGCAATGGGCCCCAGCTTCTGCTCCCAGCCTGGGCTGTCCTGGGGTCAGTTCTTCGCCGGGACAGTCAGAACTCTCCAGCGCTGCCGCGGCACCTAGGAGCCACTTCTGGCTGTTTATAAAGGGATCAGTTCTCAGCTCACTGAGATGCAGCCGCCTCTGCAGTGGGGCGCGGGGGCTGTTTATACAGGGATTCCTCGCCCGGCGCTGAGATGCAGCCACCTCTGGGGTGGGGGGCAGGGGCTGCTGAACAGCCATGTAGCAACAACACAGAGCAGCGTGGAAATGAAGAAAACAAATAACAGCTCCAGTCAGAGACCACAAGGGGGGACTGAGACGGGTCCCAACCCAGCTGAGCTAAGGGAGCGCTCCCCCAGCAGCTTGCAGCAGTAGGTCTCTTAACCACACAGCGGTCCGGGTCACTAGAGGACAATAGAAATGATCACACAGACAGGGGGCAGATGAGAACTGAGATCAGGGCCTCATTGTGCCAGGTTCTGCACAGACACAGACACACAGTCCCTGCCCAGAGAGCTCCCCATCGAACCAGGGACGATAACCTGCAGTGCAGAGGGACTGACCCAGGTCACTCAGGGAAGTCAGTGGCAGAGCCAAGAACTGACCCCAGCCCATGGTTTGAACGAGTCGCCCCCCCAGTTTGGTGCCAGGTTAGTGTGGGGATAATCTCTGCCCCCAAGGCAGCCGAGCAGGGGGCCACACCCCCACGCTGGGCTCTGCTCTGCTCTGGGGAGATTGCTCAGGTCCCGCTGGCTGGGGGCTGGGACACACTGGATGGAGGGGAGGCTGGGGAGAGGGAGGTCTAGTGGTTAGAGTGGGGATAGATCCCCGAAGGATAGAAGGACTTGGCACATACGGACCTGCAATCCTCTCCCCATACATCCTGCCAGGCCAGTTCCCCACCCCGGATCCCGGCTCCTGCCAGCTTCCCCTGCGGGTGCCTCAGGGGATGAGGAGATGGGAGCAGTGTGGGGGGGCTGCTAGCTTGGCCATGCCCAGGGCTGGGGGTGTATCTGATGCATCCCTCCGTTCCTGGCTCACCCTGGCAGGGCCGGTCCTGCTTGCCAGGGTTTGCTGCCATCTCCTGGCCAGCAGAGGAAAGGCAGGATGGAGACCCCCCAGGGCCTTTCACACACAGCCCCCCCCAGCAGTCTCTACACCCCCAACCCCCCCAATTCCCTGGGAGTCTCCCAATTCCAAGCCAGGCCTGATTGTGGTGCAAGTGAGCTGCTGTCTGCAGGGGGCTGGCGCAGTCTCATCTCGCCCTCCCCGGAGCTGGGGATAGAACCCAGGAGTCCTGACTCCCAGCCTACCCCCCCCCCCCCCCATTCCCAATCTAATCACTGTTATCAAATTCAGCCTGGCTCAGGGCCGGGAATAGGACACAGGGCCCTGCCGCTCTAGGGGGCGCTGGCTCTGATCCAGCCCTGGGGCAGGGAATGGGGCCTGGGCATGGTATGAAACGAGTTTAAGGGGGTCTCAGCTCCAGGCAGCCAGCTCCCAATGGGCCTCTGGAAACTAGAACCAGGCTGAGGTGATGCCGGGTGCTGACCCCTGGGGGCCACGTTCGTTCGCATCCACAGTGATGGGGCCTCCCAGTGCCCCGAGCTCCCATCCCCCCACAGCTGTCTGTCTGGGTCGGTGAGTTGAGGTGTGGGTGTGCACAGCGCCCCCTAGCGGTGGAAATAGCCAGGCCTCCCCGGTGGTGACCATAAAGGCTGATTCTGTCTTGGAGGCTGATGGACCCTGACCCAACCGAGCTGTTCTCTGGCTCAGCAGTGTCCTGGGGCCTCCACTAGGGGGCTCCCTAGATGCTGGACTGACACAGAAGGGGCTAATGAACAGAGAATGGGGTGGTGGAGGAATAACCCTAAAGAGCCAATCACGCACCCCTGTGCCCCCGTCATCACCCCACCCCCATCAAGCATCCCCTCCCCGGCCCCTGGCATCACCCCCCACTCCCTGGCACCTTCCCCTGTCCCCATCCCTGTCCCCAGGCATTTATCGCCCTGCCCGCCGCGCCATTCGACCCCCCCGCCCCGCCTGCCGCGCCCACCAGAACAAAACCACCCAGCGCTCGGCCCCTTGGTTCCAAGAACTCTTGTTTCCTTTATTGTTTGAATTTCTCGTTTGTAACTCAACAGTAGTTGCCATTTTTTTGTATTTTTTTTTAAATGATCTGCATCGTCGTTATTGTTATAATTCTTTTTGTCTTTTGTTCTGTTTAATGCACTCGACCCAAAATTGGTTTGGCATATTGAATAGAGGAAGGAAGGAGCAACGGAATTCCAAGTGAGAGACAGAGAGAGCAGGAAAGAACCGAAGAAAAGAAGGAACGAAAAGCGCGGACAGGGGAGGAGACAGATCGGAACCACCGCCGCGCAGCGAGGTTAGTACAGGCCCCAGCGCACAAAGGAAGCTGAGTTCCCCACAGGAGATAGTTGCCTGTCGTGTGCAGCCCTGAGGATCTCACTGGCCCATGGTTTGGGGTGACGCGGGGGGCGGGAGGCGAGGTCACGTCTAAAGGCACAGGGACAATTCTGGCTTTTTCAGCCAGCCAGGATGCACTGCGGCTCCAGGCGGGTTGGCGATGGGAACCGGGGCTGGGCAGTTTGGATGAGCCACTAGGCTGGGTTCTGTTTCCAGCTTTCCCCTACTGGGTGACCTTGGGCAAGTCACCACCCCGCTCTGTGCCTCAGTTTCCCTTCCCCAACTCTTGGCTATCTAGAGAGTCAGGTCTTTGAGGTGTGTGTGTGTGTGCGGTGTGTGTGTGTGTGTGTGTGTGTGTGTCTTGTAGGTCTGCGCAGTGCCCAGCACAACAGGGACCCCAATCTCAGTTGGGTTGTGTAGATCTGATGCTCTTGTTATTTGGTATTTGTGTTTCTCTAGTCACCACCAGGTGGTGCTCAGGGTACCAGAAAATCTGGACAGGTTCCTCCCCAGCTGTGGCTGCCATGGAAGGCCCATCCCAAGACCCAGCAGGCAGGAGGGCGGTGCTATTCTGCCGGCACCCACTGGGCAGCCCTGGTCACACGTGGTGGGATTGGGCCAACGAGGGGTGTGATGGGAAACGGGGGAGCTAAACGCACAGGGCCTGGCAGAGGAAGCACCCGCTAATGAGGACAAAAACCTTCTACTAGCTCCCAGCTGGGAGAACTGCACCCTCAGCTCAAGGAGGGGGGGAGGGTTGCGTGCCTGAAGGTCCCCATGGGTGGCTGGCCATGTGGTGTGACTAAGGGGTTCCCCACCCCTCTTGTGCCATCTCCTAGTGATGGAAAGGCTCAGAGACACCTTGTTCACAGGCAATGGGCAGCAGCATCTCCCCCATCCCCTGCTGCAATGCGTGGTGCCTGCATCACTGCCCCCTACTGGCTGGGTGCAGAATTTGCACAGGTGGCTTTGGGCTCAGTAGGTCGTGGGTTCTAATCCCCCTTATGACTCATGGGGCTGTGGACTCTGTGGGGCTGCAGCTGCTCCATCCCAACTTGGCCCATGACCCCAAGAGAAATAAGCACATCTTCCTAACCATTGGCTAACAGCTAGCCAATCACAGAGGAGATCTCTCATGGAAAGGGGAGGCACAGGCTTCTCACTGGTGGATGGAGCTGGAGTTAGAAGATGATTGGAGAGCTTGAAGCTCCGCCTTCCCAATCAATAAAGGCGTTTGAGGGGGTGGACTGACTGGGGGGGGATCATGGATGGCCGGGGTAGGGGGCTCATTCAGCGGTGCGGATGGCAGCAGGATTTTGTGGCTCTCTGGCTTCAATTGCAGCTGGGGGCTGGGAAGGGGTTTGGGGCCTGGGTCAGAGGGGGGCAGCCAGGATGGGTTGGGGGATGAGGGAAGGGCCCTTCCCCGACTTTAAAGGCGCTGGAGCTGGGAGTTGGCCCAGGCCCTCAGCGTAACACTAGTCCCAAAGAGATGGGGGGCAGGCTGAGCCGGGAGAGCAGGGCTCCCCATGGCTGGGGGCCAGTTTACCAGCAAGAGAGGGGGAGCAAGAGGGGAGAGCAAGGGGGGAGCCCCCCGAACTGGGGCGAGCGATTGCCCTGACGGTGAGTGTCCTACCAGGAGCTACCACCCATGAAATAAGAGGCTGGTGGGCGTGGGGGCCAATGGGGGAGATGGGAGGAGGGGATTAAAGGGAGGTCACCCCACAAATCAGCCCCCTGATACCTGTATCCCCACCCCCGATCCCACTCTCAGAAGGGCTAATCCTCCCCCCAGATAAATGAAAAGAGCCGTATACAAAGAGAGCGAGCAACATTCGATACATCGGAGCACAGGCAGGGTCTCCCTAACCCCCCAGTGACCGACACCCCCTTACCCTCCCTCAGATCAGAGCTGGCTCGTCAGTCAGCTGGGGGTGGGTGGGTGATGGGTCCAAGCCCAGACCACGCTGCCGTCACCACTGAGATTAGACCCAGAGACCTTCACCCCAGAGCCCCCCCCAAACCCCAGGAGTAGATACATGCTACTGAGGGTCAGCAGGAGGCTGTTAGAGCTGCTGTCAGCCACCAGGGGGCGACGCGGTCAAATGCACTGAGCCAGGGAATTGCATTGAAAGGAGGGTCCCTGCTAAGGCCTCGCCCAGAGATGCGGAGCTGGGGCCAACCCCCAAGAGCAGCCAAGTGACAAGGGTCCCCCAGGTGTCAGCAAAACCTAAAGAAAATGGGGGAGGGGCACCGGTGCCAGATCAGCTCAAGGGCCTGGATAGGAAGCCACGTTAGAGCCACTCCGGTAGAAAACATGACTGCACCCCCCTGTTGCACCCCAGTAACCCCCTGAGACACGACTTCATCCCCCTGTGATACCCCAGGAACCCCCCTCCCCGAGACACAACTATACCCCCCTGTTGTACCCCAGTAACCCCCCTGAGACACGACTGCGCCCCTCTGTGATACCTCAGGAACCGCCCCTCCGAGACACAACTGCACCCCCTACCCCCCCAAGACACGACTGCACCCCCCTGCGATACCCCAGGAACCACCCCCCGAGACACGACTGCACCCCCCTGCGATCTGGGTGCTAAGCCACAGGAGAGCAACAGCCCATGCAACCAAATCCAGCCCCGGTTGGACGGCTGTTCCCTGGGAGGCATCACGAGGCAGCAGTCCCAACCCCAAATAACCCTGCAAAGATTTCATAGGCGCAAAAGGAATGCAGCTCCAATCGCCCCCATCTTCAGCTTTCAAAGACCCTCCAAATGCAACACCCAGCAAGAAAACAAACCTGCTGCTTAAACGTCCCCCAGCGTCCTGAAAAGCCCACCGTCCATCAGGGCTGAGCCCGGCTCAGCTAACGAACTCATTGCACTTGTGACGGCGAGCGTGAAATGCAGGCTCCCGGAGCAGACTGGGAGGCAGGAATGTCCTACAAGGGCGTGACTGCCCTGACTGTACAGGCGAGGGTTGGAGACCAGACCCGAGCCCAGCTCCCATCAGGGGATTGATGGGCAGTTCCCATTGGGGGGGTGGCTGGGAATGGCTCCCCTCAGTGCAATGGGAGCTGGAGCTGTTCCCATGCCAAGGCCAGGATGGCTGGAGAAGCTGTGCTGTGTTATCCAAGAGGTGCAAAAGGGATTGTGCAGCTGACACCCCCATGCCACCCTCTTGGCTCAGGCTCTGCTGAGCCCAGGGCCCTGGCTGGGCATTGGACTAAAGGAGGAGGCTGAGGGGGGAATGAGTGGGGTAAGTCATTGGTTGTTGAATAAAACACTCGAATATCCTAGAGTAATAGACTTGGACGCTGCATTGACTCTGGTGCAAGCTGCGATGTTCAGGGGAGAACTTGGCCGGGGGGGGGGGGCGTCCCGTGGCCTGGCATACAGCTCCAACGGAGCCACTGAAGCAGCCCTCAGTATCCCAGGAGGCTTTGCAGGCCAGTTTCCCTGCATGCCTAAGCTGTCCTATTGGCCACTTGGCTTGGGCGGGGAGCTGCCAGCCATCCTGCCTGTGGGTTTTGCTCCGGCGAGGTGGGTCAGTGGCTGCCCTGAAACCCTGAGTTTCACGGGCACTCAGCTCTCAGTGATGGCCCTGGTGGTTGAGGGCTGGTTGCTCTGCATGGGGGCAGGGGAATGACACTAGTGGGTGGTCCATCTACCCCCACCAAGACCTAGAGCTGGAAAAAGCTTCTCAGGGCCTATCCAGCCCTTTGCTGGCCTTGTGTCTGGCCAGAGAGCACTGGCAAGGGCAACACTGTAAATATCACCCATTTTTCACCTACACCCTACTGTTTATCCAAGGTGTTTGCTGGCCACTGGGAGTGGGAGCTTGAGATTCCCAAGCTCCTTGGGCCCCATCCCCAGTGGGGTGTCAATAAGCATAGCTACATGGACGCCAATGGTGCAACATCCATTCATACCAGCTAGTGATCCTGCCCCTTATGTCTCCACCCTTCTATCCAATGTTTAAGTCACTACATCCCAGCCGTTGAAGCCCAGGACCGTTCTAAAACCCCCCCATGATCTCACATGCTCTCCAGTAGTTCCACAGGCTGGGAGAAAAGGAACCAGAAAGCGAAACCCTTCCACACTCCATGAAGCTGAACCACACGCCCACCGGCCCCTTCAACTCGACCCCGTCAAATGCCTTCCAGCCCAGAGGGATGCAAGTAAATAACCATAGACTTAAGAACTCCTGACACCCAACAGCCCTGGCCAGAAAAAAAAGCAAAATAAACCCCAAACAATTTTCCTAACCTACAGTTACAGCATCTTTGGGTCTTACAGTAATTTTTTTTTTACCCACAATTCCACAGTGGCAGTGAGTGAGAAAATGACCGATCCATGTCAAGATGTATGAAAAAAGTACCTTATCCAGCAGGAAAAGGGAATGTTGAGAAAGTCACAGAAATGACGCATTATATGTTTATATTCCATAAAAATTGTGCCAAAACCAGTTATTTTTTTCTTTTTTTAAATTTTGATAGTAAAAATCTGCTCTTAGTTTTTGCGATCCCGTCCCCTGTCTTCATCAAAAGGGGAGGGGGTCTCCTTGTTCCCTTCACCTGCCCCCCCCCACAGTCAATGGGGCTGGAGCAGAGGTCAGTATATATCTATAGATCTATAGATATATATTTTAATTCCAGGACGCAAACTGTTCCCTGGGACTGTGGTTGATCGCTTGTATTTTGTTTTAAATCCCTGTTTCATTGTTCAAGGGATTCCTCAATTCCCCTTTTTGGTGTTTGTTTGAAATTTCATATTTACAGCATTTCAATCTGTATCCCCGCCCGCCTCCCCCGAATTAACCCTCCACCCCCACCCTAAGCTCCCCCCCCTCCCCGGCGAATTCCTGTGATATTGGCTCCCATGGTCTCTCTCGGGAAGAAGAGGGCGAGAGAATTCAGAGTTGTGCTTGAAAAGCACTTATGTGTAGTTTGGGGAGGAGCCGGTGGTCGTGGTACATGTAGGTACCAATGACATAGGGAAGGGTCGGAGAGACGTCCTGGAGGCCAAATTTAGGCTGCTAGGGAAGAGACTGAAATCCAGGACCTCTATGGTGGCATTCTCAGAAATGCTCCCAGTTCCACGCACAGGGCCAGGTAGGCAGGCAGAGCTTCAGAGTCTCAATGCGTGGATGAGACGATGGTGTAGAGAGGAGGGGTTTACATTCATTAGGAACTGGGAAAACTTTTGGGTTGGGGGGAGCCTATACAGGCGAGATGGGCTCCACCTAAACCAAAGTGGAACCAGACTGCTGGCACTAAACATTAAAAAGGTCGCAGAGCAGTTTTTAAACTAGGAGATGGGGGAAAACCGATTGCTGCAGAGGAGCATGTGGATCGGACAGAGACTTCTCTTAGGGGAGAGTCTAATGATAGAGAATCTCCAGGTTATAGTCAGGAGCAGAGGAGGGAGGAGGATAATGTAAGGGCCAGATCAGATGATAAACATTCACATAAAAAAGAATCTGACACATCAGAAAAGGGCAGACAAATAAATAGTGACAAGTTTTTAAAGTGCTTGTACACAAATGCTAGAAGTCTAAATAATAAGATGGGTGAACTAGAGTGCCTCGTGATAAAGGAGGATATTGATATAATAGGCATCACAGAAACCTGGTGGACTGAGGACAGTCAATGGGACACTATCATTCCGGGGTAGAAAATATATCGGAAGGACAGAACAGGTTGTGCGGGGGGGGGGGGGGGGAGTGGCACTATATGTGAAAGAAAATGTAGAATCAAATGAAATAAAAATCTTAAGTGAATCCACATGTTCCATAGAATCTCTATGGATAGAAATGTCATGCTCTAATAAGAATATAACAATAGGGATCTATTATAGACCATGTGACCAGGACAGTGATAGTGATGATGAAATGCTAAGGGAAATTAGAGAGGCTATCAAAATCGAGAACCCAATAATAGTGGGGGATTTCAATTATCCCCATATTGACTGGGTACATGTCACCTCAGGACGAAATGCAGAGATAACATTTCTCGATACTTTAAATGACTGCTTCATGGAGCAGCTGGTACGGGAACCCACAAGGGGAGAGGCAACTCTAGATTTAGTCCTGAGTGGAGCGCAGGAGCTGGTCCAAGAGGTAATTATAACAGGACCGCTTGGAAACAGTGACCATAATACAATAGCGTTCAACATCCCTGTGGTGGGAAGAACATCTGAACAGCCCAACACTGTGCCATTTAATTTCAAAAGGGGGAACTATGCAAAAATGAGGGGGTTAGTTAAACAGAAGTTAAAAGGTACAGTGACTAAAGTGAAATCCCTGCAAGCTGCATGGGCGCTTTTTAAAGACACCATAATAGAGGCCCAACTTCAATGTATACCCCAAATTAAGAAACACAGTAAAAGAACTAAAAAAGAGCCACCGTGGCTTAACAACCATGTAAAAGAAGCAGTGAGAGATAAAAAGATTTCCTTTAAAAAGTGGAAGTCACATCCTAGTGAGACAAATAGAAAGGAGCATAAACGCTGCCAAATTAAGTGCAAGAATGTAATAAGAAAAGCCAAAGAGGAGTTTGAAGAACGGCTAGCCAAAAACTCCAAAGGTAATAACAAAATGTTTTTTAAGTACATCAGAAGCAGGAAGTCTGCTAAACAACCAGTGGGGCCCCTCGATGATAGAGATAGAAAAGGAGCGCTTAAAGACAATAAAGTCATTGCGGAGAAACTAAAGGGATTCTTTGCTTCAGTCTTCACGGCTGAGGATGTTAGGGAGATTCCCAAACCTGAGCCGGCTTTTGTAGGTGACAAATCTGAGGAACTGTCACAGATTGAAGTGTCACGAGAGGAGGTTTGGGAATTAATTGATAAACTTAACATTAACAAGTCACCGGGACCAGATGGCATTCACCCAAGAGTTCTGAAAGAACTCAAATGTGAAGTTGCGGAACTATTAACTAAGGTTTGTAACCTGTCCTTTAAATCGGCTTCTGTACCCAATGACTGGAAGTTAGCTAATGTAACGCCAATATTTAAAAAAGGCTCTAGAGGTGATCCCGGCAATTACAGACCGGTAAGTCTAACGTTGGTATCGGGCAAATTAATCGAAACAATAGTTAAGAATAAAATTGTCAGACACATAGAAAAACATAAACTGTTGAGCAATAGTCAACATGGTTTCTGTAAAGGGAAATCGTGTCTTACTAATCTATTAGAGTTTTTTGAAGGGGTCAACAAACATGTGGACAAGGGGGATCCAGTGGACATAGTGTACTTAGATTTCCAGAAAGCCTTTGACAAAGTCCCTCACCAAAGGTTCTTACGTAAATTAAGCTGTCATGGGATAAAAGGGAAGGTCCTTTCATGGATTGAGAACTGGTTAAAAGACCAGGAACAAAGGGTAGGAATTAATGGTAAATTCTCAGAATGGAGAGGGGTAACTAATGGTATTCCCCAAGGGTCAGTCCTCGGACCAATCCTATTCAACTTATTTATAAATGATCTGGAGAAAGGGGTAAACAGTGAGGTGGCAAAGTTTGCAGATGATACTAAACTGCTCAAGATAGTTAAGACTAAAGCAGACTGTGACGAACTTCAAAAAGATCTCACAAAACTAAGTGACTGGGCAACAAAATGGCAAATGAAATTTAATGTGGATAAATGTAAAGTAATGCACATTGGAAAAAATAACCCCAACTATACATACAATATGATGGGGGTTAATTTAACTACAACAAGTCAGGAAAAAGATCTTGGAGTCATCGTGGATAGTTCTCTGAAGATGTCCGCGCAGTGTGCAGAGGCGGTCAAAAAAGCAACCAGGATGTTAGGGATCATTAAAAAGGGGATAGAGAATAAGACTGAGAATATATTATTGCCCTTATATAAATCGATGGTACGCCCACATCTCGAATACTGCGTACAGATGTGGTCTCCTCATCTCATACTGGCACTAGAAAAGGTTCAGAAAAGGGCAACTAAAATGATTAGGGGTTTGGAACAGGTCCCATCTGAGGAGAGATTAAAGAGGCTAGGACTTTTCAGCTTGGAAAAGAGGAGACTAAGGGGGGATATGATAGAGGTATATAAAATCATGAGTGATGTGGAGAAAGTGGATAAGGAAAAGTTATTTACTTATTCCCATAATACAAGAACTAGGGGCCACCAAATGAAATTAATGGGCAGCAGGTTTAAAACAAATACAAGGAAGTTCTTTTCACGCAGCGCACAGTCAACTTGTGGAACTCCTTACCTGAGGAGGTTGTGAAGGCTAGGACTATAACAGCGTTTAAAAGAGAACTGGATAAATTCATGGTGGTTAAGTTCATTAATGGCTATTAGCCAGGATGGGTAAGGAATGGTGCCCCTAGCCTCTGTTTGTCAGAGGGTGGAGATGGATGGCAGGAGAGAGATCACTTGATCATTGCCTGTTAGGTCCACTCCCTCTGGGGCACCTGGCATTGGCCACTGTCGGTAGACAGGATACTGGGCTAGATGGACCTTTGGTCTGACCCGGTACGGCCGTTCTTATGTTTTTAAAAGGGAGACATTTTTTGTTGTTGTTGTTTTGTCCTTTGAAAGAAAGAAAGAAAGAAAGAAAGAAAGAAAGAAAGAAAGAAAGAAAGAAAGAAAGAAAGAAGTGCCGTTTGGGTTTCTGTTGTTCTTTTGCTCAAAGATGATCTGACCGATTGGGGGGGAAATGGTTCAATTGTCAAATTGCCCCCCCCCCCCAAATCCTCCCCACCCTCATCTTAACCCAACCGGGTTCAGACAGCAGCTCCCACGTGGCACCTGACTTCTGCATGTCTTCAGAGGAGGATATAAAAGCAGAGTTGGAAAACGCAGAAGGGGCAAGAGCTGCAGGAGTTTCCGAGCTTCCCATTGAGCCATAGGAAAACGGCGAGTGCATCTTGACAGACTGGGAGGGGCAGACCTGGGCCTAGCAGCTTTGTCAGGTTTAGAGGCCTGGTCCGAAGTTTGCTCGGTTGGCGCCGCGGCGACCACTTCGGGCCTAATGGAGGGTCCTCCCAAGGCTTTTTTCGAGCAACCGGGGAGTGGGAGCGGTGCTGGGGTGAGCGTCTTTGGGGCCCAGGAGATTGTCAGTCCCGAGGCGGGCACGGGATCTTTTGTGGTGCCGTGGCCAGTACCGTTGTGGGAGCACTGCGAACCGAGGCGCTTGGTCCCGCGTCTTGGGAGGGCTGCAGTGCGGACTCCATCAGGAGTTGCTTGAGGTGGATTTCCTGCTCTTTTCTTGTTCGGGGCTTGAACGCTTTGCAGATCTTACACCCGTCCGCCTGATGGGCCTCCCCCAGACACCTAAGGCAGGAGTCGTGGGGATCGCCCGTGGGCATGGGCTTGTTATATGAACTGCAGGGTTTGAAGCCGGGCATGTCCCAGAGCCCCGCAGGGCAGTCGGTGAAGGGCGCAACCGTCCCCAACTACTAAACTACACTTAACACTAAGATAACTATCTGTGACGTTGTGCAGTCTATGGGATATGCTTCATGCAAAAGGTCTCTTGTAAGGTATCATTACAAAGCTTATAATCTACTGAGTATGATCATCTGATTTGTATAAATGTACCACTCTTGTATCTAAAACTAGAAATATAAAATGTAACTCTGAGGGCCTATTGTAATTGTGTAAAGTGTGGACCATTAATGATGGGTTGGAATCTTGATGACTCCCATTGTCTGCAGATGGCTGTATTTACCTGTGAGTCTTCCTGTATATGTGTGTGCTGGCAAGTGAGTAATGAAGTCTTGCAGTGACATGTGATCATGTCACCTGAACTGGAATCCATCTTTAACCTGGTGCTTTTCCAGTGAGGGGGGGTGGAAACCCAGAGAGACAAAGAGTTCCCGCCTTATGCAAAAGATATATAAAGGGGGGAAGAGAAGAGAGAGGAGAGAAGCCATCATGAAGAATCCCCTAGCTATCACCTGAGCTGCAACAAGAGCTGCACCAGGGGAAAGAATTGTGCCCAGGCCTGGAAGGTGTCCAGTCTGAGAAAAACTTACTGAAGCATCTCTGAGGGTGAGATTATCTGTATTCAGTTTGATTAGGCATAGATTTGCGCATTTTATTTTATTTTGCTTGTGACTTACTTTGTTCTGTCTGTTACTACTTTGAACCACTTAAATCCTACTGTCTGTATTTAATAAAATCACTTTCTATTTAGTAATTCACTCAGAGTATGTATTAATACCTGGGGGAGCAAACAACTGTGCATATCTCTCTATCAGTGTTATAGAGGGCGAACAATTTATGAGTTTGCCCTGCATAAACTTTATGCAGGGTAAAACGGATTTATCTGGGTTTAGACCCCATTGGGAGTTGGGCATCTGAGTGCTAAAGACAAGCACACTACTGCGAGCTGTTTTCAGGTAAACTTGCAGCTTTGGGACAAGTGATTCAGGCCCTGGGTCTGTGTCTGGAGCCAGACGGGAGTGTCTGGCTCAGCAAGACAGGGTGCTGGAGTCCTGAGCTGGCAGGGAAAACAGAAGCAGGGGTAGTCTTTGCACATCGGGTGGCAGCTCCCAAGGGGGTTTCTGTGATCCAACCCGTCACAGTGGCGTAGTCGGCAGGATCTGTGCACAGCTGATTGCTTTGAGATACTGGTAGTGATTTTAAGTGAGTTTTAAGTGTGGTGGCTGGAGAACAGACAAAGTGGTTACTGGTTTGTTATTTTCTGTTTGCTTATTTCGGGAAAGGGAAGTAGGGACAGAAAAGGAAGCAAAATAAGTAAGAATGAAGATCAAAAGAAGTTCAAACTACACAAGTTGCAAATTGCCCAGAAAGACTGAACAATGGGCGCTGGGAATGTCTCTGTTAACTAAGAAGCCCCTGAGCTGAGTGCATCTCAGTTTCAGTGAACTGCAGATGGGTGTGGCCCAACCTCTGTCTGTGCTGAAGCTGACTGGGGTGTCTAATTTAGCAAGACAGGAGTGGAGGGGTGCCTGTTCTGGCAGGAGGGTGTTCTCTGTGGTATCCCAGCTCATCAAGTGATGGTCTCAAGGGAAGACAAATGGAAATTGATGTACAATTTGCCTGGGGAAAGCCTGACCTGGAAAAAGAAAAGGCTGCCCACCAGCCTGGACTTAAGAGACAAAGCAATTAAGACCCAGAAGCATGACCTGGCTGTAATGGAGTGGAAGAGGTGCACAGAGACATGTATCCTGGAGCTGGAAGTTGGGGTCCTGGTGACTGCTGCGGTGGGAACAAACCCCAAGGACTCTAGCTGGAAGCAAACCCAACCTGAGTGAAAGGGGGGGGGATTTTGCTGGCCAGCGAAAGGTCCCTCATAGCTGGAAGCTGTGAGCCTACAGCTGGGTCAGGGTCTCTTTCCCTTTTGGGGGACACAGGAGTGTCTGCCCCATAGGGGAGCCCAAAAATGAATTTTAGGTATACTGCCTCCGCCATGGTCAGTGTCCAAGTCTCTGGCAGTAAGTTCAGGAGGAGGGTGTGACGTTGTGCAGTCTATATGGTTTTATAAAAACTTGATAATAAGTCAATATAATGTAACTGAGATAGTTTTAGAGAAAATACGGTAATAAGTGAATGTAACGTAACTGGGATATGCTTCATGCAAAAGGTCTCTTGTAAGGTATCATTACAAAGCTTATAATCTACTGAGTATGATCATCTGATTTGTATAAATGTACCACTCTTGTATCTAAAACTAGAAATATAAAATGTAACTCTGAGGGCCTATTGTAATTGTGTAAAGTGTGGACCATTAATGATGGTTTGGAATCTTGATGACTCCCATTGTCTGCAGATGGCTGTTTACCTGTGAGTCTTCCTGTATATGTGTGTGCTGGCAAGTGAGTAATGAAGTCTTGCAGTGACATGTGATCATGTCACCTGAACTGGAATCCATCTTTAACCTGGTGCTTTTCCAGTGAGGGGGGGTGGAAACCCAGAGAGACAAAGAGTTCCCGCCTTATGCAAAAGATATATAAAGGGGGGAAGAGAAGAGAGAGGAGAGAAGCCATCATGAAGAATCCCCTAGCTATCACCTGAGCTGCACCAGGGGAAAGAATTGTGCCCAGGCCTGGAAGGTGTCCAGTCTGAGAAAAACTTACTGAAGCATCTCTGAGGGTGAGATTATCTGTATTCAGTTTGATTAGGCATAGATTTGCGCATTTTATTTTATTTTGCTTGTGACTTACTTTGTTCTGTCTGTTACTACTTTGAACCACTTAAATCCTACTGTCTGTATTTAATAAAATCACTTTCTATTTAGTAATTCACTCAGAGTATGTATTAATACCTGGGGGAGCAAAAAACTGTGCATATCTCTCTATCAGTGTTATAGAGGGCGAACAATTTATGAGTTTGCCCTGCATAAACTTTATGCAGGGTAAAACGGATTTATCTGGGTTTAGACCCCATTGGGAGTTGGGCATCTGAGTGCTAAAGACAAGCACACTACTGCGAGCTGTTTTCAGGTAAACTTGCAGCTTTGGGACAAGTGATTCAGGCCCTGGGTCTGTGTCTGGAGCCAGACGGGAGTGTCTGGCTCAGCAAGACAGGGTGCTGGAGTCCTGAGCTGGCAGGGAAAACAGAAGCAGGGGTAGTCTTTGCACATCGGGTGGCAGCTCCCAAGGGGGTTTCTGTGATCCAACCCGTCACACTATCAACGATTAACTTAG
This sequence comes from Malaclemys terrapin pileata, assembly GCF_027887155.1. Taxonomy (NCBI): domain Eukaryota; kingdom Metazoa; phylum Chordata; order Testudines; family Emydidae; genus Malaclemys; species Malaclemys terrapin. Next base: position 14,709,304 of record NC_071527.1, on the reverse strand, counting down.
AAAGGTAACTACTAAGATAAGAGAAAGCTAGGGATTAGTGGAGCACTTGATAACAAGAGACCACGTTCCAACAATCATCATGGACGGTAAGAAGGAACTGAAGGGGATCGGGCCGGCAGGGTCTTATATAAAGCATCATATCGGCGCCACTCCAGGGGACTCCCCAGCCGGCCCGACGGGTAGCTGCTAGGGAAAAGTTTCCGTCATCCGTGCACACGGCACGCACACACTTAACTGGAATAGATACGAGCAACTCATCTCGAAGAAGAACCATTACAGCCGGGGGGAGGCAGGACCAGGCCCCACGCTGGGGGTGTCTCTTCCAGCACCAGCTCACATCCCTCCTGCATTAGCATGGCCGGTGTGTCCATTGACCCCCGATGTGTGTTACACACGCGGGTTTCCAGCCGGGATCCGAGCCGGGGTTCCTCTGCCAGCACAGAAGGTCGTTATCGAGCTGGGGGGCGGAGTCTGGTAGGATGAGCTGAAGCGGGTTGTGGGACCTTTCCACCTGAACCTGTGAGCTCCACCTGTGGGGACCCTCTGGGCTCCTCCTCATGCCCTTGGCAGCCCTAGGCCTTTCCCTGCTCTCAGCCCCGCCTGCCCCCTGCGCTGCCCCAGAGGGGCTCCCATCCAACCTGCCCAGTTCCTGCCAGCTGAGGGCAGCAGAGAGACAGGGATGCAGGCCTGGGGGAAGAGGGGAGATGTTCCTGCCTTTGCCATCCCCTACCTGCCCCGAGGCCAGTGCTGGGAATGTCCTCAGTTCCTGATGGCAGCCAGCCAGCGCTGGGTCCTCTGAGCCAGGGGTAGGGGGGCGGTTCCGGAGTGTTTGCACCTGCTCTGAAATTTGTCCCACGCCCACTCCCATCTCAACCACCTGGTGCCACCCTCGGCCCATCTTTGCTGCGCAGCTTCCCCGGGCCTGGGGTAAACCCAGATCCGGAGCTGGGGGTAAATCCAGGCCAATGCTCTGAGAGTCGAGGGAGAGCTGCACTGGGAGATGCAATCAGAGAGTGTGTGCGCATGGGTACATATATGTGGTCCCACGTATGCGGGCATGTTTGCATGTGTGTTCCTATGTGTGTGCATGGGCACGCATGGGTGTGTGTGTTCCAGTGAGTGCATCTGTGTTTCCCTGTTGGCGTGTGCATGCGTGTTCCCACATTCATACATGTTTACATACGTGTGCAGGGTCTCCTGTGTTCTGCGCATGCACGGCTGAGTATGCGTGTGCAGGTGCGTGCGTTGCCCTCTTGTGGCACAGGCCACGGATGGATAAAGGATCGACAGCTGGTGCAAACCAGCAGAGTTGCTCTTTAGCGCGGGTGCTGGGGGGCAGGGGGTTGGGCCATGCTGCTACTCAAGGATGGGGGCTCTAGCCCCAGCTGTGTGATCTGACCCCGTTCCTGTCCCGCTCTGGCTGATCACAAACTCCGCTCTGAGACTCACAGGTTCAGCCGGGCTGGCCCCACGGCCCAGGCTGGGGGTGGTGAGGTGGGATGGATGGAGGCTTCTGGCGGGAGGAGGAGGAGGAGAAACACATTGTTAAAGATGGGGTGAGGGGGGGTTAGCTGGTTTCTATCCCTCCTGGGCGCACAGGGGATGGGAGTGGGCTGTCCACAGTCTGAGGCAGCCGGGGCCGAAATGGACAAGGAAGCAATCGACTTAAACAAAAAAAGCCACAAAACTTAATATTTTAATAACTTTAAAAAGATCATTTTTAAAACCAGTGTCCCCAGTGAGACAGACAGCCGAGCCCTGGGGACCGCCGCAGGCTGGGGCCGCTTGCCTGCTTCAGCTCCGGCCGTGTCGTACCGTCATCGAAGCCAAGGGCGGTGGCTGGTGCTGCAGTGCCTGGGGGGAGGGGCGGGGTCCTCTGGGGAGGGGTTCATCACTGCTGGCTGGATTCATCTCCACTGCCCGCGCTCAGCCCGGCCCAGCGTCGTACCGCAGGCGGGGCCGGGGACCCGGTCGTACCAAAGGGAAAGGCGCCCCCTGTGGCCAGAGGACGTCGCGTCGGAGCTGAGCGGCTGCCCTGTTGGCGTTGCTATTGCTGGCGATGCTGGCCGGGCGCAGGCCTGGGGCTGGTGAGTGCCCAGCGGGTGGGGGCAGCTGGGCAGCGTAACGGTGCCCCCCGCTGCCTGGCAGGTTCCGCTGGGCAACCGTTGAAGCATCTGCATGCGGCGAGTCCGGGTGCGTGGTGGGTCTCTGCTCACGGGCAGGGCCAGGCCGGGGGCAGGGGGCCGGGTTTTCTCATGTGCAAAGCTGTGGTGTCCGGAAATGGGCTGAGTGCAAGAGAGCTACAACCCCGAATCCTGTGACGGCTGGAACCCCTGCTGGGAAAGGGGGGGGGGTTAGAGCAGGACTCGACCCCCCACTGTCCCCTACTCCCAGGCTGCCTCATGGTGAGTCAAAATGACAAATGGGATCCTGGCTCTCAGCCCCTCCCAGAGCTGGGGACAGACCCCAGTGCTCCCAGCCCCTCTCTCTGGCTTCTAATTCCTTTTCAGCCCAGCTCTGCCTCATTTCTCTTCTAACCCCCCCCCCTCCCAAACGCAGGCAGGAGGCAGTGAGCACTTGCTGGGTGGGGTTTGGCTGTGGGGGCTGTAGCAGGAGGGCAGTGGGGGACGGGGGACGGGGAAGGGTTGCAGGGCAGAAGGCTCCTGCGCTGTTGTGGAGCCCAACCCGGCCCCCCTTACCCGCGTGGTGCTGGAGCTGGAGAACTTGGAGTACTTGGCTGGTCTCTTGAGGCCGCCGCAGCTCAGCCACCTGCGGTACTCATCCCTCACCTGGCAGGAGAGAGGAGAGGGCTGGTTACTCCACGGCACAGGGGAGCTCATGGGGTGGGGTCTCAGCTGTAGGGAGACAAGGGCCCGGAACTTGCCAGGCAGGGCAGGAGCTCTCAGCAAAGCCAGCCCCAGCCCCTCCCACCAGAGGGACCTCCCAGTGTGGGGCACTGTGGGGCAGGAGCGCTGGCTGGTGCGGGGTAAGACGAAGTGGGAATGTTCTCTGAATACTGTGTGGGTGCCTCAGTTTCCCCTATGCATTTCTCAAGTATCTAGGTGGTGGGATAAGGGGGTGCGATTGTTGCAGAGCCCGAGAGAGCCAGTGTGATGGTGTCTGCACAGAGAATGGCCGACACCCCGTCTCCTGGGCCCCTCCCCTGCAAAGGTGCTAACTCAAGGTGTTGGAGAACAAAGCGATCAGGCGACCTCCTGGCCCGGGAAAGAGACAAAGGCCAGAGGAGGGGCTGGAGAGCGCCAGCTGGGAGGGTTCCTGGGGGGGCGCTGTGGGGCAGGGGTTGAGCTCCGGCTCGGGGGGGACTGGCCTGTTTCTTGAGCAGACAGTGCAGCAGGAAGATGAAGAGCCCCTGCAGGCTGTTGAGGATGGTGAAGATGTAGGAGACGACCAGGCTGCGCTGGTTGAACTGGAACAGGCCGAAGATCCAGGTGGTGCCCAGGACGCAGAGCTGGGCGATGGCCGTGATGGTGAGCACCCTGCGGGGGAGGGGGAACCAGTCACATGGCCCCGCCCCTCAGCCACGGCCCAGCTCCCCTTGGGGCCCCGCCCCTCAGCCTCAGCTCCTGTCCCCCTAGGGTCCCACCCCTCAGTCACAGCCCACCTCCCCGCCCTCCTCAGGGCCCCGCCCCTTGAGGGCTTGCCCCACCTCCCCATCTCTCCTAGGGCCCCGCCCCTTGAGTCAGAACCACCCCTCCCCCCGCATGTGACTGACATCTCCTGCACACAGCCCCACCTGCCCAGACTCTGCCCCCCAGCCAGTAGGCGGTGGGGGAAAATGTCACTCATATGTGGGCCCCTCTCCCCGGTCGCCCCTCCCCCCACACATGGTGGGATGACTTCTCACCCCTCTTGTGCCCCCCCCGCTCCCCCTCCCCCGACAGGGGGCAGCAGGGCAGTGCCAGGGTCTCTGCTGCCCCGGGGGCCGCGCCCGCTACCTGAGCTTCTTCAGCTGGCTCATGTCGGGGTTGATGTCAGCGAATTTCAGCGACAGCTTCCAGACGGTGACCACGAAGATCACGGCGTTGACCTGCCGGGGGCAGAGGAGAGGCGGGTTGGGAGGGGAGCAACTGTGTCCCAGGGGTGGGGGCTATGGGATCTGCCAGCTGTGAAGCCCATGGGGCAGCCCCTGGCCTGGGCCGGGGGAGCCCCACTCCCCATAGTGACCCAGCTCGGCCTCTGGGGACTGGGGGGGGACGGGGGATGACAAGTGCGGGGACCAGCTGCCCTGGCGCTGGGGCTGGGTGGCAGGGGAAAGAAGCGAGGGCAGCCGCCAGCCAGGCCCTCAGGGGCCGGCCAGGGGGCCAGGCGCTGGCATGGGGCTGGGCTGGGGGAGGGGATTTACCGCGATGATGCTGCAGACGGGCGCCAGGAAGCTCCAGATGAATTTCTTCTCCAGCGAGAGCCAGCAGCTGTGGGGGAGGGACAGACACGGGTCAGTCACTCACCTGCCAGCAGGGGGCACTGCAGGGTGGGGTCTGCTCCCGCTACCGGCAGAGTGGGGGATGGAGACTAGACAGCCCCCCCGCTTTGGTGCTCGGGAGCGTCCTTGTGTTGTACAAGTGTCCTGGGCTGTGGCCCTGAGCAGAAGCTGCCCCTGGCCCAAGTGGCAGGAGGGTGCCCCCCTCCCTCACACTGGCCTCACCCGCCCCATGGGGGCCCACCCCTCCCCTCCCCTGGTGGGCCAGATGACAGCGGCACACCCGGCTAAGCTGCTCCTGTCCCCGTGTGCTGCCTGGGCATGGTGCCATGTTCCCCTCGAGCCCCTGGCCGCGAGCACTGGGCCTGTCCCCCCCAGGCCGGTGACTCACTGGCGCGCCGTGCCGTAGCCCTCGCTGTAGGTGGCGGCCGAGACGCCCACGATGAGGGCCGGCACGCCGTAGCCCAGCAGGAACATGTAGCGGCGTCTGAGGCCGTGGGGGGTGAAGACCTGAACCACCAGCAGGTAGAGCTCGGCGCCCTCCAGGCACATCCAGCAGAAGGCGGCCAGGAAGAAATAGTGCAGGAGCCCGGCCACCACGCCGCACACCACCTGCAGCCAACGGGACGTGGGACGTCAGGGCCGGGCTCCCGGCTCCTCCAGCCCCAGCCCCTGGCAGCAGGGGGTGCAGTGGGGAGCGGGGCAGGAGCACTGGCTGTGGGTGGAGCTCCCGGCTCCTCCAGCCCCAGACACTGGGAGCACTGTAGGGAGCAAAGCAGGACTGCTGGCTGTGGGGTGGCTCCTGGCTTCTCCCGCCCCAGCCTGTGCCAGCAGGGGGCATTGTGGGGAGCGGGGCCTGAGGCTGGCTGGGGGGGCGCTCCCATCAGGGAGTGCTGCGTGGAGCCAGGCCTGAGGCTGGCTGGGGGGAGTTGCCAGCGGGGGTCTCTGCAGGGAGCGGGGCCCGAGGCTGGCTGGTGGGTCGCTGTGGGGAGCGGGGCCCGAGGCTGGCTGGGGGAGCTCCCAGCAGGGGTCGCTGCGGGGAACTGGGCCCGAGGCTGGCGGGGAGAGCCAGGTACCCTGTTGCCGGTGCTGGAGGTGCTGGTGAGGAAGACGGTGTAGGCGATGAAGAGCGCCAGGCAGAGGTGCAGGTGGATGGTGGTGCGGGGGCCCTTGAGGGCGCGGCAGAAGAGGAAGGTGATGATGGACAGCAGCAGGCACAGCAGCGAGATCACCAGCCCCACCTTGGTGATGAGGTCCAGGGTCCAGTCCTGTGCCGGGGGTGGGGTGGGGTGAGGGGGTTAGTCAGGGTCCCCCCCCCCAAGGCAGCAGCCAGGCCGGGCTTTAGGGTATAGCCAGACTAGCCTGTCGGCCTCGCTCTGCGAAACGGCTGGGAGAGCCCCCTAGTGGCGACACCGGGCAGCCTGCGGGAACCAGTGACTGGCTGGGTCCAGCCACCCAGATGGATTCGATGCTGCCCAGCCTTCCCCTCCCCCCCGAGGGGCTGACCCACAGCCCCAGGGCCATGGGAAGCCGAGGGGGCTCTAGGGTCACCACCACCCAAGGGGGAATCCCTGGCACCGATCCCTGCAGGACGGGGGCGCCAGAAAGTGCGAGGGGCCGGGGCTGTTCCCCGGAGCAGAGAGCAGAGCGCCCCCGCCTGGCGGGAGGAAGCCCCTGCCCAGGAGGGAGCTGCTTTTAGAGCAGACGGACGCACTTGTGGCTAAGGTGCTGCAGCTCAGGACTCCTGGGTTCTACCAGCTCTGGGAGGGGAGCAGGGTCTGGGGGTCAAAGCAAGGGGGCTGGGGGTCAGGACTCCTGGGTTCAATTCCCAGCTCTAATGTCAACCTCTCCGTATCTCCTTGAGGCATTTAACCCCTCTCTGGCTCTGTGTGATGGGGATGGGGACGCTCCCTGCCCTGCAATGCAATGGGGTGAGCCCCCTGCCCCTGCTGCCCCCCAGTTTCCCGGCCAGGCATGCAGGCACGTCGGTCGCTGCTACCTGGGGAGTCTCCCTGTGCCCTTGGGGATGCGGGGGCTGCTTGTGCCCCTGATCAGATCCAGGGCCCCGCCTGCCAGTGGGGAATGGGTTTACTCTGGGGGGAATCTGGAGTGACTCCTGCTCCGCTGGGGAGGATTGAGGGGAAGAGCAGAACCAGACCAGCCCCGAGGCCCCAGCGAGGGCCGCGCCTACCTCCAGCTCGTAGAAGGCCATGAGCACGGCGAAGCTGGTCAGGTGGTTGCACTGGCAGCGGGTGATGGTGGTGTTCAACTTCTGCAGGGTGCAGCCATCGGTCGCCCAGCGCCTGCTGTCAGGCTTCCAGTAGGCGCAGAGGAGGCGCATGTCAGTCTTGTTCTCCTGGGGACAGAGAGACGCTTGGGGAATGGGGGGGCAGGAACGGGGGGGGGGGGGGGGCTGGCTGGGGCCGCACAGGGGGCAGGACTCCTCAGGCCCCGAGAGTGCAGGTTGGGGGGGTACGAGCGGCTGGGCTGAGGGCACAGAACATCAGTTTGTTCCTGTGTGGGAGGCGGATTCACCTGCTGCCCAGGGTGGGGGGTGTTACTAGAGATGGGCCCAGCTCTGCCCTCCAGCGCCCCAGGCTCTCCTCCCCCCATGCCCAGCCCAGGGGCTCACCGGCACCGGGTGGCTGAAGCGGATGCTGACAGAGAGGCCGAGTGCCTGGGGGTTCGGGTCATTGATGAAGGCCGACACCACTGGAGACAGCACACGGTAGCTGGGCCGCCCGGGCTCCTGTGCCCGCTTCCCCGTCTGGCCGATCTTGTCCCACTTGGGCATCTCCACCCGCACAGCACCGTCCAGGATGGGGCTCATCCCCTGGTATGTCAGCAACCCGGCCAGCAAGAAGCCTGCGAGAGACAGAGGAGACGGATGAAATGGGGGGCAGGAGGGGCCCTGGGGCAGACTGGTGCCAGGGGTGCTGTGCTGCTGGGGGTGCTGCCCCCAATGCCCTGGCCATGCCCCGTCTCCCTACACACCCCAGTCTGGCGCTAGGGAGTGCTGTGCTGCTGCTCCCAATGCCCTGCCCATGCCCATCGCTATACAGACCCCAGCACAGGGGATGATCACATACCTTTTTTCTGCCCTGGGTCTCCGGCCCACTTTAATTCCATCTGCGTCTTGCTCTGCTGCAGCGTCACCGTCTCCTGGCTCTGGTTCCCAGCCTGCCTGACCGCCAGCCCCAGCTCTGCAACCACAATGCCAGCCAGGGCTCACAACAGAGAACATGGAGAGGAAGCCTGTAGGTAGGCAAGGTGCTTTCCTGGCTGTGGGGGGAGCTCCCAGCTACTCCAGTCCCAGTCTCTCCCAGCAGGGGGCGCTATGGGGAGCCGGGTGGGAGCACTGGCTGTGGGGGGTGTCACAGAGTCTCCAGGCGATGCTCTGGAACTGCTCCCCACAAAGCCAGTCAGGACTCTGGGGAGCCTCCTCTCCCATGGAGCAGACTGTCTTTAGGGCAAGAAGCTCACACGGCTTCACCTCCTGGGTCTGACCTTGGAGCATTCAGCATTTGCCCCTCCGTGCGCTTCCCACAGCGAGTCCGCCCAGGCGGGGTCCTGGGGAAGCCAGAAGTCCTGTACGCACCCCCACTTCGCAGTCAGACGTGACTCTCAGCCAGCCAGTAAAACAGAGGTTTATTAGATGACAGGAACACGGGCTAAAACAGAGCTTGTAGGTCCAGAGAACCGGATCCCTCAGCCGGGTCCATTCTGGGGTCCCGCGAGCCAGACACCGACACCTGCCCTCACTCCCCATCCCCAGCCAGCTCCCAACTGAAACCCCCTCCAGCCCCTCCTCCTCTGCTTTGTTCCTTTCCCGGGCCAGGAGGTCACCTGACCTCTTTGTTCTCCCACACCTTTAGCATCCCCTTGCAGGGGGGAAGGGCCTGGCCATTAGTTGCAAGGCGACAGAGGGTCAGTCAGAAACTGAGGCACCCACACAGTATTCAGAGGAAACATTAAGAACATTCCCACTTAGTCACAGGGGGGAGCTCCCGTCTCCCAGCAGGGGGCCCTGTGGGGAGTGGGGCGGGAGCACTGGCTGTGGGGGGGAGCTCCCGTCTCCCAGCAGGGGGCACTGTGGGGAGTGGGGCGGGAGCGTAGGCTGCGGGTGATGAAAGCCCAACTGGGGCCAGGTGCTGACCTGTGCCATTGTGGGATGCGACGCTGATCGTGCTGTCAGGCAGCATCAGGGCCAGTGTCCTCAGCAGCTTCTCCACTATGGCCATCAGCTCCGTTGCAATCTGGTGTCTCCACTCCACGCTCTCGCTCTGCTGCCCGACCAGATTTATCTGCTTCTCCAGAATGTCCAAGAAGCCCTGGCCAAGCAAACGTGGGGGGTGTTGGTGTCACAGTGCCTGAGCCCCAGCCGCACCCCCCATTCGCAGATTGCTAGTCCTCCACTGTGTTCCCACAATCCCCCTGAAAGGAAAGACAAGTTCTCCTGCAATTGACATCACTGCCTGGGAGGTCAGACTAGATGATCACAATGGTCCCGTCTAGCCTAGGAACCTAGGAGAGCTAGCTTCTTGGGCACAGAGCCCCCTGGAGAGGCAGGCATGGGAATTTTTGGGCAGTGCTGCTGTTTATTTCTCTCCTGTTCCAGGCGCTGCATCCCTATAGATCACCCTGAGACTAGATCCGAGTAGGAGCAGCGATTCCTCCCCCTAACGGGAACACACCCAGCAAGGCCCTGAATTTTGGCTTGGCACCTGCAGCTGCCCCATCACAGACTCAGCGCTCTGAGCCTTCATCTGCTTCAGCTCCTCCAGCGCCGCCTTGCAGAGACGTCCCACCTGTGCTGGGAAGCTGCCCTGGAGGTTCTGCAAAACAAGCCCCAGGCCTGGCTCAGGAAAAGAGATCACAGAATCGCAGCCCACCTCCCCCCGTCCCGAGAGGCTCCCTCGGCTCAGAAGCCGGGCGCCAGAGGGAGCGCGGGCAATGCCCCGTCTGGCCCCTAGGGGGTGCACGGCGTTTGCCAGGGATGGGGGGGGACGGCGGTTGCAAGCTGAAGCGAGTTGCAGCAGCCTGATGCTGCCGATCCTGGATGGTGAGAATCACCCCGGGGCAAAGGCCTAGGCCGAGGCTGGACTGCAGGGGCTCCAGGGACTGGCCACTGGCTCTTTGCCCAGGGGCGAGTTTGGCCCCAGAATCCTCGTGGGGCGAGATCAGTGAAAAGCAACGTGGCACTAAAGGGGAATCGGGGTCTATCCCCCCCCCCCCGGGGTCTGTGCCCCACTCACCTTGGCTTCGGCAGAGTTGTCATCATCCGGCAGCCGGGGGCAGGTGAGCTCTGGGGATGGAAAGGGAGGAGGAGTGAGAGATGGGCGGCGGGGGGGAAATGCGGGGTCTGGCTGGGTAAGTGCATGCACCAGAGCCAGGCACAGAAAGCAGGACTCATTCCCTCCAGCAGGGGGAGCAGTGACCCCCCCACACACTCAGCCCCACACAGGTGCGCAGCCCCTTGTCCCCATCCTCTGCTCACAAGCTGGTCTCTGTGAAAGGAACCGTCCCCTCTCCCCGTCCTAGGGGGACTGAGCCGCACTGGGGTGGGGCGGGGGCTGTGGAATCATCCCAGCCGTATCTCCCCTCAACCCTCTCCCCCCAGCTGTGGGTGGTTCTGGTGTGTGGTGGGGGTGGGGGTGGGGGGTGAATCCAGCAGGGAGCCCTGGGCTGGCCCCACAGTGACCTCTAGTGGCCACTAGGCCCAGACTGTGCCCCCTGCTGCCATCTTCCCAGGGCAGAGAATCCAGCCCTGCAGCAGGAATACAGGCACTGCTGGGGGGAGAGACGCCCGGCCCCTGCCAGCCCTGCTCACCCCCTCCCCAGCCTGGCCCTGCTCCGCTCCCAGAGCCAGACCTGGGCACGCTGGTGGCTGTGGCTGTGAGACAACCGGAAACACCCCAGTGGATGGACAGGCTGGGCTGGGGGGAGGTGAGGGCCTGGAGGCTGAGCCCTCCCTGGCCAGGGCTGAGACCCAGAGGGACCCCGTCCATGGGGGGCAGGGGGGCTGATGCACCGTCCCAGACCAGTTCCCAGCTCACTGCTCCCTTGGGCAGGACCCCAGGCCTTGCCAAGACCCCCCAGGTGTCCCCTCCATGCCCCCCGCGGCAGGACCCACCTTGGCACAGGGTCCTGTTCCTGTTGGAGGGGACGTAGCCGGCCCGGCACTCACACCAGTAGCTTCCGTAGGTGTTGACACATGTGGCATTGGGGCCGCAGATATCTCGGGTCTTGTTGCACTCGTTGATGTCTGAGAGGGGAAAGCAGGGGGGGTGTCACACACAGCATGGCTGGGGGCTCACGGGGGGGGTGAATGACCATGGAGGCACCTTCCACCGATAGCAGGGGGCGTGGTCTGTCGGTCAGTCTGTCTGCTCCATCTAACCCCCCTCCCCATTCTATTCTCCTTTCTTCGCTGCTATTTGCAGTGCCCCAATCCTTGCAGCGCAACCCCTCCCCCACCCCCCAGATTGGGGGGTCCAACCTTTTCCAGACCAGGACCCTGCGATCCGCTCCCTGCACCAGCCCTGACAGAGCGGGGTTCAGGCGGGGGCCCGATCAGCCAGTTAAGCTGCAAAGGGGAAGTGACTTAGGCTGCCTAGGAGGGGACAGGTGGGGCTTCTATACAGCCCGAGGGCTGGGCCCAGTGGTGGGGGCCTGAGGCAAGGGGGGCTAGGAAGCCCTGAGTGGGGCTAGGAGCCCCAGAAGAAGGGTTTCGCTAGCAGGCATAACAGAGAGGGGTCTGACTTTGAAAGGCTCCTCCAGAATGGGGATCACAGCGTGACCTGGCCAGACGGCCAAGACACGGGGCAGCCGCAACTCCGGGAGCTGCAATGGTGGAAGAGAAGAAAGGGGGCGCTGAACTGGAGCTAGTTGTCAGAAGAGCAGCGTTCCAGACCTGTTCGCGATACACCCAGCCCCGCCCCTCCCATGGAGCACTAGGAGAAGGGTGTGTGGGCTGTGCCCAGGGGAGTGCAGGGGAATTGGGTGCTGTCCCTTTAATCTAGTTTCTTTGCTCTCTGGTGGCTCACGGGGGTCGATGGCAGAAGCCCGCAGACCCCCACATGCGGCCAGGCCCTGCACGGCTGGTAAACGGGTTGTTTGGAATCCAGCTGGATCCAGGGGATCCCCCTACTCCTAACTGCGCAGTGAGCAGCGGGCCCACAACATCCATTCCCGGACCCTGCTGTGACCCCCAGGCCCAGGGCCCCGCGGGGCGAATCCACCGAGCCCTCGGATGGATGACGCCAGCTCGACACTCGCTGCCGATCCGGACTGTGGAAGCCGAAGCCGGAAGAGACCCGCCCAGCCTGACCCCCAGCATAGCCCCAGCCGGAGTCGCCACACAGTGGGTCACCAATCCGGCCCCAAACGGAGGGGACTTTACTGCCCTTGCTGCCTCCTGGGGCCTTTCACCGCTGTGGAGAGTCTGATCTGACAGACGGGCCCCGCCCTGCCCGGGCACAGAGAGCCCTGCCGTGATCTAGCCAAACGCTGGAGGGCCGTGCACCCGCCAGGCTGCCAACACGGGTAGTGCCAGCTGCCGGGCAAAGGGGGATACACGGGGGATGTCGGGGCTCCATGGTGCAGCGAGGTCACTCACCCCATGCAGGGAGTGGGGTTTTCTACCTAGAGACCCGACCTGTACGTGCAGAGACGCACTCGTTCCGGCCAGCCCCTGAGGAGCCTGCAGTCCTGTCTGGGGCAATGAGAGCTGGAGAAGCAGAGCTGGGACGAAAACCCCTTGAAGTCAGTGGTGCTGCACCAATTGACACCACTGGGGCTCTGGCCCCGCTTTGTGACCATTTCACATACAGCAGCACTGAGTTGGTGGCGACGCATGGGGGACGGGCGCATCGTCTGTCATTCCCAGGGGTTGGGGGAAGCGGTTGAGCCGCTGCGGAAACGGCCATGACTGATTCTCCCGGAAATCCCAGCCAGGAACGAGTGCTGGAATTCGACATTTGCCTACTTATTAACCCAACATTTCAGTCGTCCAATCAGGAAGCAGAGAAAGACCATAGGACTCAGGCAACCAATTGTACAACATCAATGACAAGTTTTCGGAGCAAACAGTTTGCCAATAAAATCACAGACATTTATCCACCCAAACAGTCGAAGGGTCGGCCGGTGAACGAGGAGTCTTGGATCAGCATGCAGAGCTGTTCTGCTGCCTCCCCCTGGCGTTCAGATCAGCAGTGGCCTATCAGTCACCATCCCTGGGGACAGATGGGTGGCGATCTTTCTTGAGGAAGTAGGGACAGGGCCACAGAAGAAAGCTAAGCTCTCCCCGATATTTATTCATAACGCTTCTGCTTCACACAGAAAACCTTGTGGCTAAAATCCCCTTTGCCTGGACATCAGCAAACAAGTCAATCAGTGGGGAGAGTCAAGAGCACTCACGGATCCTTCCCTTGGGCCGTGTTCCAGCAGCTCTGTCTCAGACTCCCCTTCTCTCTCTTTCCCGTGACAGCGGGTTTTGCTATTTCCCGCTACGCCCCTTCCCCTCGGTCGTTATTTGCATAAAGGCAGCACCCAGCGCGCTGCACACACACTGCCATAAAGAGCTTCTGGTCTAAATGGACAAGAGGTGGGAAAGAAAACTGAGGCAGGGAAGTGCCCAAGGACACCCAGCAGTAACAGAGCTGGGACTAGAACCCAAGTCTCCTGAGTCTCCGTCTCAGACCCGACCCACTAGACCTTTCAGCTTGCTCCAGAGAAGGCCAAGAATGTGTCTCCCCTGCCTCACCATTCAGATTTTACCCTCTGCTCCCCCTCACTGAGAGGAGCTTTGTGTCCCCTGGCTCAGTTCGGGAGTGCATCAGGGCTGGAAAAAATCCCTTGTTCCTTTGGCAGGAAACTCAACTTTTTGCTCCATTGTTAAACCTCTTGGAAGGCAACGGGCCTACGCCATGCCTGTGAGGGGGCTTGTATGTGCCAGCATCTAGCGAAGGCCACTGAGCCACAGAACAAGGAGAGAGCAAGTTTGTCCTGCTCTAGTGGCTGGTTCCCATAACAGCCTGCTACAATGACTAGCTAATGGAGTTACTCCCTTAGCTCCAGCAGCTGAAATGTGTGCTTTCAACAGGCAGGGCCGGGGTTTGATTCCTGCTAATGACCAAGGCTTGTTCCTTCATAATGCCAGTTCCTTAGCAGGTGCTGAGGGTTTGGTTAATGGGGTTCCAGAAACTAATGGGCTTGTTGAGCCCAAGCTGTATTAAAGGTTGATCCAACACAGAGTCCTCGGCTCCGTCTCAGCCCAGTTTGCTTTGCAAAGACCTGACCTGCCCCCACCTCAAAGCTCTGCTACGAAAGAGCATCTTGGGCTCTGATTGCAGCTGCAGGTTTGGGGGGATGTTGCAGCTTCTAATGACGTCCCCAAGGCCCTACGCTGGTGCCGCGGTGGAATTAAGCAGCATGGCAAGAGACATGGCGACGTTCAGTCCCCGGGCTCAGTTTCCAATGTGTAAGACAGGCTGGGAGTCAGAACAGACACTGCCTGGGTGTGGCGCAGAGAAACAGTGAGACCTCAGAGCAACCTGGTTAGTTTCACCCTCCAGGCATGGGGTTAGATTCAGAGATCCTGGGTAAGCTCAGTGGCCGTGCATTAACAGCATCGCCAACGCCAACCAATCAATAAAAGCCCCAAACCGTGAGCCAGGCTGCAAAAAAGTCACGAGATTGGTTTAAAAATCACGAGATTTTTCTTTTTAACAATCCATTTTGGCTTCGTTTTGTTTGACTCTGGTTTGGGAGCTGTCGGTCACCCCAGCATAATGTTTGGCAGTTTTTCCTCCGTCACGTGGAGCAGGACCTAATTTTGATTTTAGGCAAAAGTGGAATCACGTGACTCTGGGAGGTGGGGCTTTAAGGCAACACCAGACCTTAGCAACACTGCAGACAAGCCAGAAACATCATCCCTTTCCCATGACTCTTTCCAGCTCCCGTTGTACCTGTGCAGATCTTAGACGTATCCTTTTGACTCTTCCCAAATCCCTCACTGCATTTACACATGTAACTCCCTAGCATGTTGATGCAGTTCCCGTGGGGCTCACAGATTGTGGTGTTTCGCTGGCACTCGTCAATGTCTGCAAGGAGAGAGAAAGCGCTAGGTCAGGCTGATCTAGGAGCTGTACCTTGGGCACAGCGGTGACGCTGCTGGGGGATAATCCAGGCGTCCGACATGCACCGTGCTCTGGGGAACGGGGCTGGTTAGAGCCAGGAGTTCAGTGACTGGGTCAGCGACCGGGAGCGAGTTGGCTATTGTCCGGAATGAGCCGCTCCAGCTGGGAAGGGAAAAGCAGCCCTGCCAGGACACGCGCCGGCTGCTTGCTAAAGCTACCAAGCGGATCTGGCGATGCCCAGTGCCGCAATATCAGTGCAGACGGCAATGCCCGAATGAGCCGTCTGCCCCTGGAAGGGACAAATGGGGAGCTGCTTTGGAGGAAGGGGATAGAGAATAACATGAGGGCTAGTCTAATGCCTGGAGATCAGTCAGTGGGGTGACCTCCTCTGCAACCCATGAGCTGCCCTGGGCACCCCCTTCACACAGGACAGTGCAGAACCAGAGGGGTTCAGAGACAGGGAATGAGAATGATCAGGGGCCTGGAAAAACCCTCTACGGAGAGAGATTGAAAAGACTGGGACTGTCACCTTAGAGTGAATGTAAGAGGGGACCTGTTAAGAGTCTATAAATGACTGACGGGGATAGAGAAGGGAGATGGGGAGCTTCTGTTCTCCCCACCTCATAGCACGTGAGCAAGGGCCAGTCAGGGAAGTGAGAAGAGGGGAACATTCGAAACTGAGCCGAGGAAAGGCTGTTTCACGCAATGTGCGATTAGCCTGTGGAACTCCCCACCACAGGAGTCCCTGAGGCCAAGAATTTAGCAAGATTCAAGGAGCGACTGGACATTCCTACGGATGATGAGAACAGCCGGAGTGATCATAGTTAAAGGGCACAAACATTTGGGAAGAGAGAAAACCTCCTGCTGTGGGGCTTCAGCCCAGCTGAGTATTAGAGACCAGGAAGTGAGGGCAGATTATCCCCCGGCTGCCACTGCAGGGCTCTTCCACCGTCCTCTGCAGCATCTGGCTCTGGCCCGTTGGAGCCGGGATACCAGGCTAGATGGGCCCCAGCTCTGATCCCGTCTGTGCTGTGCAAGTGCCAGCGTGACTTGTGTCTCAGCCTGGCCGGGGCCACGGTTTTACCTCTTCCGAGGCTGAGCTGCTCCCGGGGCCGACTGACCCTGTAAGAACCGACCGGCTGCATCCTGCCAAGTGCTGCCTCCTCCGCCCCTCGACCCTGCGACACTCGCGGGTTCTCCTGACAGCACCAAGGCGGCTCCGCGTTTCCAGAACCTGCTTTATTCTGGAAACGACGTACAATCGGGTTCTGCCCCCAACGGTTACCAAAAGTCCATGCGGGATGGGAACGGAGCTTCCAGCGTCCTTATCCATCCCGTCCTGGTGCGATTGGGATGTTTATAGCAGGTAGCGCCGCAGCCGGGGCCCCGTGGTGCCAGGTGCTGTACACACATTCAGCCACAGCACAGCCGCAGCTCCAAAGCGCTTTCCCCAGCTCCGATGCTCTGTCTGCTGGAGAAGGGGCGCCATGCGCTGGGTTCTCGGTGGTGCGGCCAGAGCTCTCCCCTCCCTCAGGCACACGGGTGTCCCGCGGCTTCCAAACTCGCTCCGAGTTGCAGGGAGCTCTGAGATTGGGTGTCTCTAGGGGCTTAAGTAGATGGGGAAATTGACGGGAACAGCTCCTGTGGAATCGCTCCCCATCCGGACACTCTGGTCTGGAATAATCAGTGCACTTCCAAAGAGAACAGCGATCGCCATCAATTCCCCCCGGGGACAAGCCCTAGGGATTCTCCGCACGGCTCCCGATACCAGCTATCCCCGGACAATCCCCGGGACGCTGGCTGAGATACCTGCGGCGCTGATTTCTTCTTGTGCCTAGACCCGCCCCAGGACACTGGCTGGGGTTATCCCACGCGGCCGGGGGCTGGGCGCAGGAACGGCTGGGCGAGGTCTCTGCCAGGGGAAGCGTTTGAACCAATGGGCTCCTGAGTTCTCCCAGTTCGACGGGCCCGGTGCTCTGCGCCCCCCAAACGGGGGTGTAAAGGGCGGTTTCCATGGGAACGGCCGGCTAGGACTTGATACAAGCTCTAACTACCGGCTGAACGTCGCAAACAAGGGCCTGGAACGCCCCGGCCCCTTCTCCGGTCAGGCCGTCCTGGCTGCCTAAGGGGGCAATCCAAACACCGAGGCAGGGGAGATCCTGGCCCCCACGCGCTGGGGCAGCAGTTGAGGGTCACGGCTGATCACAGCCCCAGTGAGTGGATCTGGTGCCTTTGCTGCAGCCGGCAGCAGCCTCCGGCTCAGCACCAGGCCTGGAATGAGCCCAGGGGGGTGTGTATTGGGTGGGGGGAAAGACACTCGCGTTTGTGAACTTGGCTTTCCCAGAGCTGGGCTCGTAGCCATCGATGCAGGTGCAGTAGTAACTCCCAGCCACGTTGGTGCAGTTTGCGTTGGGTCCACAGTCTGCCGGGCTCAGGCCCTGACACTCGGGTGACCAGATTACATGAACAAAATATCGGGACACGTGGGGGGGCAGGTCCAGAGCGCTGCTGAAGCAAAAAAAAAAAGGCCCGAGCCAGAATATCGGGGCAAATGGCGTCCCAACCATACATCCATCGGGACGCGGGACAAACGACTGAACATCAGGACAGTCCCGATTTTATCGGGACGCCTGGTCATCCTACCTGACACCCGTCAACATCTGCAGCACAAGAGGGGACGCTCTGTACAGTCCTGGTAGGGAGACGTTCCCTGTTTCACCCGCTCCCCCCTCAGCCCCCTGCACTGAGCTGGGTAACGGGACCCAGGCGACCGGGCTCCCAGTAGATTAACAATCACAGGCCTGATTCTCAGCTACACTCGACAGCACTGGTGCATTTACAAACGCCTCCTTCCACCCAGATCCCCTCCCTTCCAGGGGAAGAGACTTCGGCTCTGGAAACAGCGATGGCTGGGTCTGCAAGACTGCCCTAACTCCAGAGAGCTCCTCCGCTCCCAGAGGAGGGCAGGGCGGGCAGCATGGCTAAGGGGCTGCTCCTCTAAACCCAATCCCGGACTGGCGGCTTTTGGAACCGGGGAGCCAGAGGAAAGGGGGCCGAGCAGGGAGCAGTTACCTAGAGCGAGTGGCTGGAGACTCAGGAGCAACGCGAGCTGAGCCGGGCTACCATCCCTGCCCCCCACCCAGCAATCAGAGCCGCCCCCCAAAGAGCTCCCTGCACTGGGCGGGGGCAGGGGCAGGGGCGCTCTCTGCCGGCTGCCGGCGCCTACAAGCCCCGCCCCTGCCTCTGTGTGTGCCTGGGGAGTGGGGCTGCAGCGCTCTGCAGGTTCCTGCCGGCCGGGGGCCGGCGCCGGGAGCTCAGCTGCGCTGCCCCAGGGCCCGGAAGAAGCGGGGAGCGGTGCCGGCTTGCCGCGGTCCCCCAATATCGGGACATAAAGTGCGTCCCGACCGATGTAAGGTCGGGACACGGGACAAGGCCCCTAAAATCGGGACTGTCCCAATAATATCGGGACGTCTGGTCACCCCACCCGCACCGAGCTGGGTGACGGGACCCAGGCGACCGGGCCCCTGGCAGCTTAACAATCACAGGCCTGATTCCCAGCTACGCTCAGGCGGCACTAGGCTGCTCTGCCAGCGGAATGGCCACTCGAGAATCCCCCACCCTGCAAAAGGGGCCACCCCAGCTGGTGGGGAGCTGCTGTCGGGGTCCTGCCCCCACCCTGCTCCTGGCCCCTGATGTAGGGGCCGAGGCCGGGGTGCCCAGCACTGCAGCTATTCCCTGCCCCCCAGGGCCCATGGGGGAGGATCGGGGGCATGCCAGGGGCACACCGTGCTGTGGCTATTCTCTTCTCCCCAGGGCCGATAGGGGACAGAGCGCACTGTGCTATTTCCATGGCCCAGACACGAGGCCCCTTCCCAGCTCAGCGGGACACTAGCAGCCCAGATGCTGCGTGTTGGGGCCAGAGACGGTCCCCTCCCCTCTCCCCAGCACATCTCTGCAGCACAAGGAGTTTGCTCCGTGGGTCTGTTTATTCCCCATCCAAGCGCCAGGCACAGGGGTGAGTCCGGCCCCATGCTCTGTGGGAGCCGGCAAGGGCAGAGCCAATCAGAGGGGGGGGGGGCAGGAGGCCATTTGGCCTGGACTACAAGCTCATAGGGGGCCTCAAATTTAAACACTTGTTAATTTTTTGGCATTTGATAAGTTTTGCAACTTGTTTTTATGCGCGTCCCCATCGGACCAAAATGTGACCCACACACTCAGCTTAAAACTGCAAATTTAAGCAAATAAGAGATGTGATTTGGTAAAGGACATCATTTTTTTGTTAACTGATATAGATTTTGTCATATTAAAGAGTTAAAAGTATTGTCAGTTTGCCTGCATCAGTGGCTTCAGGTGAATGAACCTTCAATGTGTTGAAGCAGGTAAAGGACTATCACCGTTCAACTACGGGACAAGAGTGTTTGAACGGGCTCGCCATGCTTAATATCAACTGTGACATTGCACGAAAGTTAGACTTTTCCTCAAAAATTATTAGATTTGCACAGAAAAAGGCTAGAAAAGCATTTGTTAATTTCAAAAATATTCCAATTATGTCTCACTCTTTTTTTGGTGCCTTATTTTGTTTTCATGTGTCTTCATTTTGTATGTTTATTATGCATAGGGGCCTCAAAAGCTGGAAGTGGCTTGTGCCTCTCTGGACCTCTGAGAGAGCCTGGGTGAGGGTCATGTCTCATCACAGCCTCACTGAGGCCTCTGGCCACTGCCAAAGCTGGCAGCAGCCCAGGTGCGGCCCCTCGCTGGGAATGGGCACGAGGGGTCGGGGTGTCAGCAGGTGGGGGTCAGGGGAGAGCTCACCCTGGCAGGTGTTCTCACTCGCGTGCGTGAAGTTGGCTTCCCCAGAGCTGGACTCGTAGCCATCGACACAGGTGCAGTAGTAACTCCCAGGCACGTTGGTGCAGTTTGCGTGGGGTCCACAGTCTGCCGGGCTCAGGCCCTGACACTCGTCAATATCTGCAACACAAGAGGGGATGTTCTGTACAATCCTGCCTGAGAGACGTTCCTGTGTCACCCACCTGTGCTGAGCTGGGTGATGGGACCCAGGCCCCTGGGACCCTGGGAGCTTAACAATCACAGGCCTGATTCTCAGCTACACTCAGGCCACACTAGGCTGCTCCGGCAGCGGAACGGCCACTCGAGAATATGGTGTATTGAAAACTGTGTTAGCATCACAAGCTCTCACTTTATATCTGCAAGGGGCTTTCCTGGACCGGTTTGTGGGCTAGGGGACTCAGGTGACAAGCATGTGATCTGGGGTTTTCAGCCGTGTGTCTGCCGAAGGGCCAGCCTAGAGCCAAGTGGGGTTAGTTGTGCCCGTCTGCCTTCAGGAGCAGCCTGCTTTGTCTATCTCTGTTCGGGGTCCTCGTGTGCTGGGGTTCTGGAGTCTAAGAATAACCCTGTGTTGAGCTGCAGCCTGCCAGCGAGAGGATATAAGGTTTTTTTCTAACTCTGTGTGTGTGCCGTGACCATAACAGATGGAAGGGGACATTCAGACCCAGAACAGCCACTGTGGCCGCTATGAGCCAAGCCCCAGTGGGGCCAAGATCTGGGGAGATTTTGGAGTCCATGTGTGAAGTTGAGTTGCCCAAGGGGTGGGAACAATGGGACTTGGCAGAAATCCCCCTCAGGTTCCAATCACAGAGGAACACACAGGCATTGCCAGCCTGGGTCAGCCCCAGGGCCCATCTACCCCGGTATCCCGTCTGCGACGGGTGCTCCAGAGGAAGGTGTAAGAGTCCCACAGCAGTAGCCAGGGGATAATCTGCCCCTATGAAGGTCTCTCCTGGTCTCTAATAGTCGGAGTTCGGCTAAAGCCCTGAAGTGGGAGCTTTTCCCTCTTCTTTTCCCTCTTATTGTCCATTAACTAGCACAGCTCCAGGCATTGTCATTCCCCAGAGAAACAGCCAGTCCCTCTTTAAAACTGACACATTCACAGCCTCCAGGCCGCGGTAGCAGGGAGTTCCAGAGGCTACTGCTGCCCCGGGTGGAGGAGTATTTCCCTGTATCTGCTTTGAATTTGCCCCTTTTCAATTCACTCCACACACTGCCCCTTGCTCACTGGACTTTCTAAAGCTCGTGATTTTCTAAGTGAATCTGATTTTTTTAGTGCCTGGGATTGTCGTCACGAGCTCAGCCATGCACTTGAGACCCCCTGGAGCCGAGTTAAGTGCGTAGCTGGGCAGGGCTGGAGCCAAGCATGTGCTTTGCTGACTCGGGGGCTCAGGGAGCACAGACAGGGACCAGCACGAAGCGATTTAGCAGCTGGGAGCTTCCAGCATCCCCTGGTGGAGACACCAGCATGTGGGTCTCCCCTGCCAGGGGACTGGCATTGGTACATGCGCCAGCTTCACCAGCGCAAAGGGGTCTCCCAATCCACTGCACTGCGAGCCCAGAGAGACCTCTCGGTCTGTGTCCTGGGCAAACTCCCTGCCCTGGGGAGCAACACGGAGCTGGCCGACCCGGGTGTGCCCCGCCATGCCGCGGGAAGCCAGGGTGTCTCAGGGAAGCCTGGGGCTGGGCTGGCAATGCCAGTCGCAGCACATACCCCTCCCAGCACTGCCCTGGGGGAGCGACATGGAGCTGGCTGACCCGGGTGTCCCCCGCCATGCCTCGGGAAGCCAGGGTGTCTCAGGGAAGCCTGGGGCTGGGCTGGCAATGCCAGTCCCAGCACATGCCCCTCCCAGCACTGCCCAGGGGGAGCGACATGGAGCTGGAGCAGAGAGAGCCTGGAGCAGAGGCCTGGTACAAGGCCCGAACCAAAGTCAGCAGAAGTGATGCTCTGAGCAAAAGTCCGGCCCTGTGGGACACTGAGCCAGAAAGGGTTAAGGAACTTGCCGGCTAAATGACCCAACTTCTGCCTTTAAAGCCACACTAGAAAAGGAGCCGGGAGCTGTGTTTCTGGCTTCTGGGTGAGCAGCACGGTATCGGAGCAGCTGTTTTGTTGCTGGTTTGGTGAATCTAAGTGTTAGAAATAACCAGCAGTTTGGGGGATTGTCGGCCCCACTCTGCAGTTTGCCCGGATGGAGCAATCTCAGTGGGGACCCCCAGGCACCAGTCACACCCTGACACAAAGCAGAGGCTTGTCTGCAAGTTCACCGTCCGGTGCACCAACTCGGCCCCGGTATTGCCTGCATTGCTACGACCCAGTGACTGTGTAACCACATCCCAGCGCGAGATTCCCCTGCCTGGCGCACGATAAGATAGTTTGACGGGTGGGGAATGTTTTGTCTGAAGCATCAGGAGAAAGGCATAAGGGGGGTAAGAAGCATGTTGTGAAACACACAAGTAGGTTGTTTATCCCGGATGGTTTGTCTCAGTCTGTAACTGTCGGGTCCATTGTCAGAGGCAGACGTGTGGCTGTGTCCATGTGGCATCAATGGGCGCTGGCACCGGGCTGCATTGGCGATAAACCTGGTCAAGCACCTTTGCCACTCATCTGACTCTGTGGGCTGTCTGGGCACGTCGATGGAGGTCTGCCGGGCCGGCGACCCGCCCAGAGCCAGAACAGCACACGAAGCTGACAAACACCAACCCTATGTCCCCACCCCAGACTGCTGGAACTCGGGGTGCCTCAGGGAAGCCTGGGGCTGGGCTGGCAATGCCAGGCACAGCACATGCCCCCTCACAGCGCTGCCCACACAGGGAGCTTGTGGCAGTGGGAGGGTCCCTCGAACTAGCAGCTGCACCCCCTGGAGGCCAGAGCAGAGCATGGCTGCCTCCCCGAGCGGAAGCTCAAGCCATAGGGGACGGGGGCGAATTCAAGAACGTTTTTGCCCAATTCCCAGAGCTGTTCCCGGGGCCACTTCCCAGGCTCAGCGGGGCACTAGCAGCTCAGATGCTGCGTGCTGGGGCCAGCAAGGGTCCCCTCCCCTCTCCCCAGCACATCTCTGCAGCACAAGGAGTTTGCTCTGTGGGTCTGTTTCTAATCCCGAGGGTTTATTCCCTGTCCAAGCACCGGGCACACGGGTGAGCCCGGCCCCATGCTCTGCGGGAGCAGGCGAGGGTCACGTCTCATCACAGCCTCGCTGACGCCCTTGAGCCACTGCCAAAGCCGGCAGCAGCCTCGGTGCAGCACCAGGCCTGGAACGAGCATTTGTGTGTGCGAGGGGGGGGGTCTCAGCAGGTGGGGGTCAGGGGAACGCTCACCCTGGCAGGTGCTCTCATTTGCATGCGTGAAGTTGGCTTTCCCAGAGCTGGGACCGTAGCCATGGATACAGGCACAGTAGTAACTCCCAGCCACGTTGGCGCAGTTTGCGTTGGGTCCGCAGTCTGGCGGGCTCGGCCCCAGACACTCGTTAATATCTGTAATGCAAGAGGGGACGCTCTGTACAGTCCTGGCAGGGAGACGTTCCCTGTATCACCCCCTTCAGCCCCCTCCACTGCGCTGGGTGACGGGATCCAGGCGACCGGGGTCCTGAGCGGTTAGTAATTAAGGGCCCGATCCTCAGTTACCCATTTCTGCTGCTGGAATGTCGGAAGCAGCCCCCCCGAGCCTCCTGTCCCAGGTCCGGGGGGTTCAGCCCCTCAAACACCAGATCCCCCATGTGAGGGGAGGGGGGGAGACGTCCCCCGGGGCTCCAGGCTCCCTGTGTGTTGGGGGGGGTGAAAAGCTGCCTCTCCTCTGCCCCCTCCCTCCTTGGATCCCTGTGGGTGGGGGAAGGGAGTATAGCCAGGGCTGCCCCATTCTGCTCCCGTGGGGCCCCTCTGCCCCTGGACACCCAGGGGCTGACTAGGGCCCAGGCTGGGGTTCAGACGGGTCAGTGTGATGGGCCCCCCCACCCTGTGCCCAATCCACAGAGCCCAACACTCCTGGCTCTTGCTGCAGCCGCTCCTGCTGCTCACTCTGGAGGCCCCGGTTCGATCCCCAGGAGGGCGGCGCTCACCCGTGCTGCTGCCCCCCCTCATTCCCCAGCCGGGCTGAGCCCCCCCAGCAGGCCCTGCAGTCAGTGGAGTTGGCTGCTCCGGCCCTTAATGCCCTGCTCTGTCCCAGCCCCCCCAGGACAACGTGGGAGCCCCGTTACCGTCACAGATCTCCATTGTGTCAGTGAAGAAGACGGGGTGATTCCCACTTGTCTGGTATCCATCCAGGCAGGTGCAGTGGGTGTTGTTCACACACTTGGCGTTTGCTGGGCATAGCACATGGCTGTTACAGTTCTCAGTGGTACCTGCAGGGGCGGGAACAGCTTGGCAGAGTCAGCCGGTGCAGAGCGGCTCCCCCCGCCCCCCACACACAGTGGGATCGACTCCTTTCACACGCCCCATTCACTGATTTTCGTCCCTGGGAGCCTGGCAAACAGCTCCGACGCCATCCACCGCCTGGCAACAAGCTGCCCTCGGCTGCACAGGGGCCTTGGCTCCCCAGGGAGCCCCCGGCACAGACAGGCAGAGCAGCCGGAGCCGGGCGTCGGTTCAAGTGAAACGTTTTCGATCTCACCCAATTTTTCTCCTTTTTGTTGCTGTCAGTGTTACTCTCATTAGCGTCAATTTCAAATCGAAACCTCGCTCCAAACCGGAAAACGGGAATTGTTCGTTTTCAAAATTTTTTCATATTCCCCCCCCCCGCCCCCGCCATTTTTTCCCGAGTAAAACCAAACATTCCTCTGAACCGAATCGGCATTTTCTGGCAAAAAATGGTTCCTTGGGAAGTTCCTGCCCAGCTCTGCTCTGGATTGACTGAGAGCGGAGTCGGGCGCGAGGCTAGTTTGGATCCTGAGCTGCCTCCCATGACCCAGACTGTGACCTGCCTACGGGGGCTCCTGGATCCTTTAGCTGCCCAGTGCCTGGGGCTCCGCTGGGACCCGTCCCTCTGGCCAGCGTGAGGGGAAGGATCCCAGCACAGCTTAGCCGGCTGCAGGGCTTGGGATGGGAGCAGACGGAGCAGGGTGGGAGCAGCACCGGGGGATTCGCAGCAGAGCTGGGCTCGGGGCGCAGAGTCCGGATCCCAAACACCCCCCAGCTGGGCACGTGGGTCCCAGGTTTCAGTTCAGTCTGATTTTGGGGGGGGGCACCTACAAATACCACTTCTAACGTCTGAGCCATCAGGGGTTTGATTCGGGCTGGTCAATAACACAGCCCTTGGCTACAAAGGGGATCTGCCCCTCAATCCACCCCCAGTGTAGAGCCCTGGGCCCCAGTGTCTATTCTCTGCTGGCCACGGGGCTGGGAAGGGAAGGGGAGGGCTACACAGGGGCCTTCTCCTCTCCCCTGCATGCACCCACCCTGCTCTATAACCCACCCCAAGACGCCCACACCAAGGGGCTGCTCCCGGCTCGCCAGACCCCTGACTCTGCTCTCCTCCCACAAGGGAAAGGGGCGGAGGGCAGACACCCCGGGCAGCTGGGAGCGCTCGGTTAGGTTAGCCAGGAGGAATCAGCCTTACCTTGTGTGCCGTTATTCTGGGCCATGGTGCCCCCCAGGCACAGGGCGATGCAGAGCCCTGGAAGGCAGAGACAGGGTAAGGCACCATGGGCAGATGGTAACCGCCACTCAGCTGCACACACCCCCAGCCGCCCCCATCCTGCCACTCCTGGGCCAATGGCCAGTCAGTGCCCTGCCGATGGTGGAATTAAAAATGCAGAATCCTGGTGCTCTGGGAAATCAGCCCCAGCTGGGATCCCTGGTAATATTTTTACCTGATTCCCGTTGGGAACTGGACTTTTGGCCAGGGCAACTGGGTCTTTTACTGTGTGTATTAACAACAAAGACCAGGAGCCCACCATTGTCAGGGCTGGATTTACATTTTGGGTGCACCTAGGCACAAGGGCTCGGCGGTCTCACCCCGCCCCCGGCTTGGAGGCGACTTGGAGGGTACCCCTGCTGCCCAGAAGCTGTTAACTGCCACGGGCTGTGCGGGATCCCCACCACTTTTAAATTTTAGGTGCTGCCCAAGATCCTCTCCACCAACTGCCCAGCGCCCCCCACCCTCTCTGCCCAGAGCTGCCCCATGAACTCCCCCAGAGACCCACTCTCCCAAGCCGTGCCCCCCAGCCCGCACTCACTGCCCCTCCCCCAGGAGGTGACACTGTTTGCCGGGCGGAGCAAGGAGCGCTCCAGGAACAGGGCTGTGTGGGGGTCTCGCCCCCTCAGCCGACCCTGCCCCCTGCTGGGACCTGAGAGCAGCAAAGTTTGAATTTTTAGGAGCCCCATAGAATGCCTCCTGTGCCTCATCAGAAATCCAGCCCCGCTCATAACGCTCGGTGCTGCACATACACACAGTGAGCCATGGCAATAGGCAATAGGCAGAGGGAGGATGGGGAAACTGAGGCACAGCGAGGGGTAATGACTTACCCAAGGTCACCCAATGCGTCCATGCAATGGACAAACCCACCTGGAAAGGGGAAGCACCGAGGGGGGATGGGGTGAAAAGACAACACAGGCTGCTCTTGATCTGCTTTTCACTCAGGTATCGGCCCAGATCCGCCCTCTCCTGCTGGTGTTTATTTATAGCCTGTTGCTCTGAGTCATTAACCACACGCGGGTGCGAAGAACCAGATGATAAAGGACCCGGGGCCGAGTGCCCGAGGTGATGTGAAAGGGGAAGCACAGCAGGCTGTGGAACCCCATTGTGCTTTCCTAGGAAGGGAGCTAGGAAGGGGGCGCGGCTTTGAAATTCAGCTCCGGCCGATCTCCCCCGGGGAGACTCCATGGAGGACGAGGGAGCTGGGGAGGTGACGGCATCACAGTTCCCGGGGAGCGAAGGCCGAGCCATTCATTCAGAGATTCTCAGGCCAGGAAGGGAGCAGGCTGATCCGGCCTTTCCCACTGCACGGGCCAGAGAATGACCCAGGGATTCCTGCATCCAGCCCGTAGCTGGGGATGGAGATAGCGCAGAGCTTGAGAGAGGACAGCCCGTCTGTTCGACTCCACGTGATGGAGAAGGTGCCGCGTCCCAGGACAGTCGGTCCTGAGGGTGACGTCCCCCCCCCCCGCACCCCCCCCAGTTCAAACACGAGCCTTAGTCCTGCCCTGAGAGGGGACGTGTTGGCTATTCGGACTCTTTAGAACAGGGGCAGCAGCAGGGCCTGTTCCCAGGCAGCCCCAGCCCTGCTGGGACACACCCCACCCCACCCGGGGCGAAGGGCTTTGGCCCCTTGGAGGCCTTTCTTCTGAGATGGTCCATTGGTGCGGGGGCAGAGCTAGGAATAAAACCCAGGAGTCCTGATGCCTTGAACCACTAGACCCTACTCCGCTCCCCTCCGAGCTGGGGATAGAACCCAGGAGTCCTGGGCCCCAGTCCCCGCTCTGACCTCTAGACCCCACTCCCCTCATCCCAGAGCTGGGACGGAACCCAGGAGTCCAGATGCCCAGCTTGGAAGCAGGGCCAAACTCATTTCAAACGATGCCTGCCAGCCATTGTTAGTCTCCAGCACCGTGCACTAGACTGGAGCACAGGGGACCTGATCCCCAAGGCCAGGCCAGCCCCCCAACATCTTCCCTCACCCCCATCGAACCTTTGTGTCCACAGAGCGGCACTGCACAGCCTCAGCCACTAGGGGGCGCCACAGCCCCACGCCAAGGTCACAGCCCCAGTGTCCATGCTGGGCTGGGTCTGGCCCCTCAATTGTCCCCCGAGTCCCCATGGTGCCTTAGCAGGATAATTACCCACACGCCCGGCACACACACCGCACATGCTAGTGTTCACATGCACACACACTCCGGCATGCACACAAACGTGCAGATGTGTGCTCACATTTGTGAACAAGTACAGATGTACATACCGGTGCACCCACACCCACGCACGGGCACACACGTGTGCCGCACACTCATGCACGGGCACAGAGGTACAGACACGTACGGTCACACATACCAGCAGCCTGCTGCAGCATTAGATGCAGGGATAAGGGGCCCCCAGGACCCTCCCTGCTGCTCAAACACCAGCCAGGCCGGAATGGAGGGAGAATCCTTCAAACCCTCCCACTGGCGAAAAGCTGCCGTGACGCTGCCCAGAGAGACGTGATCGTGGGGCCCGGCCCCCTCTGCCCCCCCAGGGACATGGCCAGAATCTCCCATGCAGCCCCCCCCCACCCACACCAGCCCCAGTGCAACCATCTTAGCAGGGAATCCGTCCTCCCTCCCTGAGTATCCCACAGCCAGAGCTCCTGCCCCGCTCCCCACAGCGCCCCCTACTGGGTCAGCCCAGGACTGCAATAATAACACTCCAGCACTTTAACCAGGGCTTGCTGCTGCTGTCCCTGGAGTCCCGCGTAGCCGGCAGGAGCCGGGGTATCACGCCACCCCCAGGCTGCCCCCTCAGACGGCAATGGCCGGGCGGTGACCAGTACCAGTGAGCGCCGTCCCCTCCCACCGCGCCGGGAAGCCGTGAATCATGAAACAACCTCATCCAAGAGCTGACGCAGGCACTCGAGAGACCCAAACTCCCCCTCCCCCTGGATTCCCACCTGAACCCCCTCGACCCCTGCATCCAACCTCCCCCCCTTGACTCTGGATTCCCACCTGAACCCCCAAACTGGCCCCCCTGCTCTCTGGGTCCCACATGGCCCCCCAGACCGCCGGACTCCCACCTACCCCCTGGGTCCAACCTGTCTCCCCTGCTCTCTAGGTCCGAACTGCCCCCTCCTGGGTCCGACAAGCCTCCCACCCCCGCCAGCTCTCTGGATCCAATACATCTACCCTGGATCTAGCACGTCCCCCCCCGACCCGATGGGGACTCATCCCATCTCCTGTGCTCCCAGGGTACGATCCAGCACTCCCCTTCCAGGTCTGCCACCACCACAGACACACCCCGGCTCCCCTGACGTTTTAAGGCCCCATTGCGGGGAAGGGGGGTGATGACTCATGTTGCTCCCCCGGGAATGTCTCAGGCTCATGTCTCAGCCGGAGGCGGGCGCACAGAAGAACTGTCCCTTTGTCCCATCGGCCCCTCCAGGCCTTGGCCAGCAGCTGCCTCCCAATGGCCAAGACCATTTTCCCAGGGGGCAGAAGGGATGAAAATAAACATTCATGGGGAGGGCGGGGTGTCAGGAGCTGCGCTTAAAGAGACAGTGCGCAGCTAGCCGGGGGGCCCCTCCCTCCGCCCCCCAAACAGCCCCGATCCTGCCCCTCGGCAGCCACAGCAGAGACACCCCTGGCTGTTCGGGGAGGGGGAATCTGAGCATGGAAAGTTTGGGAGCGGGCTGGGGGGCAGGATTGGGCCCTCGCCAAGCAGAGGGGGCTGGGGAGGTGAACGAGAGAGGAGCGAGGTGAGGGGCAGGAGATGTGCCCAGATCCGGCTGCAGGTCTGCGTGGAGTCACCCCAGGGAGGGATCTGACCCACAGCCTGGGTACAGGAGAGGCCACGCTAACTCCTGGGGTGCTAGGGGGCCATGGGGGGGGGGAGAGGAGCAGCACCCAGACCAGACCTTTCACCCCCAAGGGACCCCTGGCGCTTGGCACCATCAGCCCGGGAGGGGTGTGCCGGGGGCGGCAGAGTCTCCTCTCACTGCCCCCAGGAGTCACCCCATTGTAAACCAGGCCCAGTTACCACCACCTGCACAGAAGCTCTTAGTTTTCCTTTCCTACGTGGGGGTGTAAATCTGGAGTAACCTCCTGTGAAACGGTGTGAGGGATGGATCAGGCCCTGTGGCCTCCCCCGAACCTGCACGGACTGTCAGGCACTCGGGGACCCCCCCTGACACAGCCCCATCGGTACCATCCCAGACCTGAGGATGCCCCGCCCCCGAGGTCAGTCTGGGGGTGGAATCAGAGCCGCCCCCCACCTCCAGGGCGCTGGAGGAACAGAGGCTGGCGCTGAGAAATGATCCAGGACAAACGGGTGATTCTCCCCCTGACGCAATGGAAAGGGCCCGACTCCCGCAGCCGCGGCCCCAGACAAAGTGCAGACAGTCCCCGTCTCTGCCCTCCTCCACGCCGGACAGACGTGCGCTCGCCCTGGGGCGCTGGATCAGAACCACCGCAGAGCCCGGCTGCTGGCGGGAGGGAGGGATCCGGGCTGGCGTCAGCCAGAGCACAAACTCTGGGGCAGGAGCACATCCCAAGGGGGGAGGGGCTGGGCTGACGGGGGTGGGGGGCTACTCTGGGAATGGCCTGTGGAAAAGTGACTCACACACACACACACACACACGTGTCAGGCAGATGCACAAACTGGAGTGACGGGCACACAGCGCTCTCAGCGCTGGCACGAACACACCCCAACCCGGCAGAGCCAGCCCGGCTACCGGCGGACGAGCCGAACTCTCATCCGGATCCAGCATCCTCAGACTGAATCGTTAGCCCCAGCTCAGTCGGCTACACCTGCGCAGACCTGGGAAGGTCAACGGGGCCTTTAGGGGCACGGAGAGCACCATGGGGGGGGGGGAGGGAGGAGCAGGGCCATGCAGGGGGCACCGAGGGCAAGATTTCCCTCGTAGACCCTTGTCACAATGCACAAGGCTAGCACAGGGGTGACTGACCCCCCCCATCTGTTTACTGAGTGCCCCTCCCAGCAGCCGCCCCACTGCAGGATAACAGCCTACTCCTCTGCATGCCGACGACGCTCCCCCCTTAGCCCACCCCGCTGGGCTGCTCTGCTCTGTGCGGGAGCTGGACTCTAACAACCGGAGGCTCTGGCCTCAGGAGAACGGTGCCTCCTGGGGCCACAAGGGGTTAAGATGACAGAGCCTTGCGGTGGTGGGGTGGGGGCTAAGCCCCCCCCATTTCCTGGCCTGCAGCCCCGCAGAGGCAGCCTGCACAGCTGGGTTGATTTAGCTCCGCACAGTCTGGGCTTCGTTTCTCAGGCAGGCTCAGCTGCGGTTTCCTCTGGAATCTGCCGCCCCTGGGGTGTCCCCCTTCCCCTGACGCACACGGGGTCCCGGCAGTGGGCGCCGCTTCCCAGCTGGGGCCGGAAATGCCAGCCAAGTCCCCCCAGCGCTGGCGGCTGGTGGCCGGCGGCCATGGCTGGTCAATCTCTCTCTAGGCTCTCTGCGGGTCCATGAACCCCATTCCCTGGTGTGCAGGCAGGAGTCCGGACCGGCTGCTGCTCAAATTCCAACCCAGGAGCTGCTGGCTGGGACCAGTGGGGGCCGTCTGCAAAGGGCCCCATGGCGTTCCCACCCCCGGCCAAGCAGCCACGGCCCCAGGGGCCCGCAGGCCCCCAGCAGCACCCCCGCTCTTGTGCAATCAGACATGCAGGGCTGGGCTGGCCCCTGTGCTGAGACAGGACCAGTTCATCCCTAGCCCATCCCTGTAGGGGTTTGTCCAACCTGTTCTTAACCCCCCAGGGCTGGGATCTCCACAGCCGCCGCTCTGCCACCAACAGAAGTTTGTCCAATAAAAGAAATTACCCCTCCCCCCGTCTCTGAAATCCTAGGGCCGACAGGGCTACACCACCACGGCAAACGTACAGGTAGGAAGGCCCTTCCGTGGACATCTCCGGCCTCTTTGTAACAGCCCTCGAGGTGTTTGAGGGCTGTTCTCAGGTCCCCCCTCAGTCGTCTTTGCTCAAGACTAAACATGCCTCGTGTTTTAACCTTTCTGCACTGGTCTTGTTTGCTAAATCTCTGATCATGTTTGGTGCTCTCCTCTGGCCTCTCTCCAACGTGTCCACATCTTCCCAAAAGCGCAGCGCCAGAACTGGACACGGGACTCCAGCTGAGGCCTCCCGTGTCTTACAGAGCAGTGGTTCTCAGCCAGGGGTACGTGTACCCCGGGGGTACGCACAGGTCTTCCCAGGGGTACGTCAACTCATCTAGATATTTGCCTAGTTTTACAATAAGCGACAGAAAAAGCACTCGCGAAGTCAGTACAAACTAAGATTTCACACAGACAATGACTTGTTGATGCTGCTCTATGTACTCTACACTGAACTGTAAGGACAATATTTATATTCCAATTGATTTATTTTATAATGAGACGGTGAAAATGAGACACTCAGCAATTTGTCCGGAGTAGTGTGGCAGTGACACTTTTATGTCTGATTTTGTAAGCAAGCAGTTTTTAAGTGAAGTGAAACAGGGTACGCAAGACAAATCAGACTCCTGGAAGGGGCACAGGGGTCTGGAAAGGTTGAGAGCCCCGATACAGAGGACGCTGTTATCCGTTTTGCACAAGCGGAAAGACACAGAGCAGCAGGGTGGTTTGGGGATTAAGGCGCTGGGCTGGGGCTCTGGAGATCACCCCTCAGTTCTCTGGTCCTTTTGCAGAATCCCTGGACAGGTCACGGCCACCCGCCGTGCCTCAGTTTCCCCATTTGTAAAACAGGGATAAGGCTCTGATTTGTAAAGGTAGTGAGGTGTCTAACTCCCATTGATTTGACAAAAAAAAATCTGCCCCAAGGGCCTTCCTTTGTCTAGCTCTTAGGGCAAGGGCTGTCTGTGTTACGCCCAGCACAGCAGGGCCCTGAGCGCGGGCAGGGTCTGTGCAGCACCCGGCGCATGGACCCCCCAGCTCAGTCGGGGTCTATAGCTGCTACCATAATACACCTAATGCAAGAGAGGAAGTGACCTGACCCAGTCCCAGTAGAAAGGGCAAAGACGGACGGCACCTAGAGACCCAACACCCAGGGCTGAAGCAGAAGGGCCGGGGGCGGGGGGAGCTGGGGGAGAAAGGAGCGGGGCAGTAGTTTGCAATGCCAATGGAGCGAGGCTGTCACCCCAGCTGGGGGGCTGGCCCCATGGACTCCCATGGAGCGAGACTGTGGGATCTGGGGGAAGTGCCAAGGACGGCTCTGTTGTGAAAACATCCGGGTGGTAACTAGGGGTTTTATCAGTTCCCTTTTCATGAGGCCACTTATCTGCTGGCTACTTCCCCCCACTTCTCTGAAGGGCAGGACTCAAGCGGTGTCGAAAGCCCTGAGCCGTTAGGGGCTGCAGTGGGGCAGGTTGCTAACAAGGCTCGCTGAGGTCATCCCAGATACAAGTGCTGAGCACAGAGCCTGTCCCACTAGGGAGCCTGGCCCTGCAGCAGCTGTTGTGAGGGACCCGGTGCTAGTGCCTGGGTGTGCGAGGACACCCAGGGGCTGGGGATTAGTGTGAGAGACCCGGGTGCTAGTGCCTGGGTGTGCGAGGACACCCAGGGGCTGGGGATTCATAGAATCATAGAATATCAGGGTTGAAAGGGACCTCAGGAAGTCATCTAGTCTTACTCCCTGCTCAAAGCAGGACCAATCCCCAACTATTTGGTGCGAGGGACCCTGGTGCTAGTGCCCGGGTGTGCAAGGACACCCAGAGGCCAGGCAAGGGGTCAGACTGGTTCAGACTTTGCCCAGGGCTCCAGCGAGTGACTGGATCTGGGTCCAGTCACGACATGGTGCCGCTTTGCCCATGGTTCAGCCAGAGCCCCCCTCGCTCACAGCCCCCCCCCCCCCCCCCATGGACAGCCAGGGCCTTTCCAGAGCCGGCTGCAGGCCTCTAACCATCATTAATTCCTCTCTTCGCCCTGCACTTTGGCCCCGTGTCACACGGAGCTGGGGGAGGAGGGGAACTGGGCTCTCTGGAGCCATCACCATTGTCTTTGTTAGCAATCACTTTACGAGCTGGGCTAGGTCAGGAAATTCCTATACACTAGGGGTGGGGTTGGGTGGGAGCTCAGCCTGACAGGGCACTGGGAAGAACGGAGCTAGCATGGCAGGGTTGGGTGACCTTGGGGAAGTCACGTTGCTGCTCTGTGCCTCAGTTTCCCTTTCTGCCCCGTGTCTAATTAGACTGCGAGCTCTTTAGGGGAGGCATATTTTTAAAGGGACTCAGCGCCCACTGCATGTCTGCACTGCGCCTGGCACAACGGGGGACCCCAATTTCAGGCCAGGTCTGTGCAGCCCCCGGCCTAACGGGGATGGGGGGCCCTATACTGGGCGGGGCCTCTAGCCTAGGGGTTCTCACCTCGGAGTATGGCCACCAACTCCTGCTGGTGGCCGTTCTGACAAGCCCGTCTCTGTCCCCACCCCGGGGAAGGTGGGTTGGGAACTCACCAGCCGCCTGCGGAGTCCCGGCTGGGTGGGGGGAGCTGCCTAGGGGAGCGTCCTGGTGACCGGACGCAGCCGCTGCCTCCACTGAGGAGAGCCGCCTCCAGCGCCGCGCACGCCGGCCCCACGGCTCCAGAGACACTGCCCGGAGCATCTCGCTGCCCTCGGTAACAGCTGTTCAGCTGGGCCCTGCAGGGAGGGGCCACTGCTTTGCCCCCCCAGTCTCCACTTTGGAGGCTGCCGTGGCCGTAAAAAAATCCACTGGTGGCAGCATCCGGCCACGGCAGCCGCATTTCAGAAACGCTGGTCTAGCTGCTACACAGGAGAGGTTAGACAGACAGACAGACGGATGGACCAAAGCTGCAAGACAGACAGGTGAGCCAAGCAGGCGGCCTGGTTTCCCAGTGGGCAGAGCTGGGGATTCCCCCGCACCACCCATCCTGGGTGCCCCTGCCAGACATTTCCAGGTCTCCAGCCATTCTCCAGGGAGCCTTGCCCAGCTCTCCACTCAAGGAGCAACAAAATCATTATCCCCATTTCACACGTGGGGAAATGGAGGCCCAGATGAGCAGGCAGGTCACTCAGTGGGGGTGTCAGAGCTGGGGTTACACAGGAGTCCAGACTCCCAGACCCACCCTGCGCTAACCTGCTAGACCCCGCTCCCCTCCAGAGCTGGGGACAGAACCTAGGAGTCCTGACTCCCAGCCCCCTCTGCTCTAACCACTAGGTGTTAGTGTGTGGACAGGGGTTGAGTTAGGGGGAGCTGTGTCTCCTGTTAACTCACTAGGGAAGACAAGCCCTTAGAGCTGGATTGGCCAATGAGATCCAAGCACAGGGGCGGGGAGGGGGGAGTGTCTGGGCCGCTGGGGAATTTGATCGCAAAACCTTTTACAAATCTGCTTCTTGGTGCCTTTGCCGGCACTTTGCATCCTGCCCGTTTCACGGCCCCTCCCCGCCCTCCGGCCCCAGCCTGTTCCTTATTCTGAGGTCTTGTCAGAAACCCAGCCCGCCTGTCAGTCTCCTCAGGGGTTGTGTGGATCTGTCCCTCAGCAACAGCGGAGAGGAAAAACCACACGTGAACTGGGACACTGCGGTTGTAAAACCACAATATTTGGCTGGGGGGGCGGAGGAGGGGGAGCTGAAAGGCAGCCTTTGAATTGCACTAGACAACAGGTGTCCCCAGGAAAGGTTAAGATCTGCATCCGCGCAGCACCACGCCAGAGCCCAGCTGGGGTCCGGCAGCCGTAGCGCAGCCGGGTCAATGGGCCAGGTTCCCAGCTGGCGTCAATCAGCATCGCTCCATTGGAGTCAGTGGGGTCACCTTACATCTGCTGGGGACCTGACCCCATTGTCTCATTTGTAACCCTGGGAACATAGGGAGGAGCCGTTCCACTTTAGGGGGCCAGACTCTGATCTCGGCTACACCAGAGGGAATCTAGAGTAACGAGTAACATCAGGGCATAATGCTGGCTGGAGGCAGCACCGCCTAGCAGCTCGGCCACAAGACTAGGAGTCAGGATACCTAGGTTCTAGTCCCACCTCTTCCACTGCTTGTTGGGTGACCTTGGGCAAGTCACTTTCCGCCTCGGTTTCCCCTCCCACACGTTATCAATGTAGCTTGCAAGCTCTTCAAAGCAGGGGCTGTCTCTCTTAGGTGTCTGTGCCACACCCACCACCTTTGGGACCCCTAGATCTTGGGCAGGGTCTGTGCAGCACCCATGACAATAGGAGCCTCCGATCTTGGGTGGAGTCTCTGAGTTTCTGTAATCTAAGTAATAAGAGTGTGATAGCCAAACCAGACACTGGTGTGAATCCACTGGCATAACTGGAGTGACTCTGGATTTATGTAGAGGGGCAATAAGAAGAGGATCGGGCCAGATTTTTGAGAGCTGGGCTCCCACCAATAACAATGGAGACTTCCTCTGCCCACGCTTTCCTTCCCACCGAGCAGAATGCCGGGCGCTGGACACGTGGGCAGAGCGAGATGCCGGCTGACAAAATCCACCCCGGTCTCCTATTAATACTCAGGCACCTGAAATAAAGAAGGCAGGTGGAGGTAGAAAATATCCCCGGCTGGGGGCAGAGGAGACAGGGGCGAGGGCTCCATTGTGGAATGGGGCCAAGCGGAGACACTGGGGGCGGATTGGAGTCAGAGCGGCAGAGTTCTGGGAGCGCTGGCCTGTGCAATTCGCTTCCTGACCGGGCCCCGTTAGTCACCAGGAGAAACGTTCACAGCAGGGTCAGTGCCTGGTGCTCAGTGGTTATTGAGACGAGAGCCTTGTGCCCCAGTGACCTCACTCTTCCAATCCACCAGCCCACACACGTGCAGCTCACAGGCTGGCAAAGTGCCCAGCGAGGTGCTGTTTGCCCAGGACGTGGAGCTCTGGGGCAACCCCACCACTCTCAGGAGGTCAGGGCGGGAACCCCTGAGCTGGGCGGGTGACGCAGAGCGAAAGCCACATGTCATCCTGCCCAGGGAACACCCCGCGGGCAATCCCTTGCCCCTCCCTCCTGGGACTGCTGGCCCGTGGGAGGCAACAACTTCCCCCAGCCCCACTGGTCCCACATTCCCAGCCGTACACCGAGCAGCGACTCCCGGTCCCGGCCTTCCCAGCCGAGCAGATGCTGAGAGCCCCCTCCATGCACCCAGCCTAGGCGGGGGCGGCGGCAGCTGATGCAGCGCCCCCTCCCCCCCCCCCCCCCCCCCCCCGCGCAGGTGCCTTTGGAAAGTCCCTGCTCCTTGAAAGAGGCAGGAAACTCACTGCACTTCCCCCCCCTGCACCCCTCAGGAGCCCAGTCTTGCTGCTGCTTCAAACCACAGCACTGTGCGGGGAGCCCTGCTCTAACCACTACATCACACTGCCCTCCCAGACCTGGGGCTAGAACGCAGGAGTCCTGGCTCTCCCCCACCCGACACCAATCCCCTCTCAAAGCGGACACTTCCACCCCTCTTCTTGGAATCAACCCCTGACGTTCTGGGCAAGGCCCCAGCGGGTGTAACCCGGCCTAGCCCTATTGAGCTCAATGGAAGGGGCCGATTCACACCAGCAGGGCTCTGCCCCCCTGTGCTTTCCTCTGCCCTGGGTAGTTTCCAGGAATCGTTATCGCCTCAGCATCTCGCTGCTACTGAGTAACCCCCCGGAGATCCGGAGAACTGCCCCCCCCCCCCGATACTGTATCTGCCTTTCTGCCCAGCCCCCGCATCTCACAACGGGGGCCTGATCCCCCAGGTGGGCCTGATCCACCACTGATCTGCCCCTTGTGTCATCAATTCCACCAGCACCAAGTGGAGGTGGTGCCTGCGCTGCTGCCATGGTGACCTGGGAGAATTAACTCCCCCCCCCCACACACGCTGGCTCATGCTCACTCTGCCCAGGTGCCAGCCCTGGCACAAGACGAGCGGGTTTTGGGGGGGGAGGAGAGGTTACGGGACCCGTCATTTTCCCAGACCTCTCACCATTTCCCCACAACTCATCACCCGCCTTTCGGTTTTGCTCTTGATTTCGAAATCAGCTGTGCAACGCCTCACCCGGCAAAACAATGCTCACCTCCCCCCCCGCCAGGTTAACTCATCCACCAACTCCCCCCCCGAAAGATACAAGGTGCCCCTCCCCCAACACACAGCCTCCCCGCCAACCCCTGGAGATACAACCAATCCCCACCCCGACCCCCAGCCAGCCATTTCTCCCAAAGCTCCGGGTCCCGATACAGGAGACAAAGGGCATCACGGTGCTGCCGACACTTGTGATTTTACCACCAGCCTCGTGACAGTTGTTGCTTTTCTGAAAGCCCCAGCTTCTGGACTCCTGGGATTCTGAGGATCTGGGCTCTCATTAAAAGCAAGTTTCTAACCTTCTGGATGGCAGAGTGGAGCTCAGAAATGTGACACCCCGCCACAGGGTTACGAGACCGCAAGGAACCAAAATGTTGCAATCTCACTATCTTTTTCAAGCCACTCATGATTTTCGAGGACCTGTCTCAATGCTTCAAGGCTTGGGGCAGCAAGGCTGGAGTTAGTATTACGTGTATTATGGTAGCGCTTAGCCTGGGTCTGGGTCCCCGTTGTACCAGAAAGATGGCCCCCGGCAAACAGGAGACAGTCCAAGGAGGAATCTGCCGACAGATCCCAGCAGCTCAGTCCCCACCCAGGACCGTAGCTCAGGACGCTGCGTGAGACGAGACACGTTCGCTACGTCAGTTCTCTCATTACAGCCCTGCCAGCCAAGTGGTGATGGGGAGAGATGCTGCCAGGCCAAGGCTGACACCCAGACACGAGCGCTGCCGGCCCCTCTCTGACGGCGTGTTGGCGGCACTTCGGCCCCATCCAGCCCTAAAGCGCTTCATGGGCATTCACAGCCCACATGGCTCCACCTGCTGAGAAAGGAGCTGCCACCAGCCCCATTTTACAGGTGGGGAAACTGAGGCACTGAGAGACAACTCACCCACTGTCTCAGAGCAAATGGCAGCTGGGAAGAGAACCCAAGAGTCCTGGCTCCCAGCTCCTCTCAACCCCCACCCCCCGCTTTATGAAACAAGGAAATCAAATGCAAAAAACAAAGCCACTGATCAAACAAATGGCTGGCACCAATCCTACCATCACAGCTTGTATTTATTAGCCATACTGCTATGGCACCAAGGCCCCATTGTACCAATTTTGGCACCTACAAGCCTTGGCATTGAGAGCCAATGACCCAAACAGACAAGCCAAGTGAAGGACCATTCACCCCATTTTACTGCTGTGGAAACTGAGGCACAGAGCAATTCAGTGCCAGAGCTGAGAATTGAAGCTGGATTTTCCCTGTGCCAGCGTAGCTCGTGAACCACTCGGGCACCTGTGCCACACAGCACCTGCCAGCTGGGCTGTGCCACACAGATCTACGGAGGCATCAAAGATAACATCAGCTACAGGAGCTCAAACTCCCCCTGGATCCGATCTTGAGCCCATTGCACCAGCAGGACAGCGCCTGCCTCCAACGGGAGCTGAGTTGGAACATGCAGTGCAGGATCCAGCCCCCAGCTGGGGACCCATGTGCCAAACTTGGGCATCTAAAATCTGGCCCCTAAATCCACATCAAGGCTCCTAAGATAGCTGGCCTGGCTGGCTGGTTCTGCCCAGATTCTGCAGGATCTGGGAATGCTCGTTATTAAGTGAATTACGGTAGCAACTATCAGCCCTGACCAAAATTGAGGCCCTATTGTGCCAGGGGCTGCACAGACCCAGAGCGAGAGACAGCCCCTGCCCCAAAGGGCTCCCAGTCTCAACTGACAAAACGCAAGTGGGGAAACTGAGGCACAGAGCAGGGAAGCGACTTGCCAAATCCGTGGCAAGAACCCAGGTGTTCTGACTCCCGCGCCGACACTCTGCTGACTAGACGGCGCTGCCTGCCTACGAATCGCAGCCCCTTTGTAAGTCAGGCTTCTCGTTTCAGGAGCCTAAATCTGGATTGAAAACCAGACCCCGCAAAGCTCTGGAAAGGTGGGTGGGCACAGACCCAGAGCAGCACCAATGTCTCCCTCTCCCTCCCTCCTTTCCCAGAGGGCGGCTGGACTGGCAGGGCCAGGTAGGGCAAGGAATGCTTCATTTTATTAATCACTTGGCACAACATGGACAGAAATATTTCTGAAAACGAGGCTTCTCTGCTGGTGTCACAGGCGTGGCACGCCCCCCCCCCCCCCGGGATGTAGGATGCACGGAGGGGCAGGGCACTGAGCATCCAACAGGATCCAGATCTTTGTACAGCCAGCCACTTAGACAAGAACTCACGACCAACACCCCTCCCCCAGCTGTGGGGATAGAACCCAGGAGTCCAGGCCCCCAGCCTCCCCTGCTCTAGCAAACTAGACCCCACTCCCCTCTCACTGCTGGGATAGAACCCAGGGTTGCTTCTAGCCCTGAAGGCATCTAAATCCAGGCAAATGCTCCTATAAGTGAAACACATAAGAACATAAGAACGGCCCTACTGGGTCAGACCAAAGGTCCATCTAGCCCAGTGTCCTGTCTTCCGACAGTGGCCAATGCCAGGTGCCCCAGAGGGAATGAACAGAACAGGTTATCACCAAGTGATCCATCCCCTGTGGCCCATTCCCATCTTCTGGCAAACAGAGGCTAGAGACAGCATCCCTGTCCATCCTGGGTAATAGCCATTGATGGACCTGTCCTCCATGAATGTATCTAGTTCTTTTTTTAACCCTGTTATGGTCTTGGCCTTCACCACATCCTCTGGCAAGGAGTTCCACAGGTTGACTGTGCGTTGTGTGAAGAAATACTTCCGTTTGTTTTCAACCTGCTGTCTATTAATTTCATTTGGTGACCCCTAGTTCTTGTGTTATGAGAAGTAGTAAACAACACTTCCTTATCTACTTTCTCTACACCAGTCATGATTTTATAGACCTCAATCATATCTCCCCTTAGCTGTCTCTTTTCCAAGCTGAAAAGTCCCAGTCTTATTAATCTCTCCTCATATGGAAGCCGAAGACTTCGAAGACCCCAAAGCAAAGGACCCCGACCCACATTCCAACCCGCCCCCTCCCCATCCAGCCTCCTCTGAACCCCGGGACACCAGGCACCCAGCTCCTGATGCTGCAGCTCCCAGCTCCGAGGTGGATCCCACGCTCCAGCACCACCCACAGCCCAAAGGGGACGCGACTGCGGATGCATCAGTGGCTGGTGGGGGTGGGGAAGGTGACCCTGGAACTTCCCCTGCTCCCAAAGATCAGATCAAATCTGGATTGGAGGGGGGGCTTACTGAACCCAGGATGACTCGTGACCAGAAAAGCTGGGAAGGAGGGAAAGGGGGGCATTTGGGGCACCTCCACCTGGGATGCGCCGACACTGCAGGCCAGGGGTAGAGCCAGGACACATGCAGGGAATTGCATGCAGCCTTCTGTCCTGTCATTAATCACTCAGGACTCGTCTGAGGGTTCGGAGGCAGCCCACAGACAACACCAGCACCCCACCCCCCGCTCTGATAGGGCCTCATACCCAACGATTCCTCTCTGGGGGAAATGCAAAGCCTGATCAACTCAAAAGGGTCCCCAAAAGGCTTTCAAACCTGGTCCCTGTGCCTCTCCATCCCTGGTATAAAGTCCAGCTGATACACCCCGGACAGCACAGTTTACAAACCCCGAGAAATCAGTTACCAAACCCTGCTTCTGTAGCCTGAGGGAACAGGGTCTAGTAGTTAGAGCTGGGGGGCCAGGGGGGAGCTGGTTGTCAGGACACCTGGGTTCTATTCCCAGCAGGGAGAGGGGAGTGGGCTCTGGTGGGTTAGAGCAGGGGGGTTAGAAGCCAGGACTCCTGGGTTCACTTCCCAGCACCAGAACTATCTTGCCAGGAGCCTGGATAAACCACTTAGCCTCTGTGTCAAAGAAGGATCATCTCTCTCTGGAGTACAAGCCAGGATGGGACAACCTGTGACCCCCCCCCCACTCCCCAGTAACACGCTGTTCCCCAGGGAGTCAGAGACGAGCCCAGCCCAGCCGGACATAGAGCACAATCCTCTATTGCCCTGGACAGCAGAGCAGATCCCTGCCCCGCCAGACACAAGTGTCCTGGTCCCATTCACACCAGCACGGGATCCAGGAGTCACTCCACTGGAGTCACACAAGGGGAAAACTTGTGGGAGCAGAATCGGGCCCAGTTGCTACAGATTTCCAGCAGGGGGAGGGGACCGGCACTGGCTGGGCCCGATCCTGCCTCCCTCTGTCACAGCACTGTAAAGGCAGCGGGTGTGAATGAGCGTCACTCCCCTGGAGTCCAGGCAGCAAAATTCACCAACCGGGGCCCCGCTCCGGCCCCTAGACTCGGAGCCCAGCCCGCGGGGATCCAGCTCTACCGGGGACCGGAGCACGGCGGAGCGACACCGGAGTCACTCCCCCAGATTGACACCCGGGGAACCGGGAGCCCGGGCCGAGCACATGGTGGAGCCGGGGGCGGGGCCGGGATCGGGGGCTCACCGAGGGGCAGCAGGCGGCGAGCCGGGTCCATGCTGCGGGGCGAGGGAGTCCAGCGAGCGGCGAGCACCGATCTGCAGCCAGAGGGCAGCGCCCCCGAGCAGGGCCGGCTCTATGGGGCCGGGGGCCCCGCCCAGGAAGGCTGGGACAGGGGTGGGGGGAAGTTATTCTCTGCTTAGCAGACAGGGCTGGGTTGGAGATCTGGCGGGGGGGGGGAGGAGAGCGGGATCGGGGGAGGGGAGGGGAGGGCTGTGTGTGGGGAGATGGGAGGGGAGACCTCGGGGGAGGGGGAGCCGTGGGGATGACAGAAAAGGGGGGCAGCTGACAGGCCGGTGCGGGCAATATTTTAACCAGGGGTCCCACTAAATGACAGACCCCGGACTGGGCTGAGCCCCCATCCCAGGGGGCTCGCGGGGGCGGGGCATGGATTCGGTTCCCGTTTACACAGCTGTCCCCGACCAGACAGCGACATGGGGCAATCGGGGCGCCCCGGGGGCTGCTACAGGGGGTGTCTGCCCAGGTCTCGAGGTGCAGAGTGCGAGGCAGAAGGAGCCCCCCTTCCTGGGGTTAGCAATGGGGGAGACCAGGGGCAGAGGTGCCTGGGGAACACCTGAAGATGGGATGGCGCAGGGGGCTGGATGGGTGTGGGGTGCTGGATAGATTGATGGAGGGGGAAGGGGTGTAGCTGGAGGGAGGTGGGGGAGGCTGGTGGGTGAGTGGATGGAGGGGTGTGTAGGGGATTGAGGGAGGTTGGCTGGGAGGGGGGGGTTCGGTGTATATGGGGATATCTGTGTTGGAGACCAACGTGCTGGGCTCCCATCCAATCTGACACACCACAGACACTGTTCTAAACTCCTCAGGCCCGGGGGACCCTTCTTTGGACCAAAGACACCCCTACCCCTGGACGCATCCCCTGAGATGGCCCCAGGAATGACCCAGCAGGGCCCGTACCGGCCCGGCCCCCAGCCCCAAGCTTATCTCCACCCCATGCTACCACAGATCTGTGCTTGGCTGGGAGCTCACGACCTGCACTCACCCCCACCATTACCTGTAAATCCCTTCAGCCTTGTGTTGTTAACCTGGGGAACTCCCTGCCACAGGACAGTGGGGAAGACAAGAGCATCCCAGGGATCGGAAAGGACTGCAGTATTGATACGGGGCAATGCGGCTGTCCAGTG
This sequence comes from Malaclemys terrapin pileata, assembly GCF_027887155.1. Taxonomy (NCBI): domain Eukaryota; kingdom Metazoa; phylum Chordata; order Testudines; family Emydidae; genus Malaclemys; species Malaclemys terrapin. The sequence continues at coordinate 14,666,689 of NC_071527.1, read as the reverse complement.
TGATGCTCTTCGTGAGGAGAGAGCGATCGTAAAGAAGGGACTAGAACCCACAAGTCACGATGCCAAGTCCCCCTGCTCTGCTCTAACCACTAGACCCCACTTCCCTCCTCAAGCTGAGACTAGAACCCAGGAGTCCTGACCCCCAGCCTGCTCTCACCCCACAGGCTGCCTCCTGCTTGGCAGGGTCATGCCCTTTGGGATGTGGGCAGCAGTTCAGGTCAGGTTGCTGAGGCCCCATGGCTGGAGCCCGGGGGATCGTGTCACTGCGGGGATATCCTGGCCACCCCTTGGGCAGGCACCAGAGACGTCATGGAAACATTGCCCCAGCAGAAACAGGAACCGGCGGGTGAGATCAGCTGGAGGATGGGAGTGGGGGGAATGTCCAGCTGTGGGGCGCCGGGCTGGGATACCAGGGGCCTGTGAGACAGGACTGAGGGGCATCAGCAAAGTTGGGGGACAGGGCTGGAATAGCGGGGGGCTGCGGGTCACAGTCCCCTGCCCTAAAATACTCTGCAGTGCTGGGCAGCTCTGGCACAACCCAACACCCCTTTGGACTCCCCATCAATACACCCCAACCCCTGGTACCCCCCAAGTGTACTCTGACCCCCCCCACCAACAGCTCAAATACACCCCATCTCCTCTGCCCCAACATTCCCCCCCCAGCCCTCTCCCCACGGTATTGGGGGTCAGGCCCCAGCAGCAGGGCTCTCCCCAGTGGGAGGTTAGAGGCCGGGTGCCCGGGGCCCTGTGTCCCATCAGGGGCAGGTTTCCTGATTGCGATTGTCATTCTGTGGAGTTCCTCAAACCCCCTCCTGCCCCAGTCGGCCCCGGGCTTTTTCCAGGGACAGTTTCATGCCAAGGGGATCAGTTTCCCCGGCGGGCCTGGATTTCGTGTGGGAACTGGCGCTGACCCTGCTGCTCGGGAACCAGGCAATAAACCACAAACCAACCCCGGCCCCAGGGGTTCATGCTTCGCTGGAGCGAGAGAGACCGACAGTAAAGAGAGACGAGCGCCAAACACTGTGGCTAGGCCCATGGGCCCGATCCTGAGATGGGCCCCCAGTGACTACAGAGGAGAGGGGACGTGACCAGGGCAGTGGGGGCAGCACCCCCAGCATCACAGCGCCCCCTGGTGCCAGGCTGGAGTGTCTATGGGGAAAGGGCACAGCCAGGACACAGGGAACGGCACTCCAGCAGCACAGCGCCCCCTGGTGCAGGAGCTGGGGGGCAGGGAAACAGGGCATCCACAAACAGGGCCGGGGGGGTGCAGTCTTTGGAAATCAGAGCCACAAATTGGATCTATCTACCAGCCCGGAGCAGGGTCTCATTTTGTCCAGCATCTTCTACGTTTCTGGTGCAAATGACAGACGGGAAATAAGGCACATTTTTAACAGTGTGGAGAACGAAGCCTTAGAACAACTTACCAAGGGCCATGGTGGATTCTCCCTCACTGGCTATTTTTAGATCAAGGCTGGATGTTTTTCTAGCAGATCTGCTCCAGTTCCCACAGGAATTAAACCGGGGAAGTCCTGGGGCCTGTGTTATGCAGGCAGTTAGATGGGATGGTCACACTGGTCCCCTCTGGCTTTACAACATACGAACGGTGCTAGGTGCTGTACAAATCCACACCCAGAAATCCAGCCACCCATCGGCTGTAGATGAAAGGAAGGTGGAGGTTTGTGTCTTCTCGGTTCTGCCTGTGGTTGTCACACCTCAGCCCCTCAGAGAATCACCAGCGCAGTTTGCAAACCAGGCGATCTTCTAAAATCAGAACCACTGGGCTCTGTTCATTTGCCATCTGCCTCCCAGTCAGTTTCCAGCCCAAATTGGGTCCTGCACAAAGCATCATGGGGGGTGCCCCACTTATCCCACTGGTCAGCACGTCTTCCAGGTTCTAATCTCCACTCTGCCTGATGCAGCACAGGGCTCACAAGCAAGCAACGTATGGGATATTCAGAGCTGGGGTGTTCTCACCCTCTCCTGTTGAAGCCCTTCTCCTCTGTAGAAATACTTAAATCACATTGGAGCAGGGGGACTGGACCCAAGCTAGCAAGTAATTCTCAATTGCAGCCCAGAGTTTCCCAGAATGCACTGGGACAAACTCCGGCAGCAAGGACGAGGCAGGTGGAAAAGGCTGCTGTGTGGACACCAGCCTGCATGTTGTTAGTAGGTCAGCTGAGAGAGTCACAGCCAGGACACAAGGCCTGGACACGAACGTGTCTATTGCAAAGCAATGGGATTACGCAGTTGCAGTGTATTCTGCTTGCACCTCTATAGTTGCACAGTGCCCTTGGAGCCTAGTGTGGTTGCACTGGTAGCATATTGTGTTTGCACACTTGCACTTTCAGTGGGGTGTGCTTGCACGGCTGTCGTTATACTTGTGAGCTTGCCAGGTTGTCATACAATTCCACTTTCAGCATAAAGGTGCTTGCAGTTGCACTGTCGCATTTGCAGCGTATGGTGCTCGCATGGTTGCACTTATAGTATAGTGTGCTTGCACAGTTGTGCAATTTTCCTTGCAGCATCGTCATGCACAGTGGTAGTTGCAGTTACACTGGGAGCATTGCGTGCTTGTACGGTTTTAGCTGCATCATTGCACTTGCAGCATTGTGCTTTTTTTACAGTTGTAGTGGAGCTGTTGCACCTGTAGTGTAGTGTTTGTACAGCTGCACCATTGCACGTGCTGCATTTTGCACTCGCATGGCCGTCGTTACCCAGGTGTAGTTGTGCTGTAGTGTACTTCCCTGGTTCTAGTTGCAGTTGCAGCCGATTGTGCCTGCAAGGGTGTAGTTACGTGGTAGTTGCACTACATCTTGACAGTTGTCCGGTTGTACTTGCAGCAGATTGTGTTTGCACAGCTGTAGCTACAGCATGCTTGCACGGTTGTCGTCACACAATTGCATTTGTGGCATCGTGTGTTTATACAGTTGTACTTAACCTAGAAGTACAACCTGTTCCCTCAAACCCACGTACCCCCGCAGTGGCCCAGGCCAGTTCCTCTTTCTTATAGAGCCAATGGGTGCCCGGTGGGGGGAGGCGGGGCACAAGCGGGGCAGGCTGGAAATAGCAGCATTTATAAGGCCGGCACCGACTGAGGAAGTTGCACCCAGAGCGAGAGAACGCGACAGAGGGAGCAAGTGAGAGAGAGCATGACAACATCAGCCTGAACCATGTCGGTGCCTCCGTGGGGCCTGCAACAGCCAGGGCTAATGGGAAATAATCACCAAGGCTTAATACTAATCAAATATTATATGAAGCAACAGAGGGTCCTGTGGCACCTTTGAGACTAACAGAAGTACTGGGAGCATAAGCTTTCGTGGGTAAGAACCTCACTTCTTCAGATGCAAGACATACAAATATTATATGTCACCAAGCAAACAGCTCCCCCTAGAGGCCAAGTGGGTCAGGCTCTCTCTGCTCGCGGTGGGAGCTGATCATTAACAGCACCAGAAGATGAAGTGAGACAAACCCCAAATCAGGAAATCGGCCCCCAAATCAGGAGATTTTAGTAGAAAACGATGAGATTGTGGTTTGGGGGTTTGTCTTTTGTTATTTTTAACTCCCCCTGTTCCCCCCCCCCCCAGTGTGTGTGGGGGCAGTTACACGGTGTGAACTCCCTCCAAGGTGTGTTTTGTGAGGCAGTTACAGGGTGTGAACTCCCCCTGCCCCCCAGGGTGTGTATATGGGGCAATAACACTGGTGATTCTGCCCCACTGCAGGAGCTCATTGGCTGTTCATGCTGCAGAAGTTTCCAGCTTTGTCTCAATCTCCAGCATTGTCATCAATGAATTCTGGGCCCGCCCAGCTCCACATCTGCAGCTCCAGGGGCTCCTTCTACAGCCCCTTCCCCTGCCAGGGGCTGCAAGGATAGAGGGGGTGGGGGTGGAGCAGAGAGTGGACTGACCCATTGTTCACAGGAGGGGAGGGGAAGGAGCAGAGAGTGGACTGACTCACATTGTTCACAGGAGGGGAGGGGGTAAATAGTGGAGAGCGGACTGATCCATTGTTCATGGGAGGGGAAGGGGGAAATGGAGCTGCCCTGAGTGACTGGGCTCTTCCTGCTCCGTCCCGCCCAATGAGAATATTGTCCGCTGCTTCCCCTCCCCCACCCCAAAACTCCTCTTAGCCTTTGAAGGGAGGGGGAGAGAGCTCAGCTTGCATCCCGCAACAGCCCTGATTGGCTGCCCTTCCCCAGGAGGCGGGGGAAGTGGAGAAGGGCAGCCAATCAGAGGGTTGCAGGGCTGACGGGTGAAGTCGTGTGGCTGGCGAGAGTTGGGGACGCTGCACCGACCGTTAGCGATTCACAGCTGCTGTTTGATCATTGCAGGGCAATCGTTAATGGTGAGCTGCCTTCTCAGCCCTTCCCGCCCAAGGAGCTACACAAAGCCAGGCAGGCAGGGATCAGGTCGCAGGCTCAGCTGGCGTCGGGAGCCAACCTGCGGCTGCTGGCTGGGGCACTGGGGGGGAAGCTGCGGGGGGTGGGCGTTCTGGGGACAGATGCGCTGGGGGTGAACTTGCTGAGCTGCAGACTGTGCAACTCACTGCCAGAAGGGGGGCGGTCAGGGAGAATCACAAAGTCCATTAAATCCTATAAACACAGGGATTGCCCACGCAGTGCTGAGATGCAACTGCCTCTGGGGTGGGGCGCAGAGGCTGTTTAACAGCCACACACTACAGCATAGTAAGACAGGGAGTGAAGCAGAATCCCTTGTCGACTTGCAGTCCAGGTTGAATGGAACTGGCTGGTAGCGCAAAGCCAGGCAGGCGCCCCTGAAAATAGCCCTCAAGAGAAACAACAGGATTGACACGGCACATGTGGATTTGTCCAGGAGATGAAGGGTTAATGAGGAGACATTCACCCCACCCTGCTCCCTGCAGCACAGCGCCCTCCCAATCTCCTCCCCAACAGCCTTTCCAGCAGCACCTGCGGCGTCCCTCCAAGTGCCCCCAGAGCCCACCCTGCAGCGCAGCGACGCCCATTGACGCCAGCCGGGATCTGGCCCCAGAACCCTTTTGCAGTGAAAGGGGAAGGTGCATGTGCCTGTCGAAGGAGAGACACAAACATCTCCAGAGCACGACCTGGCACTTCCACTTCCACCTTTCCTCAGCCCCCTCCCCTCCCCTCCCCAGCTCCCTCCCCGTCTGCGTCACGCCAGCTTCACCCACACAAGAGCTTTTTCCGCTCAGAGTTTATTTTTTTCTGTTGCTGAGTTGGCGATTTCGCCTGCCTGGGTGGAAACGTGAGAAAGACGCTGGTGGGGGGTGGGGAGCTCAGAAAGCAGCAGAAAGGACCCAGGAGTCCTGACTCCTACCCTGCCCCCGGGCTGGCTGGTGAGCGGTTCTTAATTAAGGGGAGGCGCTGGATGGCTAGAAGGTGTTGGGAGGCTGTTTAGCTCAGTGGGGAATTTTCTGGTCTGGCTCTCAGCGAGCTGCTGTGACACCCTGCGGGTGTGAGCGAGAGCACGAGTCTGCCCCCTTCTGGACAGAGTCAGAATGCTGCCTATGTGCCATATGCCCTATATGGCCCACAGCGAGTTCCCTGTAGCCCAGAGGGTCAGCTTGTTGGTACAAAGGGGTCTGACCTTGCAACGCTGCTTCTTTTGTGACTGACAATGGGGCCCCCGGGCAGCAGCCCCAGTGGGGAAGTGGGGGCCATGGAGGCGTGGCTCATGGATATGGGCGGGGGTCCCTATGGAGCAGGGTGCAGGCTGACAGGCTGGCATGGGCTCTGGGATGGGGCTTTCCCCAACTGTTCCCATTCTGTGTCTGGCCAGAGGGCATTCCCCAGCATCCTGCACTCTGGACCTGACCCCGGCCCCGCTCCCTGCTGGGGAATTTGGGGGGCTGCCCCCCGAGCGAGCAGTGGGGTGATTCCTGGGAGGTGGGTGGAGACCTGGGTCCTGATCTGGGGAACAGGGTCCAGATTGGGGTGGGGAGATCCCTGAGAGCCACAAATCCTGGGGATAGCTCTGCACCACAATGGCTGGAGACCGACGGGGGTCACAGCACTGAGGGAACACGGGGTGCACAGTGCCTGCACCCCATGGAGGCTAACAGCCAACTCAAGCTGCTGGCTGAGGGAGCGACTCCTTTAGCTCGGGGTGGAGTGCAGCAGGCATACAGCTGTCAGGGACACTCTGCTGCTCCCCCACTGCGATGTCATGGCTAGTTGGCCCTGCCCCCCCCCCCCCCCCGCCAGTAAATATTGTGCAGTTCGCTGTAGAGATGCAGGGACCATGGGCTGCGGGGGGCGGCGGGAATCGTTTTTCCATCCAAGGAGCCAGCTGTTTTTATTGTGGCCAATCTTGGAGCGAAGTTCAGCGCTCGGGCTGTGGGGATGGGGGCAGACAGCGGGCCAGGGTCGCTGCTGGTCGAAACTGGTGTCAATGGGGCCAGGGCCCCAGCTGGTGGAAATCAGCTGTCTCTCCATCAGGGTCCATGCAGCAGGGCCCCAGCGGGATTCTGGACAGAGCGCTGTGAGCTGCAGGAGGGTGACACAGAGTTACCCCAGCCGGGGGCCTGGCCCATGGACCGGAAGCGTTGGCCTATCCCAGGCTGTGGAGCTGCGACGGGCAATGGGCCCCAGCTGCTGCTCCCAGCTGGGCTGTCCTGGGGTCAGCTCTTCGCCGGGACATTCAGAACTCTCCGGCGCTGCCGCGGCACCTAGGGGCCATTTCTGGCTGTTTATAAAGGGATCAGTTCTCAGTTCACTGAGATGCAGCCGCCTCTGGGGTGGGGCGCGGGGGCTGTTTATACAGGGATCCCTCGCCCGGCGCTGAGATGCAGCCACCTCTGGGGTGGGGGGCAGGGGCTGCTGAACAGCCATGTAGCAACAACACAGAGCAGTGTGGAAATGAAGAAAACAAATAACAGCTCCAGTCGGAGACCACAATGGGACTGAGACGGGTCTCAACCCAGCTGAGCTAAGGGAGAGCTCCCTCAGCAGCTTGCAGCAGTAGGTCTCTTAACCACACAGCCGTCCTGGTCACTAGAGGGCAATAGAATTGATCACACAGCGCCAGAACCCTGCTGTGTCTCTCCAGACAGGGGGCAGATGAGAACAGAGATCAGGGCCTCATTGTGCTGGGCGCTGCGCAGACACACAGACACACAGTCCCTGCCCAAAGAGCTCCCCATCGAACCAGGGACGATAACCTGCAGTGAAGAGGGACTGACCCAGGTCACTCAGGGAAGTCAGTGGCAGAGCCAAGAACTGACCCCAGAGCTCCTGAGTCCCAGCCCATGGTTTGAACGAGTCGCCCCCCCAGTTTGGTGCCAGGTTAGCATGGGGATAATCTCTGCCCCCAAGGCAGCCGAGCAGGGGGCTGAGCCCCACACCCCCACGCTGGGCCATGCTCTGCTCTGCTCTGCTCTGCGGAGTTTGGCCAGGTCCCTCTGCCTGCTGGCTGGGGCGGGGGGCAGGGACACACTGGATGGAGGGGAGGCGTGGGGATAGACCCCCGAAGGACAGAAGGACGCGGCACATACGGACCTGCCATCCTCTCCCCATTCATCCTGCCAGGCCAGTTCCCCACCCTGGACCCTGGCTCCTGACATCTGCCCCCGCGGGTGCCTCAGGGGACGGGGAGACGGGAGCAGCGTGGGGGGGCTCCTAGCTTGGCCATGCCCAGGGCTGGGGGTGTATCTGATCCATCCCTCCGTTCCTGGCTCACCCTGGCAGGGCCGGTCCTGCTCGCTGGGGTTTGCTGCCATCTCCTGGCCGGCTGAGGAAAGGTGGGATGGAGATCCCCAAGGCCTTTCACACACTGCCCCCCGCCCCCGCAGCAGTCTCTATGCCCCCCCAATTCCCTGAGAGTCTCCCAGTTCCAAGCCAGGCCTGATTCCGGTGCAAGTGAGCTGCTGTCTGCAGGGGGCTGGCGCAGTCTCATCTCCCCCTCCCCGGAGCTGGGGATAGAACCCAGGAGTCCTGACTCCCAGCCTCCCCCCCATCCCCAATCTAATCACTGTTATCAAATTCAGCCTGGCTCAGGGGCGGGAATAGGACACAGGGCCCTGCCGCTCTAGGGGGCGCTGGCTCTGATCCAGCCCCGGGGCAGGGAATGGGGCATGGGCCTGGTATGAAACGAGTTTGAGGGGGTCTCAGCTCCAGGGTGTGTGGAGGTGGCAGCTGCCCCCATGGTCTGCGCAGTGGGGCACCGGGGCTGCCAGGGCCACAGAAACAGGCTCCCAGAACGTGGGGGTGGGGGGGAGCCGAGGGGCTGCCAGCTCCCAATGAGCCTCTGGAAACAAGAACCAGGCTGAGGCGATGCCAGGCGCTGACCCCTGGGGGCCACTTTCGTTCACATCCACAGTGATGGGGCCTCCCTGTGCCCCGAGCCCCCATCCCCCCACAGCTGTCTGTCTGGGTCGGTGAGTTGAGGTGTGGGTGTGCACAGCGCCCCCTGGTGGTGGAAATAGCCAGGCCTCCCCGGTGGTGACCATAAAGGCTGATTCTGTCTTGGGGGCTGATGGACCCTGACCCAACCTAGCTGTTCTCTGGCTCAGCAGCGTCCTGGGGCCTCCACTAGGGGGCTCCGTAGATGCTGGGCTGACACAGAAGGGGCTAATGAACAGAGAATGGGGTGGTGGAGGAATAACCCTAAAGAGCCAATCACGCACCCCTGTGCCCCCGGCATCACCCCACCCCCTCAAGCAGCCCCTTCCCGGCCCCGGCATCACCCTCCACTCCCTGGCACCTTCCCCTGTCCCCATCCCTGTCCCCAGGCATTTATCGCCCTGCCCGCCGCGCCATTCGACCCCCCCGCCCCGCCTGCCGCGCCCACCAGAACAAAACCACCCAGCGCTCGGCCCCTTGGTTCCAAGAACTCTTGTTTCCTTTATTGTTTGAATTTCTCGTTTGTAACTCAACAATAGTTGCCATTTTTTTTGTATTTTTTTTTTGTTCTTTTTTTTTTAAATGATCTGCATCGTCGTTATTGTTATAATTCTTTTTGTCTTTTGTTCTGTTTAATGCACTCGACCCAAAATTGGTTTGGCATATTGAATAGAGGAAGGAAGGAGCAACGGAATTCCAAGTGAGAGACAGAGAGAGCAGGAAAGAACCAAGGAAAAGAAGGAACGAAAAGCGCGGACAGGGGAGGAGACAGATCGGAACCACCGCCGCGCAGCGAGGTTAGTACAGGCCCCAGCGCACAAAGGAAGCTGAGTTCCCCACAGGAGATAGTTGCCCGTCGTGTGCAGCCCTGAGGATCTCGCTGGCCCATGGTTTGGGGTGACGCGGGGGGTGGGAGGCGAGGTCACGTCTAAAGGCACAGGGACAATTCTGGCTCTTTCAGCCAGCCAGGATGCACTGCGGCTCCAGGCGGGTTGGCGATGGGAACCGGGGCTGGGCAGTTTGGATGAGGCACTAGGCCGGGTTCTGTTTTCAGCTTTGCCCTACTGGGTGACCTTGGGCAAGTCACCACCCCGCTCTGTGCCTCAGTTTCCCTTCCCCAACTCTTGGCTATCTAGAGAGTCAGGTCTTTGAGGTGTGTGTGTGTGCGGGGTGTGTGTGTCTTGTAGGTCTGCGCAGCGCCCGGCACAATGGGGTCCCCGATCTCAGTTGGGTTGTGTAGATCTGATGCTCTTGTTATTTGGTATTTGAGTTTCTCTAGTCACCATCAGGTGGTGCTGAGGGTACCAGAAAATCTGGACAGGTTCCTCCCCAGCTGTGGCTGCCATGGAAGGCCTGTCCCAAGACCCAACAGGCAACAGGGCGGTGCTATTCTGCAGGCACCCGCTGGGCAGCCCTGGTCACACGTGGTGGGATTGGGCCAACGAGGGGTGTGATGGGAAAGGGGGAGCTAAACCCACAGGGCCTGGCACAGGAAGCACCCGCTAATGAGGACAACAACCTTCTACTAGCTCCCAGCTGGGAGAGCTGCACCCTCAGCTCAAGGAGGGGGGAGGGTTGGGTGTCTGAAGGGCCCCAGGTGGGTCCCCATGGGTGGCTGGCCATGTAGTGTGACTAAGGGGTTCCCCCCCCTTGTGCCATCTCCTGGTGAGGGAAGGGCTCAGAGACACCTTGTCCCCAGGCAATGGGCAGCAGCATCTCCCCCATCCCCTGCTGCAATATGGTGGTGCCTGCACCACCGCTCCCTACTGGCTGGGTGTAGAATTTGCACAGGTGGCTTTGGCCTCAGCAGATCGTGGGTTCTAATCCCCCTCATGGGGCTGTGGACTCTGGGGTTGCAGCTGCTCCATCCCAACTTGGCCCATGACCCCACGGGAAATGGAGTCACCAAATAAGCACATCTTCCTAGCCATTGGCTAACAGCTAGCCAATCATAGAGGAGATCTCTCATGGAAAGGGGAGGCACAGGCTTCTCACAGGTGGACGGAGCTGGAGTTAGAAGCTGATTGGAGAGCTTGAAGCTCCGCCTTCCCAATCAATAAAGGCGTTTGAGGGGGTGGACTGACCGGGGGGGGGGGATCATGGATGGCCGGGGTGGGGGGCTCATTCAGCGGTGCGGATGGCAGCAGGATTTTGTGGGTCTCTGGCTTCAATTGCAGCTGGGGGCTGGGAAGGGGTTTGGGGCCTGGGTCAGAGGGGGGCAGCCAGGATGGGTTGGGGGATGAGGGAAGGGCCCTTCCGCGACTTTAAAGGCGCTGGAGCTGGGAGTTGGCCCAGGCCCTCAGCGTAACACTAGTCCCAAAGAGATGGGGGGCAGGCTGAGTGGGAGAGCAGGGCTCCCCATGGCTGGGGGCCAGTTTACCAGCAAGAGAGGGGGAGCAAGAGGGAGGAGCCCCCTGAACTGGGGCGAGCGATTGCCCTGATGGTGAGTGTCCTACCACCCATGAAATAAGAGGCTGGCGGGTGTGGGGGCCAATGGGGGAGATGGGAGGAGGGGATTAAAGGGAGGTCACCCCCACAAATCAACCCCCCCGATACACTGTATCCCCACCCCCGATCCCACTCTCAGAAGGGCTAATCCTCCCTCCCCCCGATAAATGAAAAGAGCCATGTACAAAGAGAGCGAGCAACATTTGATACGTCGGAGCACAGGCAGGGTCCCCCTGACTGCCCAGTGACACACACCCCCTTGCCCTCCCGCAGATCAGAGCTGGCTCGTCAGTCAGCGAGGTGGGGGGCTGATGGGTCCAAGCCCAGACCACGCTGCCATCACCACTGGGATTAGAACAAGAGACCTTCACCCCAGAGCCCGCCCCCACCCCAAGAGCAGATACATGCTACTGAGGGTCAGCAGGAGGCGGTTAGTGCCGCTGCAAGCCACCAGGGGGCGACGCGGTCAAATGCACTGAGCCAGGGAATTGCATTGAAAGGAGGGTCCCTGCTAAGGCCCCGCCCAGAGATGGGGAGCTGCGGCCAACCCCCAAGAGCAGCCAAGTGACAAGGGTCCCGCAGGCGTCAGCAAAACCTAAAGAAAATGGAGGAGGGGCACCGGTGCCAGATCAGCTCAAGGGCCTGGATAGGAAGCCACGTTAGAGCCACTCTGGTACAAAACCCAACTGCATCCCCCTTCTGTACCCCAGTAACCCCCCCGAGACACGACTGCATCCCCCTGTTGCACCCCAATAACCCCCGAGACATGACTGCACCCCCCGTTGTACCCCAGTAACCCCCCAAGACACGACTGCATCCCCCTGTTGCACCCCAGTAACCCCCTGAGACACGATTGCACCCCAGTAACCCCCCGAGACACGACTGCACCTCCCTGCGATACCCCAGTAACCCCCCCGAGACACGACTGCACCCCCCTGCAATACCCCAGTCCCGGGAACCCCCCCGCATAGGGTCTTTGGCCCTGGGGTCTCTGGCCAGAGCACGTGAGGAGCCCATCACTGTGCTATCTACGCTCCTGCCTCGTGGAGGAAAACCACCAATAGTTTTCAGCTCACTCTGCTGGCGCAGGGCATGGCTATGAGTGCCAGGGGGCACATGCCACTCCCACAGGTCGCAGTGGGCACTGGGGGTAAAGGCTGCACTAAGTGCAAGGCGATGAAGAACTGGGATTATGCGCTAATCCAGCTACAACTCATGGGGCTCAGGCCAATGGGACCCAGCCCAGCTGGGCTGCTGAGGGGCTCCAGTTTGGGCCGTGCCATGCTCTACCCACCCTCGCGATAACCTGCCAACCCGGGAGCCCCCCTCCCTGAGCACTGTTGGCTCCCACTAGGGCTAGCCAGAGGCAGCCAGCCCCTCACTCCGCCGGGTATGTCTTTGGTTTTGGGGTGGGGCTAGGTCTGCTGAAGGGCTGCACCTCGGATGAAGAAACGTCCAGGCGGCACCAGCCACATGCGAGACGGGAGGGCATAAGGCTGGCTGGTTTGCCGGGTTGTGAGCAGAGGAATTTCCAACCCCCCAGAACAGGAGGTGCAGAATTGACCTCTCCCTCCAACCAGATCTGGGCGCTAAGCCCCAGGAGAGCAACAGCCCATGCAACCAAATCCATCTGTGACACGGACACGAGCCCCGGTTGGACGGCTGCTCCCTGGGAGGCGTCGCGAGGCAGCCGTCCCAACCCCCAATCGCCCTGCAAAGATTTCATAGGCGCAAAAGTCACATGGCTCCAATCACCCCCACCCTCAGCTTTCAAAGAGCCTCCAAATGCAACACCCAGCAAGAAAACAAACCTGCTGCTTAAATGTCCCCCAGCGTCTTGAAAAACCCACCGTCCAGCAGGGCTGAGCCCGGCTCAGCTAACGAACTCTCTGCACTTGTGACGGGGAGGGTGAAATGCAGGCTCCTGGAGCAGACTGGGAGGCAGGAATGTCCTACAAGGGTGTGACCACCCTGACTGTACAGGCGAGGGTTGGAGACAAGACCCCAGACCAGCTCCCATCAGAGGATTGATGGGCAATTCCCTTTGCAGGGTGGCTGGGAATGGCTCCCCTCAGTGCAATGGGAGCTGGAGCTGTTCCCAAGCCAAGGCCAGGATGGCTGGAGAAGCTGTGCTGTGTTACCCCAGAGGTGTAAAAGGGATTGTGCAGCTGCTACCCCCATCCCACCCTCTCGTCTCAGGCTCTGCTGAGCATTGGACAAAAGGAGGAGGCTGAGGGGGGAATGAGCGGGGTAAGTCATCGGTTGTTGAATAAAACACTCAAATATCCTAGAGCAATATTTCCGAAACTTGGGACGCCGCTTGTGTAGGGAAAGCCCCTGGCGGGCCGAGCTGGTTTGTTTACCTGCCGCGTCCGCAGGTCCGGCCGATTGTGGCTCCCACTGGCCGCGGTTCACTGCTCCAGGCCAATGGGAGCTGCTGGAAGTGGCGGCCAGTATGTCCCTCGGCCCGCGCCGCTTCCAGCAGCTCCCATTGGCCTGGAGCAGCGAACCGCGGTCAGTGGGAGCCGCCATCGGCCGAACTTGCAGACGCGGCAGGTAAACAAACTGGCCTGGCCCGCCAGGGGCTTTCCCTACACAAGTGGTGTCCCAAGTTTGGGAAACACTGTCCTAGAGTAATAGACTTGGACACTGCATTGACTCTGGTGCAAGCCGCGGTGTTCAGGGGAGAACTTGGGGGGGGGGGTCCCGTGGCCTGGCATACAGCTCCAACGGAGCCACTGAAGCAGCCCTCAGTATCCCAGGAGGCTTTGCAGGCCAGTTTCCCTGCATGCCTCAGCTGTCCTATTGGCCACTTGGCTTGGGCGGGGAGCTGCCAGCCATCCTGCCTGTGGGGTTTGCTCCAGCGAGGTGGGACGGTGGCTGCACTGAAACCCCTGAGTTTCACGGGCACTCAGCTCTCAGCGATGGCCCTGGTGGTCGAGGGCTGGTTGCTCTGCATGGGGGCAGGGGAATGACATTAGTAGGGGGTCCATCTATCCCCACCAAGACCTAGAGCTGGAAAAGCTTCTCAGGGCCTATCCAGACCTTTGCCGGCCTTGTGTCTGGCCAGAGACCACTGGCAAGGGCAACACTGTAAATATCACCCATTTGTCACCTACACCCTACTGTTCACCCAAAGCGTTTGCTGGCCACTGGGAGGGGGAGCTTGAGTTTCCCAAACTCCTTGGGCCCCATCCCCAGCGGGGTGTCAATAAGCATAGCTACATGGACGCCAATGGAGCAACATCCATTCATACCAGCTAGAGATCCTGCCCCTTATGTCTCCACCCTTCTATCCAATGTTTAAGTCACTACATCCCAACCGTTGAAGCCCAGGACCGTTCTTAAACCCCGCCCCCCCATGATCTCTCACACGTTCTCCAGTAGTTCCACAGGCTGGGAGAAAAGGAACCAGAAAGCGAAACCCTTCCGCACTCCATGAAGCTGAACCACACGCCCACCGGCCCCTTCAACTCGACCCCGTCAAATGCCTTCCAGCCCAGAGGGATGCAAGTAAATAACCATAGACTTAAGAACTCCTGACACCCAACAGCCCTGGCCAGAAAAAAAAGCAAAATAAACCCCAAACAATTTTCCTAACCTACAGTTACAGCATCTTTGGGTCTTACAGTAATTTTTTTTTTACCCACAATTCCACAGTGGCAGTGAGTGAGAAAATGACCGATCCATGTCAAGATATATGAAAAAAGTACCTTATCCAGCAGGAAAAGGGAATGTTGAGAAAGTCACAGAAATGACGCATTATATGTATATATTACATAAAAATTGTGCCAAAAACAGTAATTTTTTTGTTGTTTTTTTTGTTTTGATTGTAAAAAATCTGCTCTTAGTTTTTGCGATCCCTTCCCCTGTCTTTGTCAAAAGGGGAGGGGGTCTCCTTGTTCCCTTCACCTGCCCCCCCCAACAGTCAATGGGGCTGGAGCAGAGGTCAGTATATATCTATATATCTATAGATATATATTTTAATTCCAGGACACAAACTGTTCCCTGGGACTGTAGTTGATTGGTTGTATTTTTTTGTTTTAAATCCCTGTTTCATTGTTCAAGGGATTCCTCAATTCCCCTTTTTGTTGTTTGTTTGAAATTTCATATTTACAGCATTTCAATCTGTATCCCCGCCCGCCTCCCCCGAATTAACCCTCCACCCCCACCCTAAGCTCCCCCCCCTCCCCGGCGAAATGACGTATTCCTGTGATATTGGCTCCCATGGTCTCTCTCGGGAAGAAGAGGGCGAGAGAATTCAGAGTTGTGCTTGAAAAGGGAGAAATTTTTTGTTTTTTGTTGTTTTGTCCTTTGAAAGAAAGAAAAAAAAAAGTGCCGTTTGGGTTTCTGTTGTTCTTTTGCTCAGAGATGATCCGACTGATTTGGAGGGGAAAATGGTTCAATTGTCAAATTGCCCCCCCCCAAAAAATCCTCCCCACCCTCATCTTGACCCAACCGAGTTCAGACAGCAGCTCCCACGAGGCACCTGACTTCTGCATGTCTTCAGAGGAGGATATAAAAGCAGAGTTGGAAAACGCAGAAGGGGCAAGAGCTGCAGGAGTTTCCGAGCTTCCCATTGAGCCATAGGAAAACGGCGTGCGCATCTTGACCGAAGTGGGGCAGCGGCAGGCGAGAGTGGGGAATGTGGATTGAACAATTACACTGATGGCCCAGGAAGAACCCCTCGGCTCACGGTCTCCTCTGCCAGCTCCCGGAGCAGGACGGTGATGTGTGTTTGATTTGTGAGCTGGGAAGGGCGTGTGTGTGTGTGTGTGCGCCACACAGCAAAGGAAAACAAAAATCCAAATCAAAGAGGGCCACCTCAGCGCCATCTCCTCCTCCGCTGGAAACAATGTTGTGCATCAGCCCTTCCTGGTGCCCAGGATGCTTTTGAAAGAAAAAAACTGCACCTCTCTCCCGGTCTCCTGCAGACTTTGCTGATGGCTTGGCATAAAAAAGAACCGAACTCAAAACCCTGTCAATGAGTGACTTTAAGAGTCCCTTCCCCACCGTGCCTCAGTTTACCTCAGCTGACAAATACTGGAAGGTCAGCACCGGATTCAACATAATTTCTATCCAGACCCCAAACAATCCCCACCCCCACCTCTCTCTCTCGATATAGCTCTCTCTTTATAGCTCTCTATATATCTATACAGATTATGGTTTTTGGCAAAGTTCGTATAGAAGACAGTGGAGGCCATAGGAGGATGCTCCATCCGCCTCTCTCTCTCCGGACCAATCAGATCCCTGTTTGACATCGCCAAGGTGCATACGTGGGGGAGCAGGGATGGCCTATACATGGGTGCCGGTGTACATGTGGGGGGTTGTTCTCGGGCTCTGATACAGGCCCAGCCGGCCCCTCCCCCATGGTTCTGATCCGTTTCTTAACACGCCTTAAAAAGAAAATTGGTTTCCCTGCTCCACTTCTTTTTGATCTTCTTTCCCCACAAAACCAACGTAAAGAAACGGAAGAGGGACGACCTTAAAAAACGAAAAAGTGAGATCCTGTCGTCCGGCCCGGTGCCTTTTTCACTCCTTCCTTCCCACCCCTCCTCCTTCCTTTCCTTCAAAAACAAAAGCAGCAACCCCCGATTTCCACCCTCCCCTCTTCGCCAGGTGGGCAGGAGGACGCTAGACAAGACGGCCCCCCCCTTCCCAGAGGAGATTCACGCCACCTCTCCTCCTTCCCCTGGCCTGTGTCCTTCTGCAGCGCCCACCCGTCTCTCTCTCAGCATCCCAGGGCAAAAATTAAAAACGCCAGGCCACGGCCCGGGGGGAGGGGCTCCTTTTGGCAAAGGTGGGATGAGGCGGGGGGAGAGTCGGCGGCTCGGGACGGCTCCTCAGTCCGCTCCTGGCTTTCAGAGACTGGTGACCAGCTGCATTTGACCGTCTCCCTCCGGCACTGGGCCCTCTAAGCCGGCTTGAACCAAGTAGCCGTCAGTGCTCGGTCTCCGGACCTGGTAGTAGGCTTGGAGCTGGCTGCGGGGCACCAGGGCGGGCCGGTTGGTGTAGTAGATTTCGTTGATGGCTTGGGTGTGGGGGAGGATTTCCCCCACCGCCTCGGGGCTGCTGTCCGGGTAAGGGGAGTCTCTCAGGTTGGTCATACTGGTGTACAAGGAGTCCCTGTTGGGGGAGGGGGCCTGGCCGTCTCCACCCTCGGTCAGGTCAGCCGTGCAGCTCTCGGACTCCTCCAGGTCGCTCTGGTAAAGGATCGACTGAGCCCGTTGCAGAAGCAGCGGCTCCTCCAGGGCCTTGTACATGAGTTCGATCTCCAGGTTCTCCTCGTGGCTCAGGGCCGGGCCCTCGGGCGCCGCCGCCTCCTCCTCGCCAGGACCGCCGCCGCTGGGGGGGGCGGGCGGGCCGGAGGGGTTGCTGGGCTCGGCCGGGCCGGCCCCCCCCGGAGGGGGTGCCCCCTTGGCCGTGCCGCCGGCGCCCCCGCGCAGGTTGTTGTGCACCAGCTCCGAGATGATCATCTTCTCGAAGGCGGCGGCGTCGCTGAGGTTGCGCCGGCAGTCGGCCATCTTGGCGCCCTCGGCCGGGAAGTCAGCACTGCGGAGGGAGTAGCTGTTGTTGAAGTTGCCGTTGAGGGGCAGGGTGTCCATGCCGCAGGCGTCCCGGCTGTTGTTCAGGGGGTGCTCTGCCGGGGGCGGGGCAGGGGAGAGAGAGAGGGGGAGTTAGTGGGGGGCGGTAGAGAGGCACCGGGGGGCACTCCCGGGAATTAGTGGAAAAGGGCAGGGGGTAGGCGTGAGCAGGGAGCTCAGCGAGGGCTGGGTGGCAGGGTCGGAGGTCGCACCCCCACCCCCGATCACCGCCATGGGGGTGATTGGCCCAGAGCTCCCATGTGGTGTCTGATCCAAGACTCATCAGCTCCCGGTGCCAGGCCGGACCCAGCCTCAGGGGTGGAAATGGGCCAGACCTGGGACCCCCCAGCTCTGCCAGTGCCCCTCACTCCCGACCCGCACCCCCTACTACCGCAGCCCTGGGCTCCCCCCCGCTCTGCCGCTGCCCCTCTCCTGGTTCCCCCTCCCCATACACCCCCATCTTCAGCCAGAGCTAGGTGCGGCTTTGGGCTGGGCTTTCTGATGGGAGCTGAGAACCCAGCCCCCCAGATCTGGGGGTGGGGCACAAGCTGGCCGGACATAGCAGAGCCCCACTCCCCTGCTGGGTGGGGGGCTGACTCCCCAATCCAGTCCCGTGCGCCTCCCCTAACACACATACCTGCCACCCCCCAACCTGCAACCAAGCCCGTGAGGGTCTGAGATAGTGGACCCCTTTCCTCCCGCCTCCAGCTCCAAAACATTGGGACCCCTAGTGCTGAGATCTGGGGGACCCATCGCCTGAGTTGGGGGGCCCCCTGTCCCTGCTCACAGAGAGCATTCTGCTGCTCCAGCGCATCATAGGGGGCAAGGCTGCCTTGCTCTGAAACGCCAAGTATTGACTGCTGGTCAGATACTGGACTGTACAGACCAAAATGGTCCATCAGGAGGGTGGTATGAGACTATAGGGACCACGGGGCTGATCTGGTTCAACAGGTGGGTAGTACAGGCCTATAGGGACCAGGGGTCCGATACGGCTCAGCAGGAGGGCGATACAGGACTATAGGGACCACAGGTACAATCGAGCCCAGCAGGAGGGCGATATAGATGCGTTCCCATAGGCCATTAAGACACGGTCCCAGCGACAATTGTTCAGAGTCTCCCTCTCTTGTCCAAGGCAGTGAATGCAAGAGTTGAACCCCATTATAGAACTGCCCAGAGTGCCCCCTGCTGGGAGAGGCCGGGACTGGAGTAGCTGGGAGCTCCCCCCACAGCCAGCATTCCCGCCTTGCTCCCCACAGCGCCCCCTGCTGGAGAGACCAGGCTCCACGCCAGCTCCTGGCTGCCTGCACCGTCGTGTCCTGGCTCTGCCCCACCCCCAGCCTGCCAGTCAAACTAGCAATGAAGGAAACATTACTGCGAAATGGAACTGGAAAGGAGGGACGTACTGGACTCTCGGAAGCTCCCTGCAGGTGGCGCCAGCGAGTGGAGAGGGGGAGACAAGAGAGAGAAGGTTATAGGGCAGGCAGGGGACAGCACCCCAAAAGCAAACACTGACCCCCCTGCCCATGGACCTTTCTGTGCTTCCCTACAGCACCTCCTGCTGGGAGACGCCGGGGCTGGAGTAGCCAGGACCCCACCCCACAGCCAGTGCTCCTGTCTCGCTCCCCGCAGCGCCCCCTGCTGAGAAAAGCGCAAGACTCGAGAACTCCCTTCTTGGGAGAAGATTTAAGGGGACCACACCACACCCCTACAGGGCTCCCCCCAAATACCGAGCAGGAAGGAAAGTGAGATCCCAGTAAGTGGGTCCCCTCCAGGGATGTCCCCAGACCGGGTGTGTCCTCGCACCTGGGGGTGGACGAGGGGGGCCGGGGGTCTTACCTGGGGAGTTGAAGACGGGGGGCGAGGAGGGGTTGAAGCCCACGGACTCGGCGATGAGGGTGTTATAGGGGCTGGTGCCGCCCCGGGTCTGCAGCACCGGGTTGGTCAGCAGGTGGTTCCCCATGGTCCCTGCACGGGCAGCAGAGGCAGGTGTCAGCTCCCCTGCAGGGCCCCCGAGGCCAAGGGGTAATGGGGAACGTATCCCCCCGCACCGCTGGGCACCCAGCCCACCCAGCACACCACGCTGAGCAGGGCTGGCTGGGGCGGTGCAGGGATCTGATGCCACCAAGGGAGAGAGTCCAGGGGCTGCAGAGAGCAGCGTGGGGGCCCTTGGGGGGGTATCACCTGGGTTCAGGGTGGGGGTACTGGGTGGGGGTGCTGGGTGGCGGGGGTCTCACCTCGGTTCAGGGTGGGGGTGCTGGGTGGAGGGGGTCTCCTCTCGGTTCAGAGTGGGGGAGCTGGGCAGGGGGTGCTGGGAGGGGGGTCTCACCTCGGTTCAGGGTGGAGGTGCTGGGAAGGGGGTGCTGGTTGGGGGTCTCACCTCGGTTCAGGGTGGGGGTGCTGGGCAGGGGGTGCTGGGTGGGGGGTCTCACCTCGGTTCAGGGTGGGGGAGCTGGGCAAGGGGTGCTGGGTGGGGGGTCTCACCTCGGTTCAGGGTGGGGGAGCTGGGCAAGGGGTGCTGGGTGGGGGGTCTCATCTCGGTTCAGTGTGGGGGTGCTGGGTGGGGGGGTCTCACCTTGGTTCAGGGTGGGGGTGCTGGGCAAGGGGTGCTGGGTGGGGAGTCTCACCTCGGTTCAGGGTGGGGGTGCTGGGCAGGGGGTGCTGGTTGGGGGTCTCACCTCAGTTCAGGGTTGGGGAGCTGGGCAGGGGGTGCTGGGTGGGGAGTCTCACCTCGGTTCAGGGTGGGGGTGCTGGGCAAGGGGTGCTGGGTGTGGGGGGGCTCACCTCGGTTCAGGGTGGGGGTGCTGTTGATGTCCCCCGCCATGAAGCTCGACTCCGTCTGTTTCCGGACGGTATCATTCCACATTCTCCGGATCCGACTCTGTGAGAGACACGGGGGATGTTTGTCGGGGGTAGGGGGAGCTCAGACACTGACACCCCTGGCTGCCTGTCTCACCCCCAGAGACCCCAGCCCTGCCTAAGAGAGAGTCTGGCACCTCCCCACACCACGCCCCCATCCCTAGGGAGGACTCTGTCCCCTGCCCCCCATCCCACCCCCTGCACTAGGTAAGGTTCTGTCCATCTGTCCCCAGCCCTAGGACGGGGCTCTGTACATCTGTCCCCATTTGCCCCGCCACTCCGATCCCATCTCCAGCCCAGGGAGGGCTCCGTTCCCCCCACCCCAGCCCAGGCAGGGCTCTGCCCCCCGTACCTGCGTGCCCGTGTAGTAGCGGTTGTTGCTCCGAATGGCTGAAGTCTTGAGGGAGCCGAGTGTGGCCCCCGGGGGACTGCGCAGACAGCAGGATGCGTGACGCAGGCATTTACTGAACTCCCTGTGCACCTGCGGGGGGGGGACAACGACCGGGGTTAGTGCACTGGGCTGGGAGACCCCCTGTTAGCCCAGCCCTGGGCTTCCCCTCCAGTTCTGCCGGTGCCCCTCACTCCTGACCCGCAGCCCCTGCTAGCCCAGACCTGGGACCCCCCAGCTCTGCCGGTGCCCCTCACTCCCGACCCGCACCCCACTGCTACCCCAGCCCTGGGACCCCCCAGCTCTGCCGCTGCCCCTCTCCTGGCCGAGGGCAGTGCCTGACCTTCTTCTGCAGGGCACAGTGGAAGACGAAGATGAACATGCCCTGGAAGGCGTTGAAGGTGGTGAAGAGATAGGCCATGACGATGGACTCCTTGTTGATGAAGAGGAGGCCGAAGGCCCAGGTGAGTCCCAAGAGGAAGAGGAGAGCGATGGCGCCCAGCGCCCAGGACCTGCAGGGGAGAGACACAGAGAGTTACCCATGGCATCCTCCGCACACTTCGCCCGGTGCTGAAGTGCAGCCACCTCTGGGGTGGGGCATGGGAGCTGTTTATACAGGGACCCCTCGCCTGGCACTGAGATGCAGCCACCTCGGGGGTCACCCGTGGCCTGTCCAGCTGGGGCTGTGGCCAGTGCAGTGTGTCCCCAGCTCCTCCCGGGGGCGGGGGCGTCCGTGGGGGGACCCCAGTGCCTGCCGACCTGGCCTCACTCACTTGATGTTGTCCAGGCGGCTGGAGTCGGGCTTGAGCACGGCCGTGCTGCGGCTCATCTTGTGCAGCGTGATCATGAGGAAGAGCAGGTTGACCTGGGGGCGGGGGAGCCGTGAGACCCCAGCTCGGCAACAGACCCCCCTGCCCCTCCGCCCCCTGCCCCTCCGCCCCCAGCCCCCGCTGGCTGGGAGGCCTCCTCTCCCCCAACCACTTGTGCAATCACTCCCCCAGCCGCCCCACATTGGGACGGGCTGTGTCTTTGCCCCTCCCCCCGCGACCCCTCTGGGAGGGGCTGTCTCCAGCCCTCCCCCCGTGCCGTGACCCCTCTGCCCCACTTTTGTACGGGGCCCATTTCTGTGAGCCAGGATACGGCTCCAATGGCCACTTATCCCCCAGTGCGGGTTAGTGGGTTCTGGGAGGGGCTTTACCCAGAGACAGGGCAGAGCCAGGCCAATGAGACTGAGAGCTCTGGGCTGGGGTGTTGGGGTTAGAGTTAGGGGAAAGCGCCCCCTGTGGTGTGAGGGGCCAGTGGCTGGAGCTGATGGGAGGGGCTGGGGGGCTGGGACTCCTGGGTTCTAGCCCTGGCTCTGGGAGGAGAGTGGGGTCTAGTGGTTACAGCAAGTGGGGCTGGGAGCCAGGACTCCTGGGTTCTAGCCCTGGCTCTGGGAGGGGAGTGGGGTCTAGTGGTTACAGCAGGTGGGGCTGGAAGCCAGGACTCCTGGGTTCTAGCTCCGCTTTGGCAGTGGGAATAATGATGCCGATCCCTTCCTGGGGGGTTGCCTGAGGCTGGGGGAGCAGCCTGTCACGCTGCGGGCGCTGGGACGTCTCTGCGTTCCCCCCACAGCACCTCTGGACTCACCACGATGATGAAGGAGACGGGGCCAATGAAGCTCCAGATGAAGTAATTGTCCACTCGGAGCCAGCAGCTGTGGGAAGTCGGGGAGGGAGTGTTAGCTACAGGCAAGCTGACTTGGTGGCCCCATGGGGGAGGACACCCAAATCTCCCTCACCCCTTCTGGGGCTGCCCCAGGAAGCTGGGCACTGCAGAGAAGCCCACCCAACAGCTATGGGGCACAAGGACCACTCTGGATTTCCCCCATATGCCTCAGCACTCATGCCACATCTATGCCAGTGCCTTGACCCTGACCAGGGCATATGGGTGTGTACTTTTTTGGTATTTTCCTAAAGGACGGTGAAGACTCATTGGACAGAAACACTTAAAACATGTTGATTTGCATTTAAATGTATCTGTTACACTCCATTGGGCTTGCTAAGCAGGACAATTCGCTTGATCTAGCCGAATTTATTGAAGCAAGTCTATAGCTTCACATGCGTCTCTTTAGACTCTTGCTTTTTACATGTTTGTATGATGTTAGAAAATGGTGAATGACGCATTTCTTATTCACCAGAGTCATTTTTTACACGGGATTTGTGTCAAGCTGCCTTGGGCTGGAAATTGGAATTCAATTAAAAAGGCACAATTTTTAAAATGCTTTTCATGATTTAGTTAAATAAAACTCCCTTAAACGTGCTGGGGAAAAAGCGAATTTCTCAAACCGAGGTTTCCATTTAAATCGAATCGATTTATGAAACGAAGGGAGCATTATCCGCCGTTAGTGAATCAAAGTGATTGTTTCTGGTCACCCTGCGCATCGAGATTTTAGAACTAGTAGATCTCATCCTCTCACACTTGGTTTTATTCACAGATTGGAAAAGGAAAACAAGCTCTCCTGCGTTTTCAACTCCCAGTTGGGTTTTCAACTTTGAATGAACTGAGCTGAACTCGTTGGATAAAATGCAAGGAAGCACACAGATAAGGCTACTGCTATCACGAGCTGGTTTAGTTCTTCAACAAACTCCAGTTCCAGGTGCTGAGCCAGTGACTTCCACCACTTCAGGGGTTTTGACTTTCTTTAAAGTTTGGCAGCAAACGTTTACTGCTGCCTATTATTTTTGTAATTTGATTACAATCATTGTAATAGATCAGAATAAGTTTAGGCCTTAACATCAGTTTGTCAATTTCAAATTCAATTTTGAATAGCTTTGTTTTTATAGAGAAACAGGGAATTAATTTCAAAAATGAGATTTTAAATTTTTTTTATGTCAATTTTTATCCAACCTGCTGCTGGGACTCACACCTGTTGGGGTCATAGCCCCGCCCATCTGGGCACTCATGCCCCACCCACTAGCACTCATGCCTTCTCTGTGCCATAGCCCCACCCTCCACCACTCATGCCCCATTGCTGTCTTAGTCCCGCCCCACGCCATCACTCACACCCCATCAGTGCCTTAGCCCCGCCCCCGGCACCCCATCAGTGCCTTAGCCCCGCCCCCAGAACTCCCACCCCATCAGTGCCCGGTCCCGGGCATTCACACCCCATCAGTGTCTTAGCCCCACCCCCAGCACTCCCGCCCCATCAGTGCCTTAGCCCCGTCCCTGGCATTCACACCCCATCAGTGCCTTAGCCCCACCCCCAGCACTCCCGCCCCATCAGTGCCTTAGCCCCGTCCCTGGCATTCACACCCCATCAGTGCCTTAGCCCCGCCCCCAGCACTCCCGCTCCATCAGTGTCTTAGCCCCGCCCCATCAGTGCCTTAGCCCCGCCCCAGCACTCCCGCCCCATCAGTGTCTTAGCCCCGCCCCCAGCACTCCCGCCCCATCAGTGTCTTAGCCCCGCCCCCCGCACTCCCGCCCCATCAGTGCCTTAGCCCCGTCCCTGGCATTCACACCCCATCAGTGCCTTAGTCCCGCCCCCAGCACTCCCGCTCCATCAGTGTCTTAGCCCCGCCCCATCAGTGTCTTAGCCCCGCCCCCAGCACTCCCGCCCCATCAGTGTCTTAGCCCCGCCCCCAGCACTCCCGCCCCATCGGTGCCTTAGCCCCGCCCCCAGCACTCCCGCCCCATCAGTGTCTTAGCCCCACCCCATCAGTGTCTTAGCCCCGCCCCCAGCACTCCCGCCCCATCAGTGCCTTAGCCCCGCCCCCAGCACTCCCGCCCCATCAGTGCCTTAGCCCCGCCCCCAGCACTCCCGCCCCATCAGTGCCTTAGCCCCGCTCCTGGCACTCACGCCTTGTCGGTGCCGTAGCTGCGGTAGTCGATGGCGGCGGCGATGCCCACCACGAGGGCCGGGAAGCAGTAGCCGCCCAGGTAGTAGTACTTCTTGCGGGAGTACTCGCTCTCGAAGACCTCCACCAGCATGAGGTAGAGGTGCACGCCCTCCAGGCACATCCAGGAGAAGGCTGCCAGGAAAAAGTAATGCAGCAGCCCCGCGAAGATGGGGCAGGCGATCTGGGGAGGGGGAAGAGGGACACGGGGGTTAGCGATACACACAGGGATCCCTCGCCCAGTGCAGAGATGCAGCCGCTTCTGGGGTGCGGCACGTGGGGACTGTTTATACAGGGATCCCTCGCCTGGTGCTGAGATGCAGCTGCCTCTGGGGTGGAGTGCGGGGCCTGTTTAAGAGCCTTACAGCAACACAATCACGAAAGAGGGGACAACACAATGAAACTGCAGGGAATTTTTAGGGGAGGCGGAATGAATGCGGGGCCGGCCATTCCTGCAGCACGGCGCCTCCTAGCGCCACGCTGGGGCCCTGGGGTCAGCCGTGAGGGCCAGGGCAGGGCGCCCCCTGCTGGGCCCCACCTCGTACTGCGTCTTGTCGATGCCGATGAGGAAGAGGAGCTCGGCGAGGAAGAGGCTGATGCAGAGGTTCTTGTGGATGGTGTTGCGGTCGGTCTGCAGCCCGCGCAGGAAGCAGAAGGTGGAGATGCAGATGGCCAGGCACACCAGCGAGATGACGATGCCCACCCAGGTGATCACCGACAGCAGCAGTTCGTTGATACGGCCCTGGTACTGGGGCGGCAGGAGAAGGGGGGTTAGGACGGGCGCCCCCGGGGCTGTTGTGCTGCGGGGGAGCCACTGCCCAAAGCCGGAGCTCGCTCCAGCACCCTGGGGTGCTCCCCTCCAGGCACCCCTCCTCCATCTCACCAGGGATCCTCCCCACTCCTGGTGCCCCCCCATCTCCCTGGGGATTCTCCCCCTCCCCTCCTAACCTGGGCAATTCAAAGATGCACCCCCCCAGCAATGCCTCCCCTCCCCAGCACCCTCCTTCCTCTTTGCCCCTTTGCCGACACCCTCCCCCCCACGCGCCAGCAGGAGCGATCAGCTGGGATTGGAACTAGGACATTCTGCAACTTGAGCTAAAGGAACAGTAGGCTGTTATCTTCCGACCAGCCACTAGAGGGGGGCAGTGTTCACAGACCAGCCGTTGTGGGGGACACACACTGTGCACAGACCAGTCTCTTTGGGGAGGGGCGGGGACAGCGTGCACAGACCAGCTGCGGGAGGGAGGGGACAGTGCACACCGACCAGCCCCTGGGGGGGTGACGCTGTGCTCAGACCAGCTGAGGTGCCCCCGGTGCCCGCCCTGCTCCCGAGCCCAGGCCCTTACGATCTCGCGGTGCGCCATGAGCACGGCGAAGTTGGTGAGGTGGCTGCAGGCGCAGGTCGTGTGCGTCTTGTTGGTCTCCACCAGGCGGCAGCCCTGCGTCGACCAGTAGCCCATCATGGAGCGCTCCGAGTAGTTCCAGAAGGAGCAGTTGGCGTTGAAGTGGTTCTTCGCCTGTGGGGAGCAGCCGGGGGGGACGTGTCAGTGACAACGGAGGTGATGGGAGCTCGAGCATCACAGGGGACCCAGGTATGGTGGGGGGGCATAGAAGGACGGAGGGATACACTGGAATTCGTGCGTCCAGATTCTCATTGAGAGCACCCCAGCAGCACAGCGCCCCCTGGTGCCAGGCTGGGGTGTGTACGGGGACAGGGCCCAGCCAGGGCACTGGGGGCAGCACCCCAGCAGCACAACGCCCCCTGGTGCCAGGCTGGGGTGTGTATGGGGACGGGGCCCAGCCAGGGCATTGGGGGCAGTGCCCCAGCAGCCCATTACCCCCTGGTGGCTGGGGCGTGTCTCACCTCCAGGTGGGAGAGGGTGAAGATGACGGGGTCCATGAGGAAGACACGGCTGGACTCCTTGTTGATGGAGGCGGCGATGACCTGCGAGTTGACGACCAGGGCGGGGCTGGGGGCGCCCGCCTCCCCGCTCAGCTTGACCGTGGCATTCTCGGTGGAGAGGAAGAAGCCCAGGTTGTTGTAGAGGATGAAGACCACCTTGACCACCCCTGGGGAGGAGAGGAGGGTGGTTAGTGCCGCTCCCTGGGGTTCCCCCCATGCCCAGGGCGGGGGCCTGGCCCCCCACTCACCATTGCGGCTGTTCTGCTTGATGGTTTTGGCCGAGAGCTGGATGGAGTTCTCGCTGGCATACTCCTGCGGGAAGACCAGCTCCTGCACCTGCCCCTCCGTGTTCAGCACTGTCACCTCCAGCACTGTGGGGGGAGAGCCGTGAGGGCGGGGGGGGCGTGCTACCTCAGCGATGCAGCCAGGCCGTCCCGCACACGCATCACACGCACATGCATCCATCCTGCATCTGCATCCACCCTGCACACACATCCGCCCCGCACACGCATCTGTCCTGCACCCACAGCTGTCCTGCACACACATCGCATGCACATGCATCTGTCCCACACACGCATCCACCCTGCACACGCATCGCACACACATGCTTCCATCCTGCATCGGCATCCGCCCCCCACACGCATCCGTCCTGCACAAGCATCCATCCCACTCATTAATCCATCCTGCACCCACAGCCGTCCTGCACACTCATCACACGCATCCATCCTGCACACACATTGCACATGCATCCATCCTGTACACACATCCATCCTGCGCATGCATTGCACGCACATCTGTCCCGCACATCCATCCATCCTGCACACGCATTGCACGCACATCTGTCCCGCACATGGGTGGAGTTTGCTCTGAGAAACACCACCAGACCCCCCTTTACCATGCTGTGAATCAGGGTCACCCACCGATCCAATCCCTGGAGGACCCAGGAATCCGGGCAAGAGGCCAAGCCCAAGCTCATCTTCGCCACCTGCCTATTGGTATTGGGGATAGTGGGGTCTCTGCCACTGTGGGCCAGGATCGGCCTTGCGGACCCCCCCTCCACCTCCCTAACCCTGGAGGACCCAGGCATCCAGGTGGGAGGCCTGACCCAGAATCAGCTTTCCCTTCTGCCTCTTGGGGATGAGGACGCTGGAGATAGAAGGCGATTATTGGGGTCTCTGCCTTTTTGGGCCAGGATGAGTGTTCCTGCCCCCCCCATCACTACTTCCACTGATCCCTGGAGGACCCAGGCATCCAGGCGTTGGGGGGGCCACTCACCCACGTTCTGCCGGGTGGTGACGAAGCGCGCGGGCTCCTTGACGTTGTCGGCCAGCAGGAAGGCGCCCTCCTCCAGGATGTCCAGCAGCATGGTGGCCGTGTGCACCTGCTCCGTGGCGTTCATGTCCTTCCACGACTCCAGCGCCTCGGGCCGCAGCAGATTGTCCACGGTCTCCACCACAGCCTGGGGGGGGGCGTGTGTGTGTATGACATGGCTCAGCCCCGCGCTGGGCCCCACACCCGAGAGGGGAGCCGGGGATGGGATTCTCAGACAGACTCCGGGGTTCCCTTGGGCGGGGCAAGCTCCCCTCTACAGCCGCAGCCCCTTCTCTCGCCCCCCAGCCTGCCTGCCCCGATGCCCCAGGGCACCAGAGCTACCCCCACCCCAATCGGAGCAACCACTCGGCCTCCTCCCCGTGCCCCCTTGGCTCAGGGCGAGGGGGGTGAGTGGGTGTCTCTCTTGGCCAATAGCCAGCCCTGGAACGGGGGCTCCACCTCTGCCAAGCTGGGGTTGGGAGACTGACAATCTTACTCAGTCTCTAGAGTTTAGACGGAAAATTTGTTTTTATTTCTTAGGTAACAAACTTGGATCTCGATGCCGGCTCCTAACGTCGAGCTCTATGGCTGCTACTTCTAATCACTTACAATCGGTCTCCCTGTAGTTAACAAATCTGGTTTACATTTGACCCAAAACAGTGGGGCTTTGGGTGAAGTGCTGGGGGAATCTCAGCTCAGGTTAACAGGGGCTGTTGCAGACTCCACTACCCTTTGGTTGGAGTGATGAACTGATCAAGGAGCTTGCACTGTCCAAGGGAGCCTTGAGCGGTGTCAGACGGTATATTGCCGGGGTGCAAGGCCGGAGTCTGGGGTGACGGGCAGGTGCCTCTCTCTGTACGATTCATGAGTGGCTCAGGGAGCTTTCACACAATCTAGCTGGGGGTGGGGCTCCACATGGCTGAGTGATCAGAGCGCCTGGAGGGGTTTGCTGCTTGTCACTAGCAAAGCATTGTGTGAGACAGCCCAGGCTGGAGAATTAAGGGTCCCACAGTTCTAGGTTGTACCCCAGGCTCCCATCACAATTCCCCTCTCACTCCGTGGTGTAAATCCGGAGTGACCCTCCTGCAATCAGTTATGTTGCTGGCAACCTGGTGTAAGAGCAGGGCACTCTCCGGGCTGAGAGCCCCGTAACTCGCTGCCCATCTGTGGTGGTTTCTCGGGGGCCAGCTGACTAGTGTTGGGGAGCCTAGGAGCCCCCCCCCACTCACCTTGATGTAGTCTTTACAGGTCCGCTCTCGCTTGTGCATCTGAAGGCGCCAGACACGTGGAAGGCAGAGCAGGGAGGGAAGCAGAGAACAGACAAGAAGGAACGGTCAGGGCCAGATCCCAGCACCGAGAGTCCGGGCTTTGATTCTCTGGGATATGTTCCCACCTTGGGGCCTTGGAGCCAAATCTGCGCTTCCTGCATCAGATCCCTGCTAGCCCCAGTGTCAGTTACAGGTACCGGTCGATAACCATTGGGTAACTGACAACGAGCCAATACCAATTGGGTAACTAGCCATTAATGATTGAGTAACTAGCCAATATCTAGCCGATAACCATTAGGTAACTAACTGATAACCGTTGGGTAACTAGCTGATAACTAGAGGCAATGACCATTGGGTAACTAGCTAATGACCACTGAGTAACTAGCCAATAACTAGCCAATAACTACTGGCTAACTAGCTAAAATTAGCCAATCTTTGTTCGATAACTAGCCGATGACCACTGGGTAACTAGCTGAGTGCAATGGGGCCTCTCGCCAATCCCAGCTGTGACCCCTGGAGTGAGTGGGGGGCCCAGGCTTTCAAAAGCCAGCCGGCTGCCCGTGGCTGGTGAGAAGAACGACCCCCTGAAGAGAGCGCATCACACTGTGATCCAGCGGGCTGGCCCCCCGCGACGGTGGGACAGCCGCTCGTGAAGGAACGTCACCACGTCATGGCGTCGGATGAAGAGTTGTCATCTCGTGATGTGACGCAGTGTCACAAAACCCGTCAGCACATCGTGACATAACGTAGGCGGCTCCAGTAGGAAGCCTCACGTCCTGATGGCATGTGAGGACACCACAGAGGAGCGCCCTCCCGTCACGGCACCATGGATGACATCACAGGTGGGTGCCCTCCCGTCACGGCACCATGTGATGACATCACAGGTGGGCGCCCTCCCATCATGGAGCCATGTGATGACATCACAAGACCCCTCACGTCGTCGTGCATCATGATGACACCATTAAGAAGTCAGGATATCAACATACAGAAATGGCCCCGCGTGGGGACGCTGCAGGGGTTGGCACGGAGGAATAGACCTTTCTCTGTGTGATGGGATGTGAGAGACGCCCTGGCATTGGGGGTGGGGTGGTTCCATAGGGCTCCCCTTTAGGGGGTTAACCACACAGGTCCTGCCAGAGCACCCACAGCCTGGGCACCCCAGAGCTAATCTACATGGACACCTCCCTACAGCCTGTTGCCTAGGTAGCATTATCCTCATTTACAGATGGGGAAACTGAGGCACAGAATGGAGGCAGCGACTCGCCCACGGTCACCGTCAGGGACAGAACCCAGGAGCCCTGACTCCCAGTCGCCTGCACCTTGTTGTAGTTCTTGCCAGCCGACTCCCTCTCGATGGGGCGCAGCGCCTGCAGCTGGGCGTCCAGGATGTCCAGCAGCTGCTCCATCAGCTTGACGGAGGAGCTGACGTCGCCGGCGTAGATGGGTCCCCGCGTGTGCCGCGCCAGCTCGCTGGCAATGTTGGCCGCGTTCTCCCCGCTCTTGATCTGCCGGGACAGGGGGAAGAGACCCTGATCAGCCCCGGGGAGCCGGGTCCCAGGCCCAGGTCTCCCCACACAGGGTAGGAGTGCCCCCTGCCCTACCCCCGCAGGGTACAAGCGACCTGCCGGATCCTGCCCCATAGGGTAGGAACCATGCTCCCCCCAGGCTCTTTGTAGGGAACAAGCCATGCCCTGGGTCCCACTCTGTAGGGTACGGGTGATGCCCCCCAGCTCCCACATAGGTTATGAGTGGTGACCCCCCCGAAGCAGAGAGGCGAGTATGGAGGGCACAGTAGGCATAGTGGGCACAGGGAGGGTGGGGGAAAGGCGGGGGCCGTGGTACCTTCTGTGCCACCTGGTTGACCCAGGGGCTGGTGCAGTTGCTGAGGTCGGGGCCGCGCGGGTTCCAGATCCCCAGGGCCGGCAGGCACTGGAAGGAGGCGATTCCTGCGGGCAGAGAGAGAGGCGGGAGGCACCGGAGAAGGGGAGAAGGGGAGAAGGGAGACGGCCGGGGGCCCCCCTGTCAGCTTAGCCCAGCCCCAGATTCCCCAGTGTAGGCAGGGCCCATCCACGCCCCCTAAGGGGTACGTGGGCTTTGGGGGGTCTCTGCTTTGGGGCGGGTGCAGTGCCTGAAGGGGCAGCAGTTCCCCCCTTTGTGTGGCCATGTCGCCCTCTAGGGGTCAGGCTGGGAGTTGCCATGCAGTTCCCACACCACGGACTCAGTCCCAGGCTGCTTGGGTCAGCGAAACAGGGGCAGAGCAGGAGAGAGAACCCAGGAGTCCTGGCTGGCACCCAGACCCTGCTGTAACCACTACAGCCCACTCCCCTCCCAGAGATGGGGAGAGAACCCAGGAGTCCTGGCACCTAGCCCCCCCCCCCCCCGCTCTACCCACTAGACTCCACTCTCCTTGTCTTCCCAGCTGGTCGGCAGACTCTGAGGGGGGGTCAATGCCATCCCGCTGCCCCCCCAGCCGCCCATTACCTCTGGTGCCCTTGGGGCAGGGCCGCTCCACCAGCATGCCCTGCTGCGTGGCCGGCCACTGGACCCTTCTGACCTCCTTGGGCTCGCAGAAGAGCTCGGGGGAGACGTGCTGGTTGGAGGAGGGGGGCTTGCGGGTGCTGGGGGCAGCGGCCGTGATGGGGTGCAGCTCCGTGCCCTTCTGGTTGATGGCGCCGATGGGGTGGGTGGTGAGGGGGGCCCTGCGCACCGTGGTGGTGGCGGTGGGCGAGGCCGTGGTGGTGACCGTGGTGGGCCGCACGGTGGTGGTGGTGCTAAGCGGTGTAGAGGTGACGGGGCCTGGGGGCGGGAGGAGGGAGGTTAGAGACCCAGACACCCCCCAAGTGCCCCGTCCTCCCTACGGCCCTGGGAACCCCCCCAGTGCCCTGCCCACTATATGGCCCTGGGAACCCTCCCCTCCCCCTCCCTCCCTCTGGCCCTGAGAACCCACCTAGTCCCCACCCCCCATAGCCCTGGTAACCCCCTGAGTCTTCCACACCCTCATGGCCCTGGTAACCTGCCCCCAGTTCCCCCCCCCATTATGGTCCTGGGAACCCTCTACCCCAGTCCCCCACTCCCGTCCACAGCCCTGGGAACCACCCCCATAAGTCCCCCATCTCCACTCAGAGCCATGGGAACCCCCAATCCGGACATCCCCTGGACCCTGTGCACATGCCTGGTTCCCCTCCCCCAGACACGATCATGCACAACCCTGAACTCCCCCCTCCCCTCCCACACACCCCATGTCCCCCCTTTGGTCCCCATATGCCCCCTGGTAATCCCACCCGCCCCCCACCTGGACCCCTTCTGCCCGCCTCCGGGCTCCACCCCCTTTTGACCCTTCCAACAGCCCTGCGACCCCCCCCCACACACACACACGAGACCTTCCTCCCCACCCAGGCTCCTGACACCACACACCCAAGTCCCTTGAACTCCACACAGAGCTCGGAGCCCTTCTGAGGCCTCCCAGGAGCCCTCCACAACCCCCAGACATCTCCATCCAACCCCCCCACTGCTACGAGCCTCCCTCCGAATAGCCCCCAAACCCCCAAGTTCTGAAGGGCTGCGCCCCCTCCCCCACCTGAGGAGAGGAGACATTTGGGTTCCCCCACTGGTGGGGCCGGGCTGTGACCCCACCATTGGGGGCGGCTCTCCCAGCTCTTTCACAAGCCCTGCCCCCCGAGGGGCTGGTGGTGCCCAGTGTGTGTGGGGGGCACGCTCACCCGTGCTGGGGTCGGGGGGCCCAAACTCCAGGGCGTAGCGCACCACGAAGTAGTTGTTCCAGACGTAGAGCTGGTTGTCGCGGGGGTTGTAGTCCACGGAGGAGACGTACTGGTAGGGGTTGGGGAAGGCCAGCGAGACGGGCTCCTCCCGGTTGAGGTTGGTGTTGAAGGCGTAGTCCACACGGTTGCCGGCGGCCTCGCTATCGTCGTCCACGTAGACGGAGCGCACCACGTACAGCACCCCGCACACCATGAAGGCGTTGGAGGCCGAGCGCTTGTCGTAGCCCGTCTCCCAGGTACCCTCGAAGCGCAGGGTGTAGGGGTTGAGCTGGCTCACCACCAGGCGCCCGTTGTTGCCCTCGGTGGCGTAGATGACCCACAGCCCGTTCTCGTCCACGGCCAGGTCGATGTCGGTCTTGCCCCCCCAGCGGTAGGGCGAGGTGTCGTGGTAGTTGGCCGTGTTGATCACCGTCTCGCCGCTCTTGATGCGGGTCCGCAGATCGTACTTGATGATGTTCCGGGTCCGCTCCTTGTTGTAGAAGACGGCCCCGTCATATACCACGAAGCCCGTGCCGTCCACGCGGTTGGGCAGCCGGTAGGTGGTGGTGTGGCGGGCGCCCACGTAGTCCTCCCACGAGGCGTACTCTGTCAGCGTGTCCGTCCGGTAAGGAATCCACGGCATGACGTAGATCCGGTCGCCGGCTTGCAGCGGGTCTTTGCACCAGGCGCCCGACTGATGCTCTGATTCGTGGGTGGACGTGGCCTCCAGCACCTTCTGTAGGGTCCCCGGGCAAACGAATACTGGGGGGGGGGGAGGGAGCAGAGAGGGGAGGGAGATTGGGGCAAGTGGGAGGGGGAAGAGGAGGATCAAGAGAGCGAGCGAGCGATAGAACGAGAGACAGAGAGAGAAAGAAAGAGAGAAAAGAGAAGAAAGAATAAATTTGTAACAGGCTGTCGGCTGGAGGAATGAAAATCAACGCTCGGTTCTGAGATCAGCTGCAGTCATGGGTGATTCATCTCTGTTACTGGGCAGAGAGTGCTTGGAGGGTACTTTTGGGGGGGCATGGGAAGGCAGGGGGGCATTGTGAAGGACAGGGGATGGGGGGGGACCCAGATCTAAAGAAAGAAAAGAATTTGGAAGGGTGTGGCCTGCCCGATCTCAGCGTAAAGGCAGCGTGGGCACTTGTTCCGGAGAGCGGGGGTTGTCGAGGGACGTGGCATGGGCCGGGCCGGCCCTGCTGGAACCGGGTCTGGTTTCACAGCCAGCCCGAGCGCCACGGGGCACGGCCGGGTCCCTGCCACCCTGCACGGGGGGCGGCTAATTTACACTGGCACAAAGGGAGGGTGAAATGTCACCGCGTCAGAAAGGGCTGGGGGGAGGGGCAGACCCTCGGCTGGGTAGGATCCCATGGACTCCAATGGAGCCCATTTGCAGATGACTGCCCAGAGTCTGGTCCCCGGCTTTGTGATACAGGGTTTCTCGGAGGGACCCCAGATTAGCTCCGGTAAATGAAGAATGCTGGGGAAAAGGCAGGGAGCGATCAGCTGGTGGTTGGAAGGACCCTGCCTAGCTCTTAGCTGATTCTCCCGCCTGGCTGGGAGCCAGGTCAGCACTATAATCTGAATCTTAATAGGTGGGGAAACTGAGGCACGGAGGAGCAAAGTGACTTCCCTCAAAGGGAAGTCAGTGGAAGAGCTGGGGATAGAACCCAGGAGACCTGACTTCCAGCCCCTCCAATAGGATCCCACTTCCTCGAGGAGGTAGGAATAAAAGCCAGAAATCCTGACGGCCAGCCCCCTACCCTAATCACTAGGCTACACTCCCCCAGCTGTGAATAGAACCCAGGAGTCCTGGCGCCCAGCCCCACTCTAACCACTAGACCCCACTCCCCTCTGGTTAACATTCTTCCAGATTCTCCCGTTGTCGCCAGATATTCTTCAGGCGAGAAATCCTTTCCCCTCGGAAGGCGGGATGAGGGGGTAATGGACGCGCCCCCCCCCCTCTAGCCCCTGTTCCTACACACTGATTGGAGTGACACCGATTTGAGGGTGGGGACACACGGTTGGAATGAAAAATAAGCAAAGCAAAAGATCCAACATTTTGCCAATTCAAAAGGAATAGCGGCAGAGCCCCGGTTGGGATCCTGTGTCCAGCAGACGTCTCGCTGGGCGTGGGGGGGCTAAGGGGTTGTCCCGTGGCCCTGGGGGGCAGGGAAGGGTTAGTGTAGAGCCCTGCAGAGAGATCCTGCCCCTTGGAAAGATTCTGGGATCAGCAGCTGTGGGGTTAGCAGACGGTGCCGGATTCCCTCCTGGGACGAACAGCTGATGGAAGGAGGACAGAAGATCAAAGCAGTCTGGTCTGCTCCCCACCCCCAGCCCCAGGCCCCCCACGCTCCCACATCTCGCCCCACCCTGGACGTCTCTGGAGTGACCTTAACAGCCAGGTTTGATTCAGATCAGCATGAGTCATGAGAACTGGTGCACATGGGGTGGTGAAGGGACAGCCGGGGGAGATGGAGGGCAGGGGGTGGGGTGAGACAGCGAGCAGAACCCCCCCTCCCCACCCAGATGTGACCTGGAAGGATCTCGGGTTCCGAGCCCAAAGGAAAAAGTTGTTAGCGAGGAAAACGGAGCAGGGAAGGTGGGGGGTGGGGCAGGAGCGACCGTCCTCTGGGTGTGTCGGGGAAGCTGGAGAGAGGCTGGGGAAGAAAATGGGTGGGGTGGGTTAGCGCTGCAAGGAAAGACATGAAGCCACGGGCCAGAGCAGAGAATCCACTGCAGAGATCGCAGGTGCCAAATGTGGCGTGATTGGACGCAGACCCCCAGGCGGCCAGAGGGGGAGACAGAGTCAACAGGAGGCGGAGTCAGTAGGAATGGCACCGCCTCCCTTGGGGGTGGGAGTGTGAGGGGGGTTCAAGCACTTTGTCAGGGTGGGGCGGCTGGTCCTGGGGGGCCTCACGTCACCCTCCCCATCCATGCCCAGCCCGTCTCCCATCTGCCTCCCCCAGACGGGGCCCATTTATCCCTCGCCTGCTGCAGACATCACCTTGTGGCGTGGGGGGATGGGGAAAGGGCCGCGGCTGGCAGCCACCTGGGCATCGCCAGGCCTTGGAGGGGCATGATCCAGCGCCAAGCGAATCCTCTGCTCTGGGTTTAGCGCACAGGATGGGCCGAGTGCCTGTGATGCCAGCAGGCTCCAGTCCAATTGGCTATGCCAAGGAGGGAGCTCTGCGCCCTGCAACCACACGACAGGCTCTGGCACATGTGGCAGGGGGAATCTCCCGGCAATAATTCCATGGTGGGACAAGACTGCCAGCAACATCGTCCCCTGCTGGCCCCCGGAGGAATTAACCCCCTCCTGCCTCCTGGTCACTGCACCTGCTGCCTGCCCCTTGCTGTGGGCGTTTGGACCGATGAGAATCACAACAGAAGCCTTTGGCATGAGGGGACCGGGCAACAGGACCCGGGGAGGTCTCTGAACCTCGTGAAGAATGGTCACCCCAGCGCCCCTTCCCACAATGCACCTCTCCCTGGCTTGCTGTAATGCTTCATTACCCACAGCCTTGTGGGTAATAAATAGCCCTTCGCTGGGCACAGGCTCCAGCGAACTCTGCCCTGTGACCTCACGTCTAATGACAGGGGAAAGGACTGAGAGAGGAAGGGACTTGCCCAAGGTCACATGGACTCAGTGGCAGTGCTGGGGGTAGAACCCAGGAGTCCTGGCTCCCAGCCCCTCCCGCTCTAACCACAAACCAGTCTCCCGGAGCGAGGTTAGTGAATGGAGCAGGCGGGCTGGGAATCAGGACCCCTGGGCTCCATACCTGGGTTTGCTGCTTGCCCTGGGGCCAGTCTGTCCATCCATCTCTCCCCATTCACCACCCCCGACCTCTCCCTATACACAGTATCTATCTGTCTAGCTCAAGTGATGGACAACCCACCGCAGCCTCTTCGCCATTGAGCCAACGGTTAATTCCCCATCACAGCTAAAAACAAGCCCTGTGTTTCCAGTCTGAATTTGCCCAGCTTCAGCTTCCAGACGCTGGTTCTTGCTCTGACCAGCCCCCTGCTCGCTGCCCGTGGCCGAGTGAGTCACCTCGGCCCGGCTCTCCCAGAAACCTGGAGCTGAAGCTCCTCCACGCTCTCGCCAAGGCAGGTTTCCAGCCTCCAGTCATCCTGGCATCTCTCCCCGCCCCCCTTCCTCTTTCCAGCGAGGCCCCCGCAACTGGACACGACACCCATTGACTGACCCACCAATGGTGGGAATCCACTGCTCAGCTCCTCACTCACTGCTCCCGCTGCAGGGTTCACACTGGTCCTGCTAAGACACAGCACGGCCCGGGGGACTCCCCCTGTTCAGAGCCAGCGCTAGATTAAAGGCCCCTGAAGGTCTCAGATCTACCCCTGTACACGCCCCTTTATCCCCATCTCCCTGCCCCTGGACACGCCCCTCTAACCAACCATCCCTACCTACCCCTGTACACGCCCCTCTAACCAACCATCCCTACCTACCCCTGTACACGCCCCTCTAACCAACCATCCCTACCTACCCCTGTACACGCCCCTCTAACCAACCATCCCTACCTACCCCTGTACACGCCCCTCTAACCAACCATCCCTACCTACCCCTGTACACGCCCCTCTAACCAACCATCCCTACCTACCCCTGTACACGCCCCTCTAACCAACCATCCCTACCTACCCCTGTACACGCCCCTCTAACCAACCATCCCTACCTACCCCTGTACACGCCCCTCTAACCAACCATCCCTACCTACCCCTGTACACGCCCCTCTAACCAACCATCCCTACCTACCCCTGTACACGCCCCTCTAACCAACCATCCCTACCTACCCCTGTACACGCCCCTCTAACCAACCATCCCTACCTACCCCTGTACACGCCCTCTAACCAACCATCCCTACCTACCCCTGTACACGCCCCTCTAACCAACCATCCCTACCTACCCCTGTACACGCCCCTCTAACCAACCATCCCTACCTACCCCTGTACACGCCCCTCTAACCAACCATCCCTACCTACCCCTGTACACGGCCCACTAACCAACCATCCCTACCTACCCCTGTACACGGCCCACTAACCAACCATCCCGACCTACCCCTGTACACGCCCCTCTAACCAACCATCCCTACCTACCCCTGTACACGCCTCTCTAACCAACCATCCCTACCTACCCCTGTACACGCCCCTCTAACCAACCATCCCTACCTACCCCTGTACACGCCCCTCTAACCAACCATCCCTACCTACCCCTGTACACGCCCTCTAACCAACCATCCCTACCTACCCCTGGACACGCCCCTCTAACCAACCATCCCTACCTACCCCTGTACACGCCCCTCTAACCAACCATCCCTACCTACCCCTGTACACGGCCCACTAACCAACCATCCCTACCTACCCCTGTACACGGCCCACTAACCAACCATCCCGACCTACCCCTGTACACGCCCCTCTAACCAACCATCCCGACCTACCCCTGTACACGCCCCTCTAACCAACCATCCCTACCTACCCCTGGACACGCCCCTCTAACCAACCATCCCTACCTACCCCTGGACACGCCCCTCTAACCAACCATCCCTACCTACCCCTGGACACGCCCCTCTAACCAACCATCCCTACCTACCCCTGTATACGCCCCTCTAACCAACCATCCCTACCTACCCCTGGACACGCCCCTCTAACCAACCATCCCTACCTACCCCTGCACACGCCCCTCTAACCAACCATCCCTACCTACCCCTGTACACGCCCTCTAACCAACCATCCCTACCTACCCCTGTACACGCCCCTCTAACCAACCATCCCTACCTACCCCTGTACACGCCCCTCTAACCAACCATCCCTACCTACCCCTCTACACGCCCCTCTAACCAACCATCCCTACCTACCCCTGTACACGCCCCTCTAACCAACCATCCCTACCTACCCTTGTACACGCCCCTCTAACCAACCATCCCTACCTACCCCTGGACACGCCCCTCTAACCAACCATCCCTACCTACCCCTGTACACGCCCCTCTAACCAACCATCCCTACCTACCCCTGTACACGCCCCTCTAACCAACCATCCCTACCTACCCCTGTACACGCCCCTCTAACCAACCATCCCTACCTACCCCTGTACACGCCCCTCTAACCAACCATCCCTACCTACCCCTCTACACGCCCCTCTAACCAACCATCCCTACCTACCCCTGTACACGCCCCTCTAACCAACCATCCCTACCTACCCCTGTACACGCCCCTCTAACCAACCATCCCTACCTACCCCTGTACACGCCCCTCTAACCAACCATCCCTACCTACCCCTGTACACGCCCCTCTAACCAACCATCCCTACCTACCCCTGTACACGCCCCTCTAACCAACCATCCCTACCTACCCCTGTACACGCCCCTCTAACCAACCATCCCTACCTACCCCTGTACACGCCCTCTAACCAACCATCCCTACCTACCCCTGTACACGCCCCTCTAACCAACCATCCCTACCTACCCCTGTACACGCCCCTCTAACCAACCATCCCTACCTACCCCTGTACACGCCCCTCTAACCAACCATCCCTACCTACCCCTGTACACGGCCCACTAACCAACCATCCCTACCTACCCCTGTACACGGCCCACTAACCAACCATCCCGACCTACCCCTGTACACGCCCCTCTAACCAACCATCCCTACCTACCCCTGTACACGCCCCTCTAACCAACCATCCCTACCTACCCCTGTACACGCCCCTCTAACCAACCATCCCTACCTACCCCTGGACACGCCCCTCTAACCAACCATCCCTACCTACCCCTGGACACGCCCCTCTAACCAACCATCCCTACCTACCCCTGGACACGCCCCTCTAACCAACCATCCCTACCTACCCCTGGACACGCCCCTCTAACCAACCATCCCTACCTACCCCTGTATACGCCCCTCTAACCAACCATCCCTACCTACCCCTGGACACGCCCCTCTAACCAACCATCCCTACCTACCCCTGTACACGCCCTCTAACCAACCATCCCTACCTACCCCTGTACACGCCCCTCTAACCAACCATCCCTACCTACCCCTGTACACGCCCCTCTAACCAACCATCCCTACCTACCCCTGTACACGGCCCACTAACCAACCATCCCTACCTACCCCTGTACACGGCCCACTAACCAACCATCCCGACCTACCCCTGTACACGCCCCTCTAACCAACCATCCCTACCTACCCCTGTACACGCCCCTCTAACCAACCATCCCTACCTACCCCTGTACACGCCCCTCTAACCAACCATCCCTACCTACCCCTGGACACGCCCCTCTAACCAACCATCCCTACCTACCCCTGGACACGCCCCTCTAACCAACCATCCCTACCTACCCCTGGACACGCCCCTCTAACCAACCATCCCTACCTACCCCTGGACACGCCCCTCTAACCAACCATCCCTACCTACCCCTGTATACGCCCCTCTAACCAACCATCCCTACCTACCCCTGGACACGCCCCTCTAACCAACCATCCCTACCTACCCCTGTACACGCCCCTCTAACCAACCATCCCTACCTACCCCTGTACACGCCCTCTAACCAACCATCCCTACCTACCCCTGTACACGCCCCTCTAACCAACCATCCCTACCTACCCCTGTACACGCCCCTCTAACCAACCATCCCTACCTACCCCTGTACACGCCCCTCTAACCAACCATCCCTACCTACCCCTGTACACGCCCCTCTAACCAACCATCCCTACCTACCCCTGGACACGCCCCTCTAACCAACCATCCCTACCTACCCCTGGACACGCCCCTCTAACCAACCATCCCTACCTACCCCTGGACACGCCCCTCTAACCAACCATCCCTACCTACCCCTGTACACGCCCCTCTAACCAACCATCCCT
The DNA here is from genome assembly GCF_027887155.1 of Malaclemys terrapin pileata. Lineage (NCBI taxonomy): Eukaryota > Metazoa > Chordata > Testudines > Emydidae > Malaclemys > Malaclemys terrapin. Next base: position 14,626,085 of record NC_071527.1, on the reverse strand, counting down.
ACCTACCCCTGGACACGCCCCTCTAACCAACCATCCCTACCTACCCCTGTACACGCCCCTCTAACCAACCATCCCTACCTACCCCTGTACACGCCCCTCTAACCAACCATCCCTACCTACCCCTGGACACGCCCCTCTAACCAACCATCCCTACCTACCCCTGGACACGCCCTCTAACCAACCATCCCTACCTACCCCTGTACACGCCCCTCTAACCAACCATCCCTACCTACCCCTGTACACGCCCCTCTAACCAACCATCCCTACCTACCCCTGTACACGCCCCTCTAACCAACCATCCCTACCTACCCCTGGACACGCCCCTCTAACCAACCATCCCTACCTACCCCTGGACACGCCCCTCTAACCAACCATCCCTACCTACCCCTGGACACGCCCCTCTAACCAACCATCCCTACCTACCCCTGGACACGCCCCTCTATCCAGCCATGCCCATATACCCCACATATACCCCTCTACACATGCCTTTATTCATCCATCCCTATACACCCCCCACCTATCCCTACACCTATTCATCCATCCCCAGACTTCCCATCTATCCCTATCCCTGAACACTCCCCTCTATGTACCTATCCCGATACACCTCACCTCTCTATCCAGCCATCCTCATTCCCCTGCTCGCTCCATCCATCCCCACACGCATCACCCCCTCTACCTACACTCTATGGCCCCATTCACATAGTATCTGAGCACCGCACAATCGTTAATAGATCGATCCTCACACTACACCTGTGAGAGGCAAGTGCTGTTATTTCTTAGCTTCTGTTGTGGGTTTGTACAGCGCCTGGCACAATGGGGCCCTGGGCTGTGACTGGGGCACCTGGGGGCTATCACAACACAAAGCAAAGAGCCTGAGGGATTTGCCCTCGTCACACAGGGAGTCTGGCGGGAGCTGAGCCCAGATCTCGAGCCACTAACCACTGGGCCACGTTTCCTCCCTGGTGCCCTTCTCCCCATGTGCTATGAGCAAGTCACCACTGGCCCTTCTCTGTGCTCAGCTGCAAACTCCCATTTAACTGGAGGATGGGGGAAAGCTGGGGAGATGACAATCCATCTGCTCCAGACGACTCAGCGGGATGATCCCGATCCAGCTCCCCACGCCCCCCAAAGCGCAGAGCATCGGGCTGAGGTCTGAGCTAACCTGCTCAAGGTCTCTCCCCCCCCCCCCCCCACGCATGGAATATTACAGCCGGGGGGAGGCAGGTCCAGGCCCCATGCTGGGAGTGTCTCTCCCAGCACACCCCCCACACACATCCCTCCTGCATTAGCATGTCTGGTGTGTCCATTGACCCCGATGTGTGTTACACACACACACACACACACGCACACACACGTGGGTCTCCAGCCGGGATCCGAGCCGGGGTTCCTCTGCCAGCACAGAAGGTCATTATCGAGCCGGGGGGGGGCGGAGCCTGGTAGGACGAGCTGGAGCGGGACCTTTCCGCCTGAACCTGTGAGCTCCACCTGCGGGGACCCTCTGGGCTCCTCCTCATGCCCTTGGCAGCCCTAGGCCTTTCCCTGCTCTCAGCCCCGCCTGCCCCCTGCGCTGCCCCAGAGGGGCTCCCATCCAACCTGCCTAGTGCACTGCCCAGTTCCTGCCAGCCGGGGTCAGCAGAGAGACAGGGATGCATGCTTGGGGGAAGAGGGGAGATGTTCCTGCCTTTGCCATCCCCTACCTGCCCCGAGGCCAGTGCTGGGAATGTCCTCAGTTCCTGATGGCAGCCAGCCAGCGCTGGGTCCTCTGAGCCAGGGGTAGGGAGGCGGTTCCGGAGTGTTTGCACCTGCTCTGAAATTTGTCCCACGCCCACTCCCATCTCAACCACCTGGTGCCACCCTCGGCCCATCTTTGCTGCCCAGCTTCCCTGGTCATGGGGTAAACCCAGATCCGGAGCTAGGGGTAAATCCAGGCCAATGCTCTGAGAGTTGAGGGAGAGCTGCACTGGGCAATGCAATCAGAGAGTGTGTGCGCATGGGTACATATATGTGCTCCCATGTATGTGGGCATGTTTGCATGCGTGTTCCTATGTGTGTGCATGGCCATGCATCGGGGTGGGCACATCTGTGTTCATCTGTTGGCGTGTGCGTGTGTTCCCATGTTCATGCATGTTTACATACGTGTGCAGGGTCTCCTGTGTTCTGCGCATGCACGGCTGAGTATGCGTGTGCAGGTGCGTGCGTTGCCCTCTTGTGGCACAGGCCACGGATGGATAAAGGATCGACAGCTGGTGCAAACCAGCAGAGTTGCTCTTTAGCGCGGGTGCTGGGGGGCAGGGGGTTGGGCCATGCTGCTACTCAAGGATGGGGGCTCTAGCCCCAGCTGTGTGATCTGACCCCGTTCCTGTCCCGCTCTGGCTGATCACAAACTCCGCTCTGAGACTCACAGGTTCAGCCGGGCTGGCCCCACGGCCAAGGCTGGGGGTGGTGAGGTGGGATGGATGGAGGGCTCCTGGCAGGAGGAGGAGGAGGAGAAACACATTGTTAAAGATGGGGTGAGGGGGGGTTAGCTGGTTTCTATCCCTCCTGGGCGCACAGGGGATGGGAGGGGGCTGTCCACAGTCTGAGGCAGCTGGGGCCGAAATGGACAAGGAAGCAATCAACTTAAAACAAACAAAAAAAGCCACATCAGGAAGGTTTTTAACGCCCCAGAACCATGGGATCCTTGCTGGACCTGTGGGAAAAAAGCATGTTTAGCCCCCCAGCAAAAATAAATATAGATCTGCCCCCGCCCTGCCCACCCCAGTGCATTTGGAAATACAACATAAGCCGAGAGAAAGAGAGAAAAACATGGATTGGAAAGAATCAAGCCTGGCTTTTTTTTTTTTTGCTGTTGTCTCTTGAGCAATTATCAATTTGTTAATTTACTGGTTTCCAACTGCTGCCGCTGACAGCCCCAATGCTCGTTAGAAAAATCTCGTTTTCTCCCTGCCGTTCCTGGTACTTACGTTAAACTAGAACCCTCCACAAAGGGCCAAGATGGTCAAATTAAAATATATATATATATAAAAAATCAATTGCATCCCCGCCCCTTCTGGCAATAACGGATCGAGTTAAAGACCATGAGTGCAGCTTTTGCTTAATTTAATTTCTTTTAACAGGCAGGAAAAAAATAAGAATCCCAAACCCTGGATTTATCGGAAGAAAAGAAATAAAGGAACAAAAAAAGAATAAAAAGAAATAACATAAAATTCCATATTAAAGTGGTTAGTAAAAACAAACAAAAACCAAACAAACATACCCAAGAGATTACTATTGCTAATGTTAAAAAGCTGGTCTATATATATATATATATGTGTGTGTAGACATAAATATATATATAAACAAATCGGGGCTGGTTTTTTTAGTTGTGCGTCGTCTCGTTAGCAGAGCGTTCCAGGGGTTAACAGAGAGGACAAGCCGGGAGGAATGAGACAAAGTCAAAGAAAATGAAAGTGGGCACTTTAAACCGGGCTTTTACTAAAAGAACCCAAGAGGTTTAGGAGCTCCTGCTTGGGGGTGTGGGAAAGAATTCTGAATCGGCACCATGGTAAAGCAGGTGCTTCACTTTAAGCATGTGCTTCTGTTCTAATGTCTGAAGTCTCCTTGTGTACTAATGATCAGTAATAATAAATAATACTACTATTAATGAAATAAATTTCAGTGGGAGTGAAAGTCCTATTGACTTCGTGGGGATTCACGCACAGGGTCACGCGCTGTCCCAAACAGGGATAGCGGCACGCCCATGCTGAACCAATGTAAGCACCCAAATCCATGGATATCCACCCCTCCCTTGGCCAAACGCCTGGCCACGAAGGAGAGGGAGTCAAAAAGCGAATTTGCCAATTGAAATCAAATTGACGGCATTTTTTTTTTAAATCAATCAATAAGCCCATCTGACCTGTCAGCTCCCTCCCCGCTCATATGAACCACGTTTTTTTAAAATTCCGTGTTAAGGGAGGGGGGAAAGAAGGAATTAGGAAATAATAATCATAAAAAAGAGACAGAACCGAAATCAAGAGGAGAAAGAGAAAGCCGGTGACTGAGGTAGATACCCGACTGGTTGCCATGGAAACATGAATAGAGGAGCAGAGAAACTCAGTTGAATGATTAAAAAAAGACGGAGAGGAAGCCCCCATGACTAGTTCCCCTGAAGGAGGTAAAAAGTCGAGCAGACATTAATGGTTGCCCCCCCAACCCCCCACCAGCAGACGAGCCAAGGAATCATGGATCAGACTTTGGATTCCAGTTTGGTTACAAAAATCCTTTCCAGATTGGAGCTGGTGGCTTGTATTTTGCATCGGGCAGGTGGCGAAAGGGGCCTGTATTTTAGCTAGGGAGGCCAATTGGAATTAACAAGACCAGAGAGAGAAAATTGGGGGGGGGGGATGGGGAGAGGGAAGGTTCTGGGAGGAAAAAGGTAAGTTAGGAAAAGAGGGATCGGGGTAGGATCAGAGGAGACGGAATTCACATTTAATATGGCCACAGAGAATATAACAAGGTGTTAGGTTTAGGGGGTCAGTGGTAATGTTCTGTTTACCTTTTTGTTCCACTTCTACTTTAAGCATCGGAAGAAAGAAGAAAAAAAATAGATTGAAAAAAAAAAAGTGCAAGGAAAGAAGAAAAAAAAAGAGAGAAGAGATTAAATTGCTTTTCCCCCCCGCCCCAAAGAAACCTTTTCTTTATCGCAACTTTTTCCGCCCCGCCCTTCCGACCCCCATTTTTTCAGAGCCCACCCCCCGCCCGTTTTAATTGTTAAAATTGTTGCTTGTTTTAGGCAAAGAGAGAGAGAAAAACGTGTGTTGGATTTTTGTTGGAGGATTTTATAAATCAGGTTTGATTTGTTTTTAGGATTCAATGGTTTTTTTTGCTCCAGCAGCGACGCCCTTGGAAAGAGAAACATCAAGAACCCCCCCCCCCCCCGCCCAATGCAAATAATAAAATAATAAGAAATGTTGCAACAACCCAAAATTATAAGAATTAAAAAAAAAAAAACCAAATGCAAAACTCTGAGCACCCCAGGAACAGAAAGGACAGTAGGAAATAGATAGGGATGGACAGATGGATGGTTGTGTATGGGGATAGATAGATAGATAGATAGATAGATAGATAGATAGATAGATAGATAGATAGATAGATAGATAGATAGATGTGTATGGGAATAGGCAGTTAGATAGAGAGGGTATATGGGGATAGACAGGTAAATAGATAGAGTGGGTGTATGGGAATAGACAGATTGATTGATCAGTCAAAGGAACCAGGATTCTGGGATCTCAGCTGAACTAAGAGGCCCAGGTGGCTCGTAGACATCCGCCCCCACCCTCAACTGCTGATCTTCAGTTGTGTAGCTTTAAGCTGACACCAATCCTCTCGTCAATATCAGCCCACTCATCACCCTAGATCTAAATGAGTGTATTCCCTGGTCTGGGTCATGCAGGAGGTCTGAGTAGATGATCAGATCTAATCTATCTATCTATCCCCATCCACCCATCATCTATCTATCTATCTATCTATCTATCTATCTATCTATCTATCTATCTATCCCCATCCGCCCCTTCTATCTATCTAATCTATCTATCTATCTATCTATCTATCTATCCCATAAGAACAGAGATGCTGGGTCAGCCCAATGGTCCAGCTAGCTGAGTGTCCTGTCTTCTGAGAGATGCTGGATCCAGATGCTTCAAAGGGAACTAACAGAACAGGGCAATTATCAAGTGACTCATCCCTGTCATCCAGTCCCAACTTCTGGCCATCAGAAGCTTACTTTAGAGACACCCAGCGCATGGGGCTGCGTCCCTGACTAGCTTGACTAATAGCCATTGATGGACCTATCCTCCAGGGACACCTCCAACCGATTTGGCCTTCCCAACAGGTGCAGCAGCACGTTCCACAGACTGACTGTGCGGTGCTTGCCGAAGTACTTAAGGTTGTTTTAAACCTGCGGCCTGTTCCTTTCATCGGGTGAGCCCTGGCTTTTGTGCTAGGTGAAGGGTCAGTAACACTTCCCGAGTCACTGTCTCCACACCAGCCATGATTTTACAGCCCTCTATCACGTGCCCCCGTAGTCGTCTCTTTTGTAAGCTGAATGCTCCCAGTGCTTTTACTTTCTTCTCGTACGGAAGCTGTTCCATCCCCCTGATCAATTTTGTTGCCTTTCTCCAGTCCTAATATATCTTTTTTTGCGATGGGGCGACCAGAACTGCAGGGAATATTCAAGATGTGGGGGCACCGTGGATTATACACCTCTCTCTCTCTCTGTACACCCCCACTGCCTAGCTATCTATCCACCCACCCCGCCCCCATTCAGCTGTCTATAAAGGTGTATTTCTAACATGATACGCAGCACAGTTCCTAGGCATAGATCCATCACACCCCTAAGTCCCTGTCCCCCCGTCTCACTCCCAGACGCACTGGGAATCCAGGCTCCCTTTCTCATCGCCTTTGAAAGCTCCTACCCCACTGAGGCAAACCCTCTGTGCTCTGTAAACCGGGATTGTTTCTGTCATGATTGATGGGCCTGCCCCCCTATCCCCTGCACCCTCCCAGGCCCCACTGCACCTCGACCACACTCCATCTGCTCCTTCCTCTCTGATGCCTCTACCCTGTGACGATAATCCCTGGTCAGCATCCTAACACCCCCCCCCCCCCCGCCCGTATACCAGTAGGGAAACTGAGGCACAGAGCAGGGAAGCAGCTCCTCCCAGCTCACCCAGAAGAGCCAGAAATAGAGGCCAGCTCTTCTGTGCCTCAGTGCAGTGCTCTCGCCACTAGACCACGCTGCCCTCTTGATCCTGTTAGCAGTGGACTGGTGCCCTCCTAGCTCAGAGCCCACAGAGCCCTCCAATGTCTGCTTGGTCCACTGAAGAGCTTGGGGAAGCAGCACACAGCTCCACCGAGCTCCAGGGGGCAGTGTGAGCTCCACCGGTCGTGGTGCTCTGCCGAGAGCTCTGGCTCCGACTAAATACAAATGACCTTGTTTTTTAAAACAACAAGGAGGCCGGTGGCACCTTAAAGCCTCACAGATTTATTTGGGCACAAGCTTTTGTGGGTAAAAACCTCACTTCTTCGGATGCATCTGAGGTTTTTACCCACGAAAGCTTATGCCCAAATAAATCTGTTAGTCTTTAAGGTGCCACCAGACTCCTTGTTGTTTTTGTAGATACAGACTAACACGGCTACCCCCTGATCCTTGTTTTTTAACTACACTTTGAATGGAAACTTTCTCCTCTGCGGGTGGGAGGGGGGAAAGGAGCTGGCTCCAATCTGACCCCAGGGTGGCTCTGGGGGGCAGGGAATGGGACAGGGGGCCTTTCCCCTCTAGGGGGCACCACTTTTGGTCCTTAGGAGGGAATTCTCCAGGTTGGCGTTTGGCCAGGATGGACACCGGGGTTCACACCCCAACCTGCCGGGGCTCCTTAGCTACACGTGTATTCAGGCCTGGATGTGAGATGTGACCCGAAGGACCGGGGCGGAGCGGGGTCTGAGGAGTTGGGCCTGGGCTGGGCTTATGGTCCTGTCTCCTTGGGAACTGTACCCCAACAGAGGTTACTGATGCCTGACAGACGGACAGAGGGCTGGGTAGACAAAGGGGGTGAAAGGGGATAGACAGATGGATACAGCTGTGTGTGTGGATAGACAGAGCGCTGTGTATGGGGCTGAGTAGATACAGAGAAGGGGTGTTTGAGGGTAGATAGGGAGTTATGAGGCTGGCTGGATAGAGGGGTGAGTATGGGATGGATGGATGGATAGACAGGGGTATGTATGGGGCTGGATGGATAGAGAGGTGTGCATGGGGCTGGATGGACAGAAAGAGGGATTTGTATGGGGATGGCTGGCTGGAAGGGTGTGCATGGGGTTGGCTGGCTGGATGGAGGGGTGTGCATGGGGCTGGATGGACAGACAGAGGGGTGTGTATGGGGCTGGATGGATCGAGGGGCTGGATGGACAGACAGAGGGGTATGTATGGGGCTGGATGGACAGACAGAGGGGTTTGCATGGGGCTGGATGGACAGACAGAGGGGTATGTATGGGGCTGGATGGACAGACAGGGGTTTGCATGGAGCTGGATCGACAGACAGAGGGGTAAATCTATGGGGATGGACAGACTGACAACCTAGCAGTGCTAGTCTGACTCTCACCCCCTCATTGCCCCTCACCGGTTGGCTCTGGGGTCAGCCGTTCTCCCCAGTGCAGAGGACTGCGGCCATTGGCGGTGAGATCTGTGGGGCGGCGCTGACAGCCGGCCAGGGCACGGGGCTAAGGCGGTGCAGAGCGGAGCGAGGTGGCCCCCTGCCTTGCTCCATGGTCGCCCCGAGGGCTGGCCTGGCCCGGCGCAGAACTAATGCCAAGCTGGTGAACTTGTGGAAAGGGGACTAGCGGGGGGGGGGGGGGAGGATATTAAACACAGGGGGAAGCGAGTTAAAAATAGCGCTTGGGAAGGGGAAAAACCAGCTCCAGCCGGAAATTAACATCCGCCGAGCCGCCCAGCAGGGGCTTTAGCGAGACAGGCCGTAGCGGCAAAGAGCAAACCAGCCGGGTAGAAATCTCCAGCCACACGCGTTTGTGCCAGGGCGGGAGGCAAATCGGTGCCCCACCCTGAGGATGCTGTGGGGTCGGGCGGGGGGGGGGGGGGTGAACTGCCTTGCTGCCAATGGAGCCGCACAAGACCTGGGACTTAACCCTAACTCGGCTCCCGTGATGACGGGTGGATAAAAAATATGAAAAACTTGGGATGAGACTGTCGGCTGGTCCGCACAGGTGCTGGCTGAGGGCGACAGGTTTCCTGGTGCCGCTCTGCTAATGGCCGAGTCTGTTACGGCCAGGCCACAGAGCTCACTAGCTCAAGGGGTGTAGCTCTGAAGAGTCCCGGGGCAGCCCCTATCATGGAGGGGAGGGATAGCTCAGTGGTTTGAGCATTATCCCCCCCCTCCCCCCCAAACCCAGGGTTGTGAGTTCAATCCCTGAGGGGGCCATTTGGGGATTGGTCCTGCTTTGAAGTCCCTTCCAATCCTGATATTCTATGTTGGCCAGCCCAATCCCACCAGAGACTCTGCCCCTTGACAGGTTGCCCTTGTGGCTGCAGAGAAATGAGACAGGGAGGCTCCTGAAGGCAGAGCCAGGATTCCTTCTGGTTTTAAAATCAAATGATTCCTAAGCTGATCTCACCTTTTGGGGTCTAGGATTTTTGACCGTTCAGGGCTGGTGATGCTGTAAAGCGGGTGGTGTGTGGGTGGGTGTGTGTGGCTGGGTGGCTGGGGGGGGCAGGGGGGCCGTCTCCTTCTCTGTCTGTGCAGCACCCGGCACTAAGGGGGGGAAGGGGGAGTTGGATCTTGGCTGAGACCTCCCGGCATTGCTGTAATAATAAACTAGTGAATAACTGCTCACCCAACTGAGTAAAGGCAGCCCCGGCCTGGCCTGAAATATACACAGCTGCTGTCAATGACTAACAAATCCCTTGTGGAAAAAACAGAGGCGCCCCCTCGAGATCCCGGGGGAAGGAAGGGAAAGAAACAATGTGACAGGAAATAAAAGAGAGAGGCGGGGGGGGAGGGGGGGGCTGAGAAAAAGGGTTGTGTTTTTTTTTTTCTATTTGCACAATTATAACAATTATATTTTTATAATCCTGCCCCCTCCAAAATAAATTAAATAGATAAGAAAAAAACAAACAAAAAAGACCCAACCAAAATTAGAGGCATTCAATTAACACAAGGAAAATTGGCACCTGAAGAAGGAAAATAGGCCGTTTGGTTAGAACGGAGGCAGCTGAAAAGGAAGAAAGCGGGGAGTTCCACACCCCCCTCCGTCCCCTTCCCCCATCTCCCCGCTTTCTGCACCCCTGCCCTGCCCCGACCCCCACAGATCAACAGCACCGGGGCACCCTCGGGAGAGTAGGAAGGGACAGACAGACCGCAGGGGGCAACATGGAGCGCAGAGAGAGAGGAGGAGCTGCATGGGACTGGATGGTCTGGTTGCTGATTATCCCGGCCTGGTGCAAAGCACTGTGGGTTAGAAGGTGCCAGACGTGCTCCAGGATGGAAGCCCGCTTTTGTCGTGGTGAGTTGAATGAGGCCTGGCAGGGTTGGCGTGACTCCCATCATGCTTTGCTTCATGTTAGCACGACTCCCATCATGCTTTGCTTCATGTTAGCACGACTCCCATCATGCTCCACCTTGTGGTTAAGCAGTGGGAGTTGGGGGCACGCGCTGGGCATGCAGCGGTGCGAAATCACAGCTGCTTCCCACAGTGCCGTGGTGGTGCCCATCTTTGGGCCTGGCCTCCTGGGATCTAGCCCTGGCTCCCTCCCCTTTCAGAGCTGAGAACAGAACCCAGGAGTCCTGACTCCTAGATCACTGGCCTGTGCTGTCTCCTTCTGCACTCCCCCGTACCCAGCATGGGGCCGATGCCCACCCCCGCGGTGTTACGCCCAGGGCCGGGCAGAGGCCCAAACCCTGCACTCGCAGCCGAGCTAGCTCAAAGCTTTCCCCCAAATCTCTCCCCTGCCATTTCAAAAATGCAGAGAGGTCAAAATGAGCCCACGTCACGGGCCCGGCTCGGTTATGATGAAAACCTGGGCGGGACGGTTACTCGGGCGAGCTCCCAGAAGGGCCAAGAGCCCCGTGGCTGAGGCGTCACTTGGCAGATGACGACACGAGTTCAAGGCCCTGCTCAGCCTGATTCACAATAGCCGCTTGACCCTGAGCCCTGGGCTAGTCAGGGTCGAGGAGCGGCTCCGCTGCCTCTTCCTCCAGCGGGGGGCGCTCACGGGAGGGGGTGTGTGTGATGCCGGTTCAAGGCCTGGCTGTGAATCTTACATCCCAGCCATGAGCCTGCCCTGTTGGGCTACCCTGAGGTCCCCCCCAGGACCCGCCTGTCCCATATCGGAGGTTGCCAGCCCCACATCTGACCCGGGAGGGCTGCACCCTCGCAATGCGGAACAGCAGATGCCGGGGCCCCTCTGACAGCTGGATCTCAGCTCCTTGTGCTGGGGACGCCAGGATGGGCTGGTCCCCGGCCTGGGCTGGCTGGACCCTCCTGAGCAGGGATGGAGCGGACGAGTGACGCCAATGGAGCGACATCGCTTTACGCCAGCTCTGGATCTGGCCCCTTCTGCCCCAGATCCCTCGGTCGGCCCCACCGCCTTGGCCATCCTCCTTCCCCTATGGGAAACCCTGGGGCCAACGCGCCCACTTCCCAGTGATTCCCAACTGGCTTCTGCCTCAGCGCTAGGCCCAGAAGGTGCCTCTGACCCTAGCCCGGGGGCTCTGGAGCTGAGAAAGCCGCTCCCTGGCCTGTCCTGCCAGACCCACGGTGAGCTAGTCTGGATTTACACACCCGAGTCAATGAAATCAGAGGCGCAGATACCCAGCTGGTGTAAACGGGCATAGAGCCATTAAAGTCAATGAAGCTACATCAGTTTACCCCACTTGGGAATCTGCTTTTCAGAGAGTGATGTCAGATTTACTCCTTGGTCTCCATGAAAGCAGGATTTTGCTTCATCCGAGTTACTTTGGATGTACGCGCCGGTTTTGGTGGCGCTAACTCCTGCTTTCCACCCTGGCCACGGTGGGAGCAGAATTGGACATCCAGGGAGCCACTGCGGGTTTACACCCCAGCGTAACCGAGAGCCAGATCCGGATTCGGCACCGTCATGCCAGCGTCGCTGAGCTCCACCCCCGCTCTCTCTCTCGTCGCTAGTCCCACACCCTGAACCTCGCCTGTCCCTTGCTGACGTTGGCTGTTGGGTGAGTGGCAGCGCGGGGGAGAGCAGATGGTGGGCACCGAGCCAGCGCCGGGAGAACAGCCGCGCCTTGAAATGTGAGGAGAGGGGTGGCCAATCCGCTGCAGCGATGCCACCCGGCAAGCATTTGGGCAGCGCGTATGTCGCCTTGAAATGTGTTGCATGAGCGGGTGGGAGTGGGGGGGGGGAGACATGTCAATTTCCACTTCTCCCAAGGAAGGAGCGGCAGATGGGAATGGAAATCAAGGAGTGGCAGAGGGGCCCAGCTGATGTAAACAGGTGAGGGATAAACCCTACACCGAATCACAACGCCTTGGATCTGGCCCAGCTGACACGGGCAGCCACATGGTGAGGAGGCAGGGAGAGGAATGCTCTGCCTCTCGGATACCGGGTGTGAGTTTGGGCATGTGCAACATGCACGGGTGTGCATCTGGGTGTATGTGTGTGTGCTGTGTACAGATGTGTGCAATGTACAGGCGTGTGCATCTGTGCACATGTGAGTGTGCAGGATACAGGCATGTGCAATGTGCAGGGGTGTGCATATGTGTGTGTGCAGGATACAATCGTGTGCAATGTACAGGCATGTGCATCAGTGTGCATGTGTGTGTGCCGTGTATAGAGACATGTACAGTGTACACACACGTGCATCTGTGTGCATGTGTGTGTGCAGGATACAGACGTGTGCCATGTGCAGGCGTGTGCATCTGTGTGCATGCGTGTGTGCAGTGTACACACATGTGCAATGTATACACCTGCATCTGTGTGCAACTGTACATGTGTGTGCGTGAAAACTCATTCAGCTGGCACCTCAGGGCCAGGCCCTTAGCTGGGAGAAATCAGCGGAGCTTGGCAGGCTCCGATTTCCAGCCCTCCATCTCTACAGCTCTCTCCTCTCCATGCTCCGTCGCTCCCCCCTGCCATCCGTTCCCCCCACCCTTCCTGCCTAGCCCTCTCTCCAGCCCCATCCCGCTCACAGCCCAGCCCGTCTGAGATCCCAGCCCAGTCTCAGCGGGGTGCCCCCGTGCTGTTGGGGGGTAGAGTCAGTTATATCCTGAGATGAGGGAGGTTGTCTGGGCGCGTCCCCCGCAGAGCTGAAAGGAAAAGGAACAGGAATCGGAGTTAAATCGGTTAAGAGGATGCGCTGGACTCTGACGCCCTCTCGGCTCCGGCTCTGTCTGCGAGGAGAAACCAAAGGGGGTGTTACCAGGGCTCCCCTCCCCCCCAGCCCAGCCCCCCGGAAAAAGACAGTGCGTCAAACAACAGGAAGCAACGCCCCCCACCCCTGAAATGACATGCCCTGGCTCGCGCTACACAAAGCGGCAGAGAGAGGACAGGGGGTGTTTGCTGTAGACCCAGAGGGAGAGAGGCGCCCCAAAACCGGCTCCCTTAGACAGTAGCGCTGGCTTCAAACCCCCCCACCCCGCTGTTCCTTCTCTTTTGACCCCCAGTGGGCATGGATGAGCTGGAGCAAAGATCGCACCATGCACCCCAGAGCTGGGGTCACTCTCCCGGGATCCCTTTGGAGTACCTAGGGTTTGGGGGCACCCAGTGGGGGCAGGATTTGGGGGGCCGAGCGCCTCCTGTTGCTTCCTATGCTGGGACCTGGCTAGGGTTGCCCTACCCTCCAGGATTGTCCTGAAGTCTCCAGGAATTAAAGATTAATTTGTAATTAAAGATTATGTCATGTGATGAAACCTCCAGGAATACGTCCAGCCAAAATTGGCAACCCTAGACCTGGCTCCCTTGGAGGCCAGGGAACTGTCACAGAGCCAGATCAGTCTGCTAAGGTGGGACTTCCTGTTTTTTCCAACCCTGACTTCCTGTTTATTCCCTGAACCCCACTTCCTGTTTCCATGCAGGAAGACCTGCTCCTCAGGAGGGAATTTCCCAGGCCCAAGAGGAGTAGGGGACTGTCAGCCTGGCCTGGTTCCAACACACGTGCGGCTCCGGTCGCTGCTGGGAGTGTGTTGGGAAGGGGAACTGAGTGGGGGCAGAGGGGTGTGCGCACATGCAGAGCACACACGCATGTGCCCGCATCCACACGCACAACACATAGGGAGCACATGCATACACATGCGGAGCACACACATGTACACACACACACAGTCTTTCTTCCCTCCCCAACTCCAGATCTCCCTTCTGCTCCTCTGTGTTTATCTGCCGGCTCTCCCCCAGCTCTGGCCTAGGGCAGGTGCTCCCCAAACCCAGCCCTGCTCAGGGGCCCCCGTTGCCAGAAATCTGCCCCAGAAAGATGCTCCCTCCTCAAACGTAGCTCCAGGATCCTTCCCACCTGAGTCCTGACTTCCACCCTCCCCCACCGCTCTAACCACTAGACCCCACTCCCCTCCCACCGCATGGGGACACGTGGGTCGTCAATCACTTCTCCCCACTCAGCCCCCTCCTGGGACAGGTACAATCCCCCCCACCCCGGAACAAGCAGGGCAGGCCCCCATCCTAGCCTTGCTCCTCAGTGCCCCCTTGGGATGGGCAGGGTACTGCAGGGTAGCCTTAGGCGTGGTTGGGACGCGAGGCAACCTCTAGGGGTGACGCTGGGCAGTGCCGGCTGGAGAGCCTGAGGGAACCGCAGGGTCTGTCTGTGTCCAGCAGTCTCAGCGGCGAGACACGTGATACGCCCCCCCCCCCCGCCCCCAGCACCCCAGGGTTTGCCGGCTTCTCTATTACTTCCTGGGGCCCACACTGACTGCGAGGGGGGCACACCCCCTACCAAGCCCCTCACACCCTCTCCTTGAAGCACAGCGCCCCCTAGCACCACACTGGGGCCAGCAGTGACAGCAGGGGGCGGGGGAATCTCCTCCATTAGCATCTCCTCCCCCTCCCCTCCCGTGGCATGTTCTCCCCCAAAGGATGGAGCCAAAGCGAGGCACCCAAATCCTTTAGCCCTGGCCCTAATCATTCCTCCCCCCCCCCACAGCGCCAGGGATCAGGGAGCCGGTTCTGGGGGGGTCTCCCCCCGCTTTGGGTGGGAGGTTCTTCACAGCAAGGAGGGAAGCAAACAAATCGGACCCGGACACGGTTGTAAAGAGCAATGAGAATGGGACTCACTGTATGGGACACAGTCATACTGGACCTCCAGGTACTTGTAGGTTCCGGGGCAGGGGTCCGGGAAGGCGTCCGATCCAGCCACCACCACGCACTGCGTCCGGTTATTGCACCTGGGGGAGAGAGGGGGCCCGGGGGCCGATAAATTAAAGACAGTCCCGTAGCGATGCTACATAACGGTGCCGAAATGCGGCCACCTCTGGGGTGTGTCAGGGCAGTGCAGAACCCTGGCTGAAACAGGAGCAGGGCTGGGCAGGAGAGGGATGTCAGGAAGCGACGAGGAGATGGCTGGCCTTGGGATGGGGCCAGGAAGCTGGGTTTCATGTCCTGACTATTGTGAGAAACATGGGGAGGGCGCGGGGCTGGGGGGGTCTTCAGTGACCTGCAGGGGGTCAGGGCCTTGGTTTTATGTCTTGCCCTAAAGGCAGCACATTCAAGCCTCAGACTGGGAGTCTGGACAGTTCAGGGGAGTGGTGCCTAGGGGTTACAGCAGGGAGGGCTGGGGTCAGGACAGCAGGGCTCTATTCCCACGTCTAGGGAGTGGCACCTAGGGGTTAGAGTAGGAGGGTTGGGGGTCAGGACACCTGGGTTCTAGTCCCACATCTGGGGAGTGGTGACTAGGGGTTAGAGTGAGGCTGAGGGAACTGGGGGTCAGGACACCTGGGTTCTCTTCCCAGCCCTGACACAGAATCGGCGTGCAGAAACCCATTCCCGTTTCGGTGTCTCGGTTTCCACAGCTGTGAAATGTGGAGATGGCACCGAATGAGCCCCGTCTGCAAGGCGTGATGTACATCTGCCCGGCTGGAGGTGTCTATGGTGTCTCAATCCAGGGCAGACAATCCCCAGGGCTGTCTCGCCTTTCGCCCTCTCCCACTGAGTATCTCAGCCTGAGCCCAGAGATTCCCTCTGCTGGGCCCTGATCAAAACACGGGGCCCAGGGCACCACGACCAGGCTGAAAGAAGGGATTGCTTTAGTTAGGGGGCAGAATTGGCCTGTGGAACCCACTGCCAGAGAATGAGACCGGGGCCAAAAACGCAGCAGGACAGGTCGGGCACGGCTGGGTCACCAGAGCATCCCAGGCAGGAGAAAAAGTGTGAAATCAGGGCTGGAACCCCGGGCACTGAGCGAAGGGGTAAAAGGCCCCATCTAGGCTTGTTATTCCATCACTGCCCTCTAGGGGGCTCCCTGCACCAGCCTCTGAAGCAGCTGATGTGAGTGGCTGGAGCCGGGAGACCAGGGTAGATGGGCCCATTCAGGAGGGTGATTCCTGTGTTCCAAACACGCAACCACCCCCCCACCCCCACATACACCTACTCATGCCCATGTGTGTAGATTCACCCTCCCACACACGTTTACTACATACTGCTCCACCCTTCCACACACCTGCACCCCCCTCCATGCACAAGCCCCCCTTTCCACATGCCCATGTCAGCACGCCCCCATCTACATCCCCTCCCCCATGCAACCCCCCCCACACACACACACACAGAGGCTGTGGGTTCTCACCGCCACGCTGCCTGTTACAATCACGTCTCTGTGGCAGGCCGGGTGTGGGTGAGGGGGAGGTTTGGCTCGGGGGTATTTTTCCCAGCAAGCACTCCAGGATAATTGCCCAAACTACATGAGCTCTGTGGACGGGGTTTCCTGGGGGGCTGAGAGCCCCAGGCTGGGGGCCCCTCATTGTTTGGCTCCCTATTGTCTCCAAGCTGAGGCTGAGTGTCCAAGATTGGAGTAATAAATATCCAGGAAGACCTGCTTCCCTGATTTCACCTTTAGCGGCCTCTCCGGCTCAGTCCCCCAGCAGAGAGCGGGAGAGAACAAAGCAAGGGAGAGAGAGAGACAGAAGAACAGCATGAAAGGAAGCCAGAAGGGAAGAAAGAAACAGAAAGAACAAAAGAAAGAAAGAGGAGCGGGGCGGGAAAGAAGGAACGGATGTTAGAACGAACGAGGCAAGCGTGCAAGCAGGAGGGGGAGCAGGAATGGCGGGATGGCAAGAGGAGGGGTATAAAGAGAGAAGGGGGGAATTAGGAACCCTCCTTCAGGCCCACCCTGCCCAGCACCCCTTGGCCGCGCTGCCTCCTGTGGCAGGAAGTCCCGCAGGGTAACGGGTAACACGTTTCCTTTTGGGGGTTCTAAGCTCGCGGCTGCTTGGGACTCCCTTGGGGCTCAGGACCCAGTGAGCAGCCCCCAAAGGGGGAACAGGGATGGGCTGGGGGAGTCACTCGGTAAAGCTAAGTAGGGGTCAAAGACTCCCTCTGTTCTCCCAGTGGGAGGGAGAAGATGCTGGTACGACCCACTCCCTCCTCCCCCTAGCGCCTGTGCCCTGGGGCATGGACCCCTCGGGGGACTGGGGGGTGACTCCTGGTGCTCGTGCCCCAGGGTGCAGATCCCTTGTGTGTTGGGGGGTGATTCCTGGGAGTTCTCTGACCAGACGTTAACCTGAGGGTACCTCTGGTGTCAAAGATGAAAGAACCCCGATGTCCTGGCCAGTCTGATGTCCCAGGTCCAAGAGGGGGCCATGGTGAGGGAAGGGGGAGACCTGGGGGGAGCGGTCAGTGTTTAGGAGCGAGCAGAGTCCAGAGGCAGATGGAGCTGAGCCCCCGGAGTCGCTCCCCCCAGCTGGGAGTCAAGCATGCTGTTGTAATTGCAGAGAACGGCCACGGGAGGGCGACATTGCTCCACTTATCCCCCCTCCGCAGCCTGCTGAACCCCTGACCTGCCTATGCCAGGGTGGGGGTGGAGGTTTCTGTTCCCCGCCCCCAGGTCAGAGCTGAGGACTGGCCAACTCGCGGCGGGCGGCTAATGGAAGGGAGAGGAAAGAAGTGGGGAGAGAGTGGAAATGAACAGATATCTGGACCAGCCCCTTGCAGGATGCATCAAATGGGGGTGGGGGGGCACAGGAGAAAGGGGGTTCAAAGTCTCCTGTGACCTCCACAGCAAAAGTGTGGGACCCAGCCCCCCTGAACTAACCCCCAGGCCCCACTCCCCTCCCAGAGCTGGGGACAGAACCCCGGAGTCCTGCTCCCACACCCTGACCCCCAGGAAGTTCCCGCAGCCCTAGCCAAGGCTGGAGCCAGGGCGGATTTGGGAGCTGCCTGGTGCCAACCAGCTGGGGGAGCAGGTGGTGGGAGCCTGGAGAGGGCCCCCCTCCCTTCCCTGCCCATCGCTGGCAAACAGCCGTGGCTAATGAGATGGCAGCTGCCCTGCCCCGGGGGAGCCCTGCCTGGGTCCCGGGGACATGAGCCCAGGTTGCTCTAGCAGCCGACGGCCCCGGGGAACGGCCCCGTCCACCCCTTCTCCGATTGCATCAGCCTTGCCAGGGAGAGCAGGTGGCAGGAGCTAACGAGGGAGGGATCGGGGGGCGGGTATGGGGGGAGATGTTGGAGCTCCCTGGCAGCAGGGATGCGGGGGGGGAGGCATTGCCAGGAGGAGGAAGGTGGTGATCTCTCCACCCACCTCACCCTGCAACACTCCTGTTCCTGCTGCAAGGGCTTCTGGGAGTCTGGCTCACACAGGCCCAATGGTGGGAACTGAAGCTAGCATCCTGACTCCCAGCCACCCTCTGCTCTAACCACTAGGCACCACCCCCTCCCATAGCCGGGGATAGAACCCAGGAGTCCTGACTTTGCTTTATAACTGTGAAAATGTTTGCCTTGGTCTGCCACCCATCCAGCAGGGCTAGCTGGATCAGCCGGGCCATCAAGGACCATCGCAGTACAAAGGCTGGGTTAATGGCACCTGGCAAATGCTGCTTGGAAGCTGAATGAAAGAAATCAAATAAAGCCACAGGAAAATCTTCCATCTCTTTGGCTGTTTGAACTGGGGGGGGGGGGCGCAGAGAAAGCAAACTGAAGCCAGAGATCCCCAGGGGCTGCCCCCTGGGTCCGCCCCGAGAGACACGTGGAATTGACAGATCACGACAACTCTCAGGAGCGAGCTGGTAACTCACTGGTGTGTGTTTGTTCGCTTGCTTTACTCTGTCACTAACTCGGATTCCTTCTCCCTAGTTAATAAACCTTTAGCTAGTTTGGTCCAGGCCTGGCTACAGGCACTGTCTTTGGTGTAGGACCAACCGTCTGGGGTCAGTGACTAGTCTCTTAGGGCAAGAAGCGACCTGAGCATGGTGATTTTTGGTGTGAGTGACCATTTGTCACTCAGTCCCGTGTGTCTGGGTGGCAGGATAGACTGGAGAGGCTAAGGGGACTGTCTGCGACTGATCCGGGAGTTCACAGTTGTTACTGGCTGGGTGAAATCTCATTATACCACACACCACCAGCTTGAGGGGTCTACCCTGTTTGCGACAGTCTGCCCTGAGGTTGGCACCCGCCGTTGTGAGCTGCTCCAGACAGTGTGACACCTACTTCCTTCCAGAACTAGGGATAGAACACAGGAGTCCTGACTCCCAG
This sequence comes from Malaclemys terrapin pileata, assembly GCF_027887155.1. Classification (NCBI taxonomy): domain Eukaryota; kingdom Metazoa; phylum Chordata; order Testudines; family Emydidae; genus Malaclemys; species Malaclemys terrapin. Next base: position 14,606,884 of record NC_071527.1, on the reverse strand, counting down.
CCATCCCCCGCCGCTTTAACCACTAGACCCCGCTCCCTCAACCTCTGTGGATGTCTCACTGCTGCAGAGATGGGTCCTCTCTAAACCAGACAGCCCCTTTGCCAGCCAGGTAGCCATTCTCCACAGGGCTGTGCCAGGCTGTGGGGGGGGGAGATGGAGCCAGGTTGGGGGGAAGCTGTGCCAGACGCGGGGGTTGTGCCAGGCTGGTGGGGGAGTTGTGCCAGACTAGGGGCTGTCCCAGACTGGGGGCTGTCCCAGGCTGGGGGCGGGGGACAGTGCTGCAGGGAGAGAGGACACCGCTGAGCCGTGGTTCCAGGAATTGGCCACACGGTACTCAGGAACGAAACCCTCTTTGGAAAAGCCAGAAACGCTGGTACAGTAATCGGAGTGTGCCCTCAGACCACACGCTGCCTGTGCCCGCCCAATGCCTGCCTGCCTGCTCTTTCTTCTGCTGGACTCCACCCACCCCTAGCCCTCACCCCCAGATCTCACTGCCCCCCACAGCACAGCCTGCCTTGGAGCACCCCTCCCCACACAGCCCCCTAG